>NC_074714.1:34840155-35162114 GCF_947242115.1 Biomphalaria glabrata
CATTTCTTGCTCATGTTCCACAGGCTGCTCCAAACAAGTCCAAAAGTATTAAGATCCAAATCAAAGATCAAATTTTGTTGTGGGAAGCTAAAGATCAATACAATTCATGAGGTGTTTATTACAAGAATTATTCATACAAAATTAAAATTGTCAAATTTTTCATTTCTGTTTTTGTGCTTGCTTTTTCTAAAAGAACTACAGAATGTCTAAATTTATCACAGTATGCACCCATTTCTCATGATTATTAATATTTTTAAAAATATATTTTCACCCAGCATTTAAAAAAACAAAATAAAACAATGTTACAAAGACAGTTTGTTTGGAAACACAAACCCAAGCAGGTTTCAATATTTTCAGAAAGAATATCAGAAACTATGAACTACAAACTATCAACAACTACAAACACTATCTCCGTTGATACAAAAAGAATGCATGCTGAAAATTTTGTTAGTCTGACTAACGACTTGATACCACAGGATTCAGAGATTTATTAATGTTATTATTATTACATTGTTAACATTCATATTGTTATAAACCTGGTGGTGGCACAGATGGGGGTAGTGGTGTGTGTGTAGTCAGCCGACGCAAATCGCCCCAGTCCAGCGCAGGACGAGCGGTCAACTGTGACCAGTGACAGTACATGCCAGTTCGGCAACGACCTGTGTGTAAATATTACGCACGCAAGTCACGGCGATTGTGATCATTCTGAGTGGTCAAGAACGTTCCTTCCGATTCTAGAAGGCCAGTATAGATAGTATATAAGAGCGAGTGTGTCAGAAAGACTGGACTTCACGTTACCTCGCAATGTGACCAGTACGAGGCGAAGTTAGAAACAGTACGGTGTGTGAAGTCAGGCAGAGCAAGGCTAGGATTTTGGACAGTTTGTGTAATATTTTTGCCAACTGTACAGTGTTGTATTGTATTTGAAATTAAATTGCTACTGTTACTTTGGAGCCCTGAGTTGGGAGGTTCTTTAAGTTCGTTGTGTCGTGTGGTGCAGTTTGAAGAGAGCCTGGATAGTAGGAGAATCGTAACAATATGTATTCAATGAACTCATAGTTAAGAAGATATAGTTCAATGTGAACCTGGCCTTACCAATGTTGTTGAATGATTATCTAATTTATTTCATTGTTTTGTAAAGGGCAAATCTCTCATTCAAGGCCTCAACAAAGAAACTTTTCCTTTTAGATAAGATAATTTTTTATTGGTCCAATCAAATGGAAATTCGGTTTGAATATAATTTGACCACCTTAGTGTAACTACTGTAACAATAACAATATAGATGCAAAAATTAACCAACATTTACACATGAAAAACATACACACTCACAACCAGCGCTTTGTGAATTAGACTTCTATGTACTTCTCGATGATGACAGATGACCTTGTAGCACTCTGACCGAAAGTGGGATAAAGGAGTTTTTAAATCTTTCTGTTTTAGTTCTAATGGAAAGGAGACGACCACTTCGTTCAGATTTTATGTAACAGTGGTTTAATGGGTGCAGATTGTCCTGTTTTGGAAAGGCTTCTTTCATGAAAAAGTTCTTCAAGAGATGGTAGCTATGCTTTTTTAATTAGTCTATGTCTTTGTGCCAATGAAGTGTTATCATACCAGCAGGTGATGGCAAAGTTAGATTGCTGATGGTTGCTGTATAAAAAAGTTTAATTATTGTTTTGTTGATTTTAAATTTTCTTAGCTTTCTTAACTTTGGTGAATTTCAGTGTAAAGGTTTTGACAGTGTTTACTCCATTTCAGTTTGTTGATGGTGTTACCTAGATATTTATATTCTTGCACTTAGTCTACGGTTTGGTTGTTAATCTAAATTTCTGCAAGATGGCCTTTACGTTTCCTAAAATCTATTATCATTTCTTAAGTTTTCTGAACATTTAAAATTAGAAAGTTGTCTATACACTATTAGTAAAAAGTATTAATTGTTGAATGGTACAGATTTTCATCATCTACAATAAGGTAGATGATTGCTTTGTCATTGGCTAATTTCATATGAGTATCAGCTGTTTGGCTCCATATGTCATTGGTGTATATGGTATTAACACTGGTGATAGAACACATGCCCGTTCAATTTTACATATTGTGGGCATTTTTAGTTAAATTATGAGTCTGGTCATTTGCATTGCACTTCATGTGTATAATATGAAACACTGCTATTAACTGTTGTTTGAAATTATATTCGTGTTATATGGATACTAGATTTTTTTTTTCTATTTTAAAACAAAAGTAAACATTTTGTTTAAAACCTTAAAGCTATTATGACAGAAAATACAAAATTTAGTAATACAATTATTTTAAAAACATTTTTTTATAAAAAATACAAAACTGTTTGCATAAATGTGTTAACAATATGCCATAAGGTCACCTCCCCTACTAAATGGTCGCTATGTTTTGTTTTTTTTTACTTTTAACAGTGAATAGTTGTAAAAATTGTGTATTTTAATGAAAAAAAACAACTCTTGCATAGTTGATTTAAAAAATTAAACTTTTTGCTTCAGAAAAGAAAAAAGTAGCTGTTGTATCATATTTGATTTTCAATAGGTTTTCTAGTTTACACGATCAATATGGGACAGACAGACCACACAAAACTAATAGAGGCTATTCCCCTTGCGGAGGCTGCTAAAAAAACAACATAGTTTGTGTAAGAGCAATGCAGGTGTAAAAAGGCAGGTTATGAACAGGAGGGTGTAATCAGATCTTTGTGTAAGCAAATATTTAGCTAATAGAAATCACAAGTATGGTTAAAGAACTGAAAATATCAAACGCTGAAATAGAAGAAAAAGACTAAAAGCCAATGAAGTAAGACTATAATAAAGAAGAGGAGACATGAACTATAATAGAAATGGAATTAAAGCAAGCACACAAAAAGAACATGTCCATGCAGGATTTGATCAATAGAAACTAATTCTGAAAAGGCAAGATTTCAAGGGCAACATAATTTGAAGACCTACTATAAGCAAATGGACTACTACAATATCAAAGGTCCATTACACTCATAGTAAAGTTCCCCTTTTGGACCTTGTGGTCTATAGGGCGGATGATGACATATGTAAAGGTCATCTGCTTCTGTGGCCTAGAGTTAATGAGGTTGTCATGTGGCCAGCAAAACGACCTACCACCTTTACTTTTCCTTAACTCCCAACTAATGTCAGGTACCCACTTAAAGCTTGGTGGACTCAGAGGCGCCCAAATATTCAGAAATTAAAAATCCCAGTGCTCACCAAGATTCGAACCCGGTTCAGAAGCCAAGCGCTTTACCACTCTGCCACCACGCATCCACATAACACTCAAAAATTTCCAGCAAACCATGTGATCAGCTGCATACAGCTGCCTGGGAATGAGCTGATTGTATACACCAGTGTATAAGAAAAAATTGAACTCCACCAATACAAAAGTTACCAATCAAATTCACAAGATACTGTTATAAACCTGGTGGCACAAATGGGGGTAGTGGTGTGTGTGTAGTCAGCCGAAGCAAATCGCCCCAGGCCAGCGCTAGACGAGCGGTCAACCGTGACGAGCTACGATGGTCAGCCGAGACGAGTGTCAACACGGCGGTCCGGGAAGGATCGACGTTGTGAACAGAGCTCAGGAGCGTCACGAGAGTTGTAGTCATCTGACCACCTAGAAACGTCGAGCGGCGTTCTGTCCGGTTCGAGAAGGCCAGTAGGGACCCTATATAAAGAGCGAAGGTATCAGAGACCAGTCAGTCACAACTTCCCGATCTACAGTTCGTTACAACGGCTTAGTACCAGTCCGAGGCGAGACAGAGAGACCAGTGCCAGAGTTGATACGGCGGTACAGTGTACGTGCTGCCAATTGTACAGTATTGGCTGTTATTTATCGACATTAAACCATTACGTTATTTTGAAGCCCAGAGTTGTCAAGTTCTTTAAGTTGGTGGTGTAAGGTGCAGTTTGCAGAGAGCCTGGATAGAGAGATACGTAACAATACACTAAACTAATAAAAAAAAATATAACAAAAGTGTGCGAAACTTAAAATTCATTTATTTGTGGAAATTCTGTTATAATAGTTGTACAAACGTGATGTTCTGTCTATATAACATACAATTAAATAGAACTAAAACTATACAATGCATTTGTAAGAAGAAGATAATATCAAAAGTACATTAGCATTTTTACTGATCATTATACAATGCTATATAGACTAAAAATACTGGTGTTATCTTTTTTTTCAGTTTTCCTTAGAAAGATATTTCTAATTTCATTATGCAGTGAGGTTTTTATTGTAACAGATGTAATTATTTTGGAGTTTTTCTAGGAATTCTTTTATCTCCATAATGAAATTTACAATCTCAAATTTACTTTGAGTGTGGTTCAATCCATATATCTTATAGAACAGGTTCAATTATATAATCCTATCTGAAGTTACATAAACCAAAAATGTGGTTCACATAGGTCTTAAAATAGACACTTGTTTCATACAAATAAGTGTATATTGCAAAATCTATGTAAGAAAATAAATACTCAAAGCTGTTAACAAATGACAGCTTGATGAAAAGCATTGTTTTTTATGACATGATGTCAACTGATTCAACAATTATTTTGTCACACTGTCTGTTCAACAAATCAAGTATGAAACTAAACATGGCAACTTCAGGTCGTGTCCACCCTGGTGACACAGGGCTTACAGACACAACCGTCATACAATGCTCTACACAGTGGCACCTGACATGTCCAGTTTCAAAAACATCTGGTAGGAATAACCTACTGCTTTCTCTGGGTGCTTGTGGTCCTCTCACTGGATGCATGGTGAAATAAACATGAGACAGAAGCTCCCATGGTTTCAAGTTTTGAATCAACTGACAAATCTTGTAGAATGAAGGATGTAATTCATAAGGCACAGACTCACACACACACACACACAAGGATGATCCAATGAGCTGAGACCACAGCATCAACAGACTGAATGCAGTAGGTTTTTAACCTCAGCATCCTGTTACTTCAGCACTTTCACCACTTCTCTTTGTCACATGTAATGTTGTAAATGTCTGAAGAAAAAACAAGTGATCAAGAATTATTAATTTCTTTAGAAAAATTGAAATGTATCATTACTCTTGAAATGTGAATAAAAAAAATATTTTATAAAATCTTATTTCACTAGCAGTATTCTGATATCCTTTATTAAGTTAAGCATCATAGGGAATCTTAGTTATTGCATTATCACAGTTGGTTCAAGATAACATTTGATTTATTTAAATCTTTTACTTTTTTTCAAATTTAAGAACCTTCAAACTTCTCTCCCTTTTTGTTTTTGACATGTAAACATGATTAGACTTTAACCAAATACAACTAATTGTTTTCTTATGTCTAAAATACACATAATTATGTGTACAAAATTTTTCTCAAACCTTCCTGGTTACAGGCAAAATGGTGTTTTCATTTGAGTATTCATTTGGTAGATAATGTGAAATAACCTATAAAATGGATTTTTTTTACCAAACTTTTTACAAAAATATAATTGTTTTCTTGTCTAAAATACATATATTTAAGTGTACAAAATTTTTCTCAAACCATCCTGGTTACAGGCAAAATGGTGTTTCATTTGAGTATTCATTTGGTAGATAATGTGAAATAACCCATAAAAAGGATTTTTTTTACCAAACTTTTTACAAAAATATAATTGTTTTCTTGTCTAAAATACATATATTTAAGTGTACAAAATTTTTCTCAAACCATCCTGGTTACAGGCAAAATGGTGTTTCATTTGAGTATTCATTTGGTAGATAATGTGAAATAACCCATAAAAAGGATTTTTTTTACCAAACTTTTTACAAAAATATAATTGTTTTCTTGTCTAAAATACATATATTTAAGTGTACAAAATTTTTCTCAAACCATCCTGGTTACAGGCAAAATGGTGTTTCATTTGAGTATTCATTTGGTAGATAATGTGAAATAACCCATAAAAAGGATTTTTTTTACCAAACTTTTTACAAAAATATAATTGTTTTCTTGTCTAAAATACATATATTTAAGTGTACAAAATTTTTCTCAAACCATCCTGGTTACAGGCAAAATGGTGTTTCATTTGAGTATTCATTTGGTAGATAATGTGAAATAACCCATAAAAAGGATTTTTTTTACCAAACTTTTTACAAAAATATAATTGTTTTCTTGTCTAAAATACATATATTTAAGTGTACAAAATTTTTCTCAAACCATCCTGGTTACAGGCAAAATGGTGTTTCATTTGAGTATTCATTTGGTAGATAATGTGAAATAACCCATAAAAAGGATTTTTTTTACCAAACTTTTTACAAAAATATAATTGTTTTCTTGTCTAAAATACATATATTTAAGTGTACAAAATTTTTCTCAAACCATCCTGGTTACAGGCAAAATGGTGTTTCATTTGAGTATTCATTTGGTAGATAATGTGAAATAACCCATAAAAAGGATTTTTTTTACCAAACTTTTTACAAAAATATAATTGTTTTCTTGTCTAAAATACATATATTTAAGTGTACAAAATTTTTCTCAAACCATCCTGGTTACAGGCAAAATGGTGTTTCATTTGAGTATTCATTTGGTAGATAATGTGAAATAACCCATAAAAAGGATTTTTTTTACCAAACTTTTTACAAAAATATAATCCCCCCCCCCCCCCGGGGGGGGGGGGGGGGCAGAAATGTTAAAACTCTTTACAATAATGCATTTAATTACTTTTAACTTTTTTTTTCCATACAATGTATAAAATTATCAAAGTAAACAACAGGAGAGACTTCTTACCTCACTACATGTCGGGTGAATGCCAATGGTACCATCAAAGTCTTCCTTTGTTGCCCCTTTCTTAATAGCAACAGCATAACCCTGTGTGATCTCTCCAGCATTAGGACCCAGAACATGAAAACCAACAACTCTTTCCTGCATAATAGAGGATTTAGTTCTCATGTGAGCTACAATGTACATTCATTAACAAGAATTGAGGATGACAGTTAAAGTGTATAATTTTTAAATGGGCACTTTTAATGTTATTGCAATGTTACATTTTGGTTATTACAAAAGGATGCACTACTTACATGATCAGCTTTATTGCAAACAAGTTTAGCATAGCAAGTGTTTTCTTCCTTGTGGGGAACAGTCCACTCTAGAGGCATGAAGTAGCTGTGATAGACCTGGCATAAGCAAACAGAATTCAAGAAATTATTTGAATGATTGAAATCTATAAATCATAATTTCAAACACTTAAGAAAAAACTTTTTAACATAACGACTGAATTAGGATGTTATGAAAGTTTATTCTCAACTAAAATATAGAGTAAAAATATGAAACAAAAAATGGTTCAAAAGTAATGTAAGTAAAGGTATTTTAAAATACAAACAAAACAATTTTACAACAGTGATGCATTAGAGAGATAAAAAATATTTACCTCAATATTGTCTTCCCCAAATTTTTCAATAGCTGCTTCCTCTGAATAGCCAATGCAACCATACTCTAGAGGAGTAAAAACTGTGGTAGCAACATTGGTGTAATCTACCTGTAATATAAGATAAAAATTTGATCTTTAACAATTTATTAATATTATAAACAGTGCATTAATATAATATATATATATATATATATATATATATATATATATATATACATATATGCTTATAAAAAAGGTGCACTTAGAATAATTTTACTTCTGTTGTGTTACAAGCAGAAATATTGATCCAAATGTTATTTTCTATTGCTATTAAACTATTCTCAAAAATCTACTGTGAATGCAAGCTTCATTCCTAGAAGAAACTACCTTTGTGGTAAAACTGCTGTTAAAAAGTCGCCTAGATAACAATTTTCCTGCTTGAATAGCTACAGGTGTTAGTTCTGGCCTTCCATCACCAATGTCTCCAATAGCATAGATGTTAGAAACAGATGTCTTCTCACTAGCATCTACTACCACTCTTTGGTTACTGAAGAGAATAACATGTTACAAAAAGTTAATGTAGGTAGAGAAATCCAGCCTATAATGTCTCCAAAGTTAACAGCAAAAATTCAAAAGGAAACATAGATACATCTAAAAACAAAAAAATCACTATTATTTTTAAATTTACTACTGTTATTCAGCACATTTTAGTTTCAATATCACAAAAAAAATGCTAATTTAATTTTTTTTTTGTACAGTTAAACCAAACCTAAAAATGTCTAATTGAAAAGAAATCTTCTCACTTTGGATTTAAAGAGACACCCACATTCTCCAGACCAATTCCTTTTGTACATGGGTCTCTTCCAATAGCAAACAAAATCTGAAATGCAGTAGTTAAAGAACACATTTTTAAAGTTCTATTTTATATTTAGACTGAATTACTTTACTTTCCTTAACTGAGGCCAGGCAACAAAGTGAGCTCATTTACTTCACCACTTACTTAAAACCAGAATTTCAATCACAATTACATACTATGGCACTTGTGACACAGTCAAATGTAGAATGAAACAGACTATAACACTAATAATAGTCATTGTGTAATTACTTTCAATGAGACCAGAACTAAACATTGAAAAGTGTAGCAGCCCAACTTACTGTGTTGTATTCCTCCACTATCTGAGCACCATCAGAGGCTACAGCTGTTACTCTGTATTTACCAGGCTCACCTTTTTCTACCTGCTCAATCTAAACAAAACAAAGGACAAGAAAGATATGAACAATTCCCACCAACTCAGCATACATGTAAGAATAGTTCTCTGTAAGAGGAGAATGACTTTTTGTTATTGATGCCAGCTATACAGACATTTGCATACCATCTAAAGTAGGTTTCTTTCATCAACTGCATAAGTCCATGTTTGAAAAAAAAAGTTTCAAGCAACGAGACATTTAGACAGTAAAAGATAATTAGGAAGACAGTTCAATATAATCAGATAGAGAGAGAAAAATAATCAGAAAGACAGTAAAGGATAATCAGAAAAACAGTAAAAATGAACAGCCAGTATTGGTTTTTAAGCAAACTATTTTTCACTCAAAAATAAAGATTTTCTATAGTTGCACTACTCTAAATGATTATAATACAGCTCTATCTTTTGTAATAAATATATTAATATTGGTGTAGAAAAAAGGAATAAAAGAATTATGCTTTATGCAAAATAATGTGTGGATACAAATAATACAGCTTTTGAAATAAAATCTCTTTTGTATCTTTATAAATTTATTACTATTATTATTTCATCCACTCTATTTCAAAAAACAGAACAATCAATGTAAGTGTTAAAATATTTTTGAATAAACTGCAACAAAGAAAGAACAATTTAAAAATAAATTAAGTCAATTGTATCAAAATAGAAAATCAAGTCTCAATTGTAATCAGCATAAGGAAATGTCAAGTCTTCAATGCATAAATATAAAGAAATGCACTGCACTTGTCAAATACCACAACATGCTAGCCCATACAAGAACATTAAAAAAACTTTTCATTCTAATTGTGAGGATGGCCCACATTGGTGCAAAGCAAGCAATCTAAACTGGATCTTAGTATTAGGTTACAACTAATTACATAGTATGTCATTTCCATCTATCTCTTAAACAAAAAATAAAAAATTGTCACTGTATGTGGTATTTTAAAAAAAATATGTTCTTTTCATTTCTTTGCAAATAGTTCACATTGAAAACTAATTGACATTGGTCAAAATCTTTTTAAAATTTTAATATTATCAAAGAAATTTTTCTTTCTTTTCGCTTATTTGTTAAAAGAACAGATATCAGCTTTGCAAAATTCTGACATAACTGTGGACAATCATCACAATTATGACTAATATTTAGTGTTACAATTTGTCACCTAATAAATTTCTTAGAAAAAAAATTTTTGAAGTTTTATTTTCCAGTTAAATTTGAACAAGCTGTGGGAGTCATTCTTTAAATAAAAAAAAAAAAGTCCAAAAGATGTCTCACTACAGAACGACAGCGTCTACGTTTAATACCATAGAATTTTAGACAGCACACTACTGGCTCAATCTGAAATGTTGGAATATAAAACTCTACATCTTTCAAAGGAAACAATTATTATTGCTTTAAAAGTTAAAAATTTTTTTAAAAGTTTTCATTTAAAAAAAAAACAAACATGATACATTTCGTTCTTTTATAGCAGTCTCATGGAAACATTACCCTGTTAAGTGAACAAAGTGTCTATCAAGCTACAAAGACACTCAGGACATTGATAGAAACAGTAAATAAAAAATTATGTCAATCATGAAAACTTTTCAAGAGCATTTTAAACTTATTCTTATGTTCAAGCAATGTGATCAAAGATCAAAACAGGAGATTAATATGATGTCATGTCAACTGCCTTTGAGCAAACTTTGCAGAGTTTGACATCCACAATGTAGCAGAGCAAGGGCTGGCTTGCTAGCAATCACATAAAAAATTGACACTTTTTCTCTGCTTATATTTAGCTCTAGGACTGCTCTCAAACAGCTTGACTAGCCCATTAAAATATTTAAAATGGTTGAGATAACGACAAATGTAGACTTGTTTAAATGTCTCATGTCTTGTTAAGGCTCAGGAGAGGGTCAACACTGTAATAAAATACATTCATATTTTGCTAACATACTTAAGTCAGCTTAGTGAGCAATGTTTGTAGGTCTGTTGATGGAATTTCTGATCATTCATTAGATTAGAAAACAAACAACTTAACTACTAATCAATGACAACCAGTACAATAGTTGCAGAGGTAGCATGTTTTGGTAAAGATATGGATGACAAGCGCAGTTATAAAAAGACAACTTCAGATAAGGTTTTTTTAATGGGTAGAAAACTCAACCCTTCTATTATGCATGTTTACCTTTGTGGGTACAGCACCTCGTATAAACTTGACTCCATGATTGCTCATGTGTTTTCCAATCATTTCACTGCACTGCTGATCAAAGCCTCGAAGCAAGATGGACCTGACCATAACTGTTGTGTCTAGTCCAAAGCCTGCCAAGAAGCCAGCGCATTCAAGAGAGACATAAGATGCACCCACACACAATGTTTTACCAGGACAATAAGGCAGAGAGAACAGATCATCACTATAGGAGACACAAGAAATACATCACTGCAGAGCATTCAATATTGTAAAATTCATTCAATACTATTAAAATAATGGGGAAAAAAAAAGTACAAAATATTTATTTAAAGTAAGCAAGAAAGTGAACTTATATTGCCTCCTCTAAAGAGGTCACATTCATTTAATATTCCATAAGGAACAAATCTTTTTCTTTCCTTTTTGCATTAACTGCATCCAATCACTTCTGATTAAAAAGAATGAACAATTAAGAAAATGTATTCTTGTGTAGCTAGTGCTACCTGAGTATTACCTGGTGATTCCATATTCCTTAGCACCAGGGATATCTGGATAGCGTGGCCTCTCTCCAGTGGCAATAAGAATATTAGCAGCTGTCATGGTGCTTTCAGTTTTGTTTTTTTTGATAGCCTAGAAAAAAAATATACCAGTACCTTTGATAAAACCTATACCCTATCTATCCATTTAGTTTCAAATTACTTTGCAAAGTTGTGAATCAATTATTGAACATTATGTACCTTAATTGTGTTCTTGTCTACAATTTGTGCATAGGCATTGACATAATTCACTTTCTTATCCCTGAGCTGTACCCTGTAGCCCCAATTTAAAGATCCTATGTGATCCTGAATGCAATGAAGAAACAAAAAAAAATGAAATAAATTAAAACAGAACTTCATTGAATGAAATGAATGAAAGATTAAATTTTAAATGTGGGGATACCATTCTATGAGAACGCTGTTCCACTATAATTTATAAGAGTGCACAGGAATACTGAACACACTGGTGGGGAGGGGGGGGGGAGAGGATGGCCACGAATTTTAGTAAAGAAATCACACAATATATGTATACAAATTTATTAGTTATGTTAATAATATATACTAATTATTTATATTTCAAGATATTTTCAGATTGTTTCTCTTCCCCCTCTAGTATGTTGGTCAATTTGGAGGATGGTAAGAGGTGGCAATGGCGTCAATCCTGCCCCCCCCCCCCTAAACTTTCGAAAGAGGGGGGAGGGGGTGGTCGGTCCAATTTATTTGTAGAAATCACAGCTTGTTAACAGAATCAATTAAATATCTATATGATTAAAACTTGTTATTGGTATTTTAACCGGTCTTTATATTATGTCGTTCTCCTGTTAGCTGATTGGGTGGGGTGGTGAATACATCTACTGCCCTTCCTACCTAAACACCTTGAGTGGGAGGGGCAGTCCTACTTTTATTTAAAAATCATAGTTTGTGAACGACATTATTTGAAATACTATATAATTTTATATTATATTGCTACACTTCTGGTATCTTAACAGATTCAGTGAGGTGGGGGGGGGGGGGGGCGATTGCTTCTACTGCCCTCCCCACTCTAGCCCTCTGAGTGTGTGTGTGTGTGTGGGGGGGGGGGGGTCCTCTTTTTGTGAACAAAATTCATTCATTCAAAATGCATTACGCGTAGGTCTGTTGATGGAATTTTTGATCATTCATTAGATTAGAAAACAAACAACTTAACTACTAATCAATGACAACCAGTACAATAGTTGCAGAGGTAGCGTGTTTTGGTAATCATCTTCTTTTTTGAAGTAACATCAGTAGTATATAAGATAGATAATTAGTTGAATATCTATATAATATAAGGTACATATTAATGTTTTAACCTTTTTCTATATTATGTCGCACACAGACTCTGATCTCAAATTTTATCATTGGTAAATATAAAATGAAAAAGGGTTGTCCCAAGTGGGAGTGGCGATACATGGAATCGCCTTCCACCCATTGGACACACCAATACTTTTTTCTTTTTGTGTTTTAGTTGAGAAATTACAAAATTGAAAAAAATGTCACTAATATAATTTATATATGCTATTACTTAAAATTCTTATATGAAGTCACCCCACCCCTATTCTTTAATGCCAAATGCAATCATTTGCAGAAATTATAAAAAGAGCCAGGATTAACGTTTTCACTCTACCCGCCCTCTCCCCTTTCCCGATGAAAACATAACATTTTAAAACAGAATAGTCAAATATGGCGACAGAGTTTATGTAATTGCACACCAATTTATCTGTTATTTTAAGAAAGACTGTTTTGGAAAATTCAGAATTCATACAAATTTTTTCATTGTAAGAGTAACAATTGAGATGAGTTGTGAACCCAAATATTACTTTCCTAGTCACCTTTTTCCAACCTTTACTCGTACTGATATTTTTCTATTGTATAAAAATTTTGAGACTATAACTCACAATATATGCTTGAATCCTAAAAATGCAAAAAATTTAGAGTAGAATCTAATTGGCCCACTTAACTTCTCCTCCCACTTCCGAAATTTTTTTGTTTAGAGCAATGAATTATAGTTCTGTAACAAAACAAAGTTACAAACATGCTTATTGAACAAAATGTATCACTTACAAATGAGCATTTTTTTTTTTAAATCTTTTTCGAATAATTTTTTTCGGCTGTGATCCTCTAAGTCTTTTCAAGGAACAAATCGGTTGTATTTGCAATGTAAATTCCTATTAGAATATTTTTCAAGTAAAGCATTATTCAAAAGGTCCTTTTTTAATAGGATGAATAATGAGCTATAGATGCCAGGAGAATACCTTTCTGCAGTGAAGAATGCAAAAAAACGCTTTTGGCGTCGGGGCACAGGGGGAGCTTGCAGCACTCACCCAAACCCCTAGCTATCAGGAGAAAGGCCTCAAAATTGCTGGGTGGTTGTTTTTTTTTGCTAAAGGTTGAGAAACACTGTTGTTTTTGTTTTTTTTTTAATTGTAATATATATATATATATATATATATATATATATATATATATATATATATGCCGTACGCACGTTTATGCTTAGGGTTTGGAAAAAAAATCGCCCCTCCCCCACTACAAAGTTCTGGATCCGCTAGTGACTGAACATCTTATAAATATAATAATAAATACAAGTCTAGAATAGACAGATTGATTATGATTCTTACCTGCACAGCATTTTTCATTGTCTGCCAGTTATGTTTAACTGAAAGTGTGAATTAGTTTTAATAAAAATTTAATAATCTAGTGTACAATGTTTCTTGGCATATGATTTAAAGAAGAAAAACAGAGGATCCTTATAATGACATTTATATCTTCTCAATATCAGTAATAAATTCTTTCAAAATATGTTGGCCTTTAGACTTGCAAGTACTACTAATAACCAGGACACTGACTCCAAAGACATTATCTAATTAGACAATGCAACTCTAAATCTTTATAGTGGTAGCAGGTATTAATTTAACAATATAGTATTACCACTGAATGATAAGAACCTCACCTTTTTCTGGTACATCCCAACCAAAAGCTTTAGCTTCATGAATACTTTCACCTAGAGATTAACATCAGATCAGTCCATGTTGAAATGACATTAGTCAATTGTTAGTTACAAGGTTTAAAAAACAACAACAGTGTATAGCTCTATTTACCAAGGATTGCTGCTCTGTGCATTAATTTCTTGGGAATGCATCCAACATTTACACACGTTCCACCCAAACCTAACAAAACAAATTATTTAGTTTAAGTAGAAGTATATGTTTCATTTATGTATAGTCTTACATATTCTATGTGTATACTGCACTTTTGATCTTACCCCATGTTGTTCCTATTGGAGATGGTTCTACATAATCAAACAATGTCACCCTTTTACCCATATTGGCTGCTTCCTGTTATAAAAAATGCATTGACAAATATAAAATTATATTTTTGTGTTTAAATTAACATTATATTTTTTAAAGTACTTTACTGGCTTAAGTAAAATAAATATACATAGCTAATGATTAACAAATATTTTAAGAAAAGATTGTAGAAGAAAAAAAAAAGGACTAAATGCAAAATTAACTTAACAATTTTAGAAAATCAGGTTGACATTAAGATCTTACTAATTTTCTGAAATTTTATAATAGCTAAAAATCTGTTGAATTATTTTGACTTTTTGGATAATTTTTTCATGAAAAAATACACTTAGTATTAGATTTTATTTATATTGATAAAAAATGTTCATTTTTTTTTATAATGGGAAGTATTAGTGAAGTCCACTACAGTAGAGAAACACTGATTTCTTTATTCCCCATCACATTTGAATAATATTGTATATAAGTTACATGACAAAAAATAAAATGCTGTTAAACGTATAAATAAGAAATCTAGCTGAATACAAAATTTGTCTCAAATTTATAAAATTCATTTCCCTAGCTTTTTTTTTTTAAAGACCAAAAATACTTTTCTTAGCCTGGAATCACAATAAATACAATAAATTCATATACTTCACAATGATTAATCACTTCTAGTTTTTTTGTTTAAAAAGTTTCAAATCTACTAAAAACTAAACCAACTTTCCTGCAAGACAGCAGAGCATGACTGAAAGAGATTCTCAAATTAAGGACTATGTATAGATTTTAATGCAAATAAATGGTCATGTGATAGGTATCAAAAAAATTACAACTCTACAGAACATAAAATCACAGAGACATACAAAGTATGGAAATCAAGTGAAAGGACAAAAAAAAAAAAAAAAAAAGCTAAACACGACTTGCACATAGGAGAGCAATAGCAAAAAAACTTCTGTGCTCATCAAGTAAACAAAAGTGTCTAAGTCATAATAAACTTTAATAAGAGGCAGTAAAAGGGTTAGTAAACTATATATATATATATATATTGTGATAGGTGTCATATTTTGTACTGACCAGTATCTGTGATTAGAAAAATAAAGTTATCCTATGTATACCTTAGCAGCAGCTAGACCTCCAGATCCTCCTCCAATAACTATAAGATCACAGTCATACTGTGGAATATCTGCCATTTTGTTGATGATGTCTTTCAATGAGTTATCACTATGAGCCTTTAACAGGTCATCACAACCCCCTAGATGTTTCCCATGTATAAATATATTGGGGACTGTGCCTTGTCCTGTCAAGTCTTTCAAGGCTGCCTGGTACTCAGCACCTTTGTCTGATCAGAGACAAAACATATGTTACGATAGGTGCGCCTTGTTGATTTATATACTTACATGACATATTTATTTATACTGTGCACTACTTAAAAATAATGTAACAAACAACAACTTGCCATTCAGATCTAATTCAAATGTTTCAAATTTAACATTCAGACTCTTTAGTAAATCTTTAGCCTGGAAAAGACAAATGTAACAATAATTAACCACATTTAAAAAATAAAAACTAAGTGTTTAAAAGTTATTGTGCCTGTTTTTGTGACCAGTGACTTGTAGGCCTAACTTCTCTACAAGATAAAATTGTGACATAAATGAATTTTTTTAATGTTTAAAATCTCTCTAGCTTTATGATTTTTTTTTAGGTGTCCAAGTAGAGCTTGTTTATTCCAAATGATCTTAGTAGCAACATTTAGGATCTAATTTACTTTATTTTTAATGTTCAAATTGCCAACTCAGGCTGAGATGTAGAGGTTAAACCAATGTAGGTGTTAGCATGGTAAAACACTGACAAGACTTTTGATAAAGAGGACATTTACTTGTAAATTAAACATAAATTAAAATATTTTGTCTTAAGGATAACATTGTCTTAGTAAATTCACTTCAAAACCAACTATTAGATGATCAGTGTGAAGTTGACTGTGTGTAAAGCCAATTATTAATATGATGTTATGTGGCCAGCTCAACAAAAAATAACTAATGCCCATTTACCAATAATAATAAAAATAAGTAAATAATTGCAATAATAACTATATGGTTGGACTTGACAAGTGAAAAAATTCTTAGGCTTTAATGGCACATCTTTTTATGAACCTTATTTGGCTTATTTGGAAGCAAAAATGTCAACACTTAGCCTTAGTCCAAATGCCCTCTTATACAGTAAGTATATTAACCTATTAGTCCACATGTGGTATAGATCTATATGAGTATATGGTTAGTTTATCATGTTTCTATTTTCTTTTAAAGAAGTATTAGAACTATCTTTTATAGATCTAGCTCAGTGATGCTCAAAATACGGCCCGCGGGCCAGATCCGGATAATGAAGAGGTTCCATCCGGCCCACCGAAACGTCGGTATAAAGTGTAGAAAATCTCCCCACCCCTTTAAAAAATATAAAGGTTGAAAAATGTATCTTTACCTACGTTAGGGCCCTCACTTTTCCTCTCATAAATTGGTACCACGAGCTTTAACATTTGTACCTTTATGAAAAGGAAATTAAGAATCTTCCAGAACCATTGAACGGATCTTTTTTTGTGGAATATGGTAATTAGCTAACAAACTTTTTTTATAAAGAAAGTCTGGCTGTTTCAATAAACAACATATAGCAAATTGTGACGTGGAGGATCCATGGGATTAAAAAGAGACAAGAACATGACTTAATGGCGTGTCTAGCTACTAAGTTGCTCACAATTTAAGTAGAGAACTAAAGCCATTTCCAGACAGGTAGAAAAAATAGATTAAGGTTAAACTTCAACTATACCAAAGGTATTAATGTAATTACTAAATACACGGGTTTTTAATGAAATAATTTCAGGTCAATTTCAAGCTGGTCTTTTTTTAACCTTTTTCGGTCATGTGGCCCGAGACACGAGTGTCGGAAATTAAAATGGCCTGCAGGTTGAATTAGGTTGGGCATCACTGATCTAGCTAGATTAAATTATGTCTAGTCTAAAGTCTAGTGAAGTCTAGTCTAGATCTAAATTTAGTAGAGATGATGATCTAGATTCTAAAATATTCTAAATTAAGATACACGAAGGTTAATTGTTTAGATATAATTGATAATAAAATAATAATCTAAATCTAATAATAGTATAACTAGTCTAGATCTAGTTTTAGTTTAGTATTAATACAATAATGTAGCAATACGATTAACTTTTAAGTCAAAACATTACTTATTTAAATTTACTAGGCCCTTATTGAAGTTATTCAACTTATAGGCTTGGGTAACAAATACAATGTAATGAATGTGAATGTAACAATGAATGTTACATAATCATTCATAATGATAACTTTTAAGGTATAGAATCTAATTAAATTAGATTTAGACCATCTAGATAATTATAGTATTATTTTTTCAAATTTTATATGAGTCTAGGTCTAGCTAATACCTTCTGATACAAAATTAGATTTTGTGTTGAAACATTAAAATCTAAGGTAGATTTGATACCCAATCGTTTCAATATTAATTGAAATACTCTCCGAGACATCATTGGGCTAATATTGACCTATTTCTTTCACAACAAATAAATGACCCGGAAATGGCTATTTAAAAACTTATTGTGTACATAATACTTTCGTTTTCGCACTTAAACACCCCCTCCCACCATCTGGAACTTTGGTAGAATATTTTAAGGAAGAATCAAGCCTAACTTATGTGAGCCTGTGGTTATATCACTTAACGAACAATGACTGTGTCGAGCAACCACGTGACCATTCTGGCCAAAGTAAATGGCGTTAAAATTATGTACTAGATCTCGTAGCGTAAAACTCTCAGTTATGTTTCTTAATTTGGTACAAATGTTTTGGCTTTGATGTGGTCAGTACTAAAACGTTCTCGCTCTGTTCATCATTCTACCATACCAACTCAAGTTTACGTTCCTGTCAATGACACAACAAGAACAAACTCCTTCGACGCTGAGTCACCGTGATCTCGTTAATGTCGACCTCAATATAAGCTGACGTTATCTGCCCAGTAAGTCTGACATAATGCATAGATCTCTCTATACTGGAGTAGAAGAATACTAAGCACGGTTCAGTTTTGATGTGTCAGTGTTGTTGTTTTTTCCAATGATAGTGTTGCAAAATTAAATTTACTGGAGGAGAGGGTTTCATATGAGCACTGACTAGAGCCACAGGAAGTCCGCTCAAAACAGTTTATGCTTCATAAATGAATGAATGGGCTGGATAAAATCACTAGCTAGTGTAATGGTATCAATTTGTTTCAACTTTAACCCCTAAAAGAATTGTGTCCTCCTTGTTTATGTTATTTCTAGACTGTTATATGAATGGAAAGGACGCATGAAAGCGAACAGCATAAAGGTCAATGAAACGGGGAGAGAAGTGTGGCTAACAAAAGATGGAAGAACGTTATTACTGCCCCAGAGCTGTAGAGCGTAAAAACAACAGACTCGACAAGCGCCTCTATAATAACAAGACAGTACCAACACTAAAGCCCACACATTCTAAAACGTGTGTCTCCTGTTATGAAAGTCCTATAACTAATGTAATATACATCCAACTTCATGACAGACTTTAATCTAGAACAAAGGCGTCACCCCCCACCCCCCAGGTATCAACTTTATCCACTTTTCCCAATAGAAATTCATTTTGTTGAGCCTATACAGTAAGCTGATTACTTCTATTATCGATTGCACAAATGTAAACATTAGTCAATTCTATTTGAAAATCCAATTGTTTATAACAAAGTTTCAATAGTTTTGCATATTTTACACTGTATATTTATTAAAATCACCTAAACATCTTTCTTTTGTTAGACTTTTAGAGGGAAACGATATAACATTTTGCTGTGTTATTCAAACTTTTACTACCATCTAAAGGGGAAAATGTAAGTTTGCATAATCATCTATTGGTCTCGGGGAGCATTTAAAGATCTCCCATCAAAGGTCCGGGGCGAAGCCCGGGCACCAAGCATTTTTCATAATTTCTGAGCTTTAGAAACTCATTTTCCTTAAGTATATCATGTACTTTTTCTACGAGAAAGAAGTTTGCAGGTCAAATAAAATTCAATTAAGAAGAGGTAAACGGGCCGTATCTGAAGTGTGAGAGACATTCGAGGCAGTGTTTCTCAAACTTTTACCGTTGGCGCCCCCGCCCGCTAACCTTTTTTTTTTTCTTAAATAATGCTATGCACATAATTTTAGACTGTTTTGTATAACTGAAAACGTTCTTTCTGGAGATGGTATTAGAGAGGCATCAGGTTCCCTATCCATCCAGCAATGTGGTCTGTTGAAGTGCCGTTAGCTCCTCCAAGTGTTTTCCTTCGTTCTCAGCTTGTGTCGTCATCAACGTATTTTTCTTCCCGTAGTAAGAAGAGCTCATGTCAGTGTTAAATTATAACGGGGTTGGGACGTTCCGATAATGAAGTATTTTCTGGGAATCAGATCGCATTATTTATACTAGTTAAAAAAAAGTTGCTCCAACTATGTCTGTTAAAGAAGGTGGCAGCATTGGCCAATACTATTATACGAGGGATGTTCAAGGTACATATTGCGCACGTATGTCTTAAGACCATCTACAATGAACAGACAACTTTTAAATTATACCCCTGCTAAATAATTTGAATTACGTCACCCTCTCCCCATTGGTCATGGCGTCGCGCACTTATGAGAGAACGTCAGCTCCCTTTTAAAGGGGTGCCCACCACCACAGCTCGAGAAAAGCTGCAGTAGTTCATGCGAGTTTCTAATGGGCTTGTTGTCCTCAGATCATCCTCATCTTTAGAAAGGCGTCTTGTAGCGGGCCTGTTCTGTTCACGCAAAAAAAAAAAAAAAGGTCACTATTACGATGGTACGTTAGTCGAGAGAAATTGGTTTGTACTGCCGTAAAGACGGAGTAGACTCTAGAATCACGTTGTTGAAGAGGCATTGATATATTTTCTTGAAAAGAAACTTTTGAATCGAATTTGCTGCTAACGTAGAAGAGTTCTACTTGGATGATAAAACGTTGTCACATAATTAATAATTTAATTTGTTTTAAAATTCAGTAATAAAGTATCGTTCACCTAATTAATACTACAATATAAAATAACTACAATGCAAATACAATGTTTGTTCTTTAAAACAACTGCATTTGCGTCCCCCTTGTTATCACGTAACGTTTTGGACATTTTTACCAAAGAAAATAAAATATATGCAATAAGGCCTTCAATAAAATATATAGATCTAGATTAGTACAGTATAGTATTTGGGTATATATCTTGAGATTAATTTATTTTTAAATCTACTAGTTTTGCCGATATTCAATTTTTCCATTCGGCCTTTTCATTTTTTTCCATTCGGGTGTCATTCCCCTAATGGGTGTCACCCGGTGCGGACCGCACCCCATAGTGACGCCACTGATCTAGAACCTTTACTGTCACCTTCTACTCCTCCGGGTTCCATTCCTAAACACACGAGTTCAATGCAACAACACAACATGGACTCAGCAAAAATGTTTGCAGGTCAATGTGGTCAGCACACTTACATTGAGCCTATCGCGTTCAAAATGTTCAAACTTTCAGACTTGGTGGAGAGTCAATTAGAAATGAAGTAGAGAAAATATATAAGTCAAGATGTCTTTAGGAAGCGCCAAATTGTTTACAATATAAAACATATTGATGACTAGAGTATATAAGACAGATGACTCTATTAATGAATCTTTCTTTGTACATTATAGGGGGGGGGGGGAAGTGCCACACTTTTTCCATCAATGTACATTGGATTGTTAATGTGTGTCTGTGCTGTACATTGATTAATAAAGTGTGTCTGTGCTGTACCTTTGATTGTTAATGTGTGTTACTGTCCATATCAATGTCTATACGAGAGTCAAGGAAATAATGTATGATGACTCAGGACTTTGAAAAGGATGTCCTAGAGTAGAGTCTTACGCCTGCACCTTTATTTGACTTTGTCCAGTCACGCAATACGAACGAGTCCCTGTTTGACAGTGTCCGGGAACGCGAGGCTAAGTATTTCTTTCTACCAAATACAATCTAGTGCACTCAGCGAGTAGCTGGACGTTAGACCCGAGAACTATGTATAGTGGCAGTGCAAGGATAGGGATATAGTGTCAGTATAAGGTTTCAGAATAATGGCATCGTGTCAGTATAAGGTTTCAGAATAATGGCATCGTGTCAGTACTAGTGCATAGTGTCAGTAGTGTGTATGGTGTCAATACTTGGACATATAATCAATAGAGTGTATGGTGTCAATACTTGGACATATAATCAGTAGTGTGTATGGTGTCAGTACTAGGACATTGTGTCAGTGTTAGTACTAAGACATAACAGTAGAGTGCATGGTGTCAGCTATGGGACACTGTGTAAGAAGTAAGTCAATGTCATACATGGATATTCGCAAATGTTTGGCTCCTGTCAAGTCTCAGTGACACGAAGTTTGTTTCTAACACAAAATTAGATTCTGACTTTGTTTCACACGACCTTTTCATTGAGTCACAAGGATAATCCAAGCGCTTTAATACTACGCGCGACACACATATCACGTGTTGAGCTATTCTTTAGGACTTAACGCTGCTATGAAGAAAAACAAACTAAACCTTGGCATGGTTTCAAATTATATAAGGATCTTGCAAACATCACACAGCTACGTTAGGTACATTTGTATCGAGGTTCAAGAAACAAAGTCTATGTAACATGCCATAGTAGTAGACTCGAAGTATTCAATGAAAATCAACAAGTGGTAATAATTCTCTTTGTTAATGAACCAACTACACTTTGATCATATGCCTTGGCCCCAGTTAAACAAGAACACTTTGATCATATGTCTTGGCCCAAGTTAAACAAGAACACTTTGATCATATGCCTTGGCCCCAGTTAAACAAGAACACTTTGATCATATGTCTTGGCCCCAGTTAAACAAGAACACTTTGATATGTCTTGGCCCCAGTTAAACAAGAACACTTTGATATGTCTTGGCCCCAGTTAAACAAGAACACTTTGATATGTCTTGGCCCCAGTTAAACAAGAACACTTTGATATGTCTTGGACCTAGTTAAACAAGAACACTTTGATATGTCTTGGCCCCAGTTAAACAAGAACACTATGATCATATGCCTTGGCCCCAGTTAAACAAGAACACTTTGATATGTCTTGGCCCCAGTTAAACAAGAACACATTGATCATATGTCTTGGCCCCAGTTAAACAAGAATACTTTGATCATATGTCTTGGCCCCAGTTAAACAAGAACACTTTGATCATATCTCTTGGCCCCAGTTAAACAAGAACACTTTGATCATATGTCTTGGCCCCAGTTAAACAAGAACACTTTGATCATATGTCTTGGCCCCAGTTAAACAAGAACACTTTGATCATGTCTTGGCCCCAGTTAAACAAGAACACTTTGATCATATGTCTTGGCCCCAGTTAAACAAGAACACTTTGATATGCCTTGGCCCCAGTGAACCAAGTACACTATGATCATATGTGTTGTGTGGTCCAACACATAAATGTGAAATAACGAGATGCTGAGACTAACTCATAGTACTGATCATAATTAATTATGAGTCATGGTTCTAAAGCCGATGAAACGGAAAACGATATCTGAATTTGAAAAAAAAAATCTGTCTTGTCAATCACTATGATTAATCCGCTGTCAAAACAGCAAATTATGTTAAAATGAGAAAGTCAAGTTTAAGCTGTCCCGTGTCATGGTGACATGATATCTCAATCACAGGCCAGCCATGAAATACAAGGGAGACGATTCACAGATTGAACACTTATTTAGATTAGAACAACGTCGACAGCTCTTTACACATAGCACACTAATTAGTTTTAAATGGAAGATCTTTCTCCTCTTGAACACGCATCATGTGATCAGCAGACGGCAATGTTATACTGTATAAACAGACAATTTATTTTGTTCAGGTGGTAATTTAATAGTGGTGTGTGTCCTGTTCTTAGTTGGAAGATTGTAGATTGTTCATTGCGGGGGAGGAAGTTAATACTGTCCAGTTTGTTAGGCGTAGTCATTTCTCTGTACATGGCTCTGCCTGTGTTTCCTGATGCCCATTGGTTGAGACACTCCTCTTTGTGATTGTTGACTAACATTGACCTTAGGGTGAGGTAGTTAACAGGTCTATCTGGTTGTTCCATAGATGAACCTGCCTTTGATAGCTTATCTGCCTTTTCATTTCCCATGATGCCAATGTGTCCAGGGATCCACTATAGTGTAATATTGATATTTAATTTTGATATCATCTGGTGGATTATCACAATGAGTGTTGTCAACTCTCTTGGACTGTTTGAGGTGCTGCTGTTAAGTGCTTGCAGAGTAGATTGGGAGTCTGTAAAGACAACAATATCTGATGGTGGTTGCACTCCTTCATATAATTTGTTTTCCACTGTCTGTAGTGCTATGGTAATTGCCTCAATTTCGGAAAGAAAACCTTAAGACAGTTATACACTGGATATGTCAGATCTGTAATGGATAACTGTCTCTCCATACAAGTAGCTGCCAACAAAACCTATCAATCATCATTAGATACAATCCAAAACCAAGCCTTGCGGTTAATTAGTGGAGGTATGAGAACTACTCCCACAGCAGCCTGTGAAATAGACTCCAATATTGAACCTCTTAAGTTAAGGCGCAACAGAGCAGCATTAGAAGCTATTGAGAGATACAGAAGATTGGAGGACGATCATCCAAATAAATTACTAACACAGAGAAATAGGAAAAACAACCAAAAAAAAGCAAAGGACTCTGATCCAACTTACTGACGAACTAGCCCTAAAACACCACCTACCCAATAACAGAGAAAAAATTACCAGGTTTTCAAACATTACACCCGGACTAAACTACAAAGAACCAACCATCAAAACACATTTACTAAATAACACCTTAACAAAAGAATCAAATCCACTGGAGCTCAAAGTAGGCACGCTTGAAACAATCGAAAGCTATCAAAAAACAGCTATCCATATTTATACAGACGTATCGGCTTTCAAAGCTACCATCAATGCTGGTCTTGGTGCCTTCCTGGTCTTCCCTAAAAATAAACACTTTGAGATAAGCGCACCCTGTGGTGATTACTGCTCAAAACTTGAACACACCTGATCTAAACAGCAGACGGCAATGTTCTACTGTGTAAACAGACAATAACTTGAACACACCTGATCTAAACAGCAGACGGCAATGTTCTACTGTGTAAACAGACAATAACTTGAACACACCTGATCTAAACAGCAGACGGCAATGTTCTATTGTGTAAACAGACAATAACTTGAACACACCTGATCTAAACAGCAGACGGCAATGTTCTACTGTGTAAACAGACAATAACTTGAACACACCTGATCTAAACAGCAGACGGCAATGTTCTACTGTGTAAACAGACAATAACTTGAACACACCTGATCTAAACAGCAGACGGCAATGTTCTACTGTGTAAACAGACAATAACTTGAACACACGTGATCTAAACAGCAGACGGCAATGTTCTACTGTGTAAACAGACAATAACTTGAACACACGTGATCTAAACAGCAGACGGCAATGTTCTACTGTGTAAACAGACAATAACTTGAACACACCTGATCTAAACAGCAGACGGCAATGTTCTACTGTGTAAACAGACAATAACTTGAACACACCTGATCTAAACAGCAGACGGCAAAGTTTCGATCAGAAAATAGTTATGCCTTTATCAAATGGTTTTGCCAATACACCCCATTATATGTCCCGGGCTCGTTCTTGTTTCAAATCAATAAACGCAGTAGACGACGTCAGCCACAAACTGCTCACACACTAAGCAAACTGTACTCCTTGCAGGACAGCTTTACACATTGACCCAACCCTTCAATTAAAGTTTCGTTCCTTAATTCCTATTTGATTAATACGTCGATGACGTTTGAAAGTAAACCAATCTATACTGTACACAAAGAGGCTAAAGGCTTACACTCAAGGATTCACCAATTAGATATAGAAAACAATCTACCCCACTGGATTCATGTCATTGATATTAGACACCCAAAGTGGTTGGGCAAAAAAGTCTGTTGGCGCCTCCTTTAACCATTTTTAGCACTTAAAAATAAATTCGTTTCCAGGCCTCATCATGGAGCCTGACTGAAACGTTTAGCTGAATTCCATGTGGAAACCTCAGACAGAATGGAAATACAGATTTGATCGAAACCGATAGCGAGAAGCCTTTTCGTTGGTTGAACATGAGAAGGCTCCTGTGGGACTCGGTTTCACGTCTCACCTTATCCTCGAACGGAGCACTCGAAAATAACAGGAGTGACTAATTCGCATCTGCTTGGATGCAGGTCGAGGGCGGAGGGAGACTTTTCTATTGGTCAAGGGTCTCAAAGAGGCGACACGTCAACTCTAAAAGGACATCAAGGTGGAACTCAAAATAACCAGGTGACTAGAAGTGCCTGACAGATTGATACTGGCATTTCCACACACAAATCATTCTCACTTCGTATAAATATTCAATTTGAATGTGAACAAGTGTTCTTTATTGAATACAATGATCTCTTCCTATATGCCTATGTGTCTACTGTAAACGCCAACACTCTTACTGGTTACTAAAATGTCAGATCGATAGAAGGGGCGTGGCTTCCTATACTTTAAAACAAGTAAAACATAAACACCAACAGCCTCGACCAGTTGACATCAAAGGTCAGAGCGACGTCGTTACATTGGCACTGCAATTGTCGGCATTGCAAATACGTGCCATGACTCAGCAGAAAATCAACGAGCACAAAAAACTAACCCGCATAATGACGGAGCAGTTCATCGATGTAAGCTAACATGCACCAGTCTGCCACGAGTCATTTAGTAGACCTACAAGAGTTTACTAGTCAATGCATCGACCATCTAACGTCAAGTAGATCTAGTTTGTGTCCAGCATGTTAAACATAACCTCATTCACAAATGAAATGCATTAAACGACTGGCGCCAGTGATTGAGAAATATAGAGAGATCTACTTGGCACGTTAGTTGCGCTAAAAATCGATCGGAGTCACCATTTAATATAAAGAAAAATACATATGGGACAGATGGGGTAGACCTGTTTATTTAGTCAACAACTAATGTGGGCAGTACAACGACCAACGTGAACCACGACTGCACCGCATAAGAACTTAGTGGTCAGTAAAGAAGATCCAAGCAATGAATGGTAAAATGCTACCCGCAGAGGGGTATGAACTCAGAGCGGTTAACTCTACAGTTGAGTGTGCCCAACTAGTCCCAGAAAATCGATGTGGTCAAACACCAAAACAAATCGTGCTAGCCTCAGAGTACAAAGGTTATCATTAATCTCAGAGCTGTCAATACATGCAATGATTCAATCACGTGATGTTTTTAACGTCTGGAAGCTCTGATTGGTTGTTTTTCATGTTTTGCGCACTTTAACAAATTCAGGACCCACAAACAATGTTCACTGCCAAAGTCAGCAAATGAGCTCAGAAGTTCTATACTGCACTAGTCACTGAACACAATGCCAACCTTCTCAACTTCCAATTTTCAGAGAATCGCTGATGTTGCAACTTAACGGTTCATATGTAAACAGCAGGCTAATGACCTAGATCAGGGCTATATCTTATCTGGTCTGTTGGTCTGCAGTCATTCTAGGTAGAGTGACATATCAAAACCAGAATAATATCTGTATGGATCATTTAAACATGTAGGTCACATACTTGCACCATAGATCTATGCATGTGATGGGGGAAGTTTGATTGCACTATTCCTCTCTCGATTCACTGAACAGCCTGTATAGTTGTACAGCTATCTTTAGTCAAACAGTATACTATACATACAACAGGAGAGAAGAGATGCCTACATTACACAGTCTTTGTGGGCTGTCAAGGTAGCTAGCTCAAGGATTTGGTAACTGCTCTTCACGAAACTGACCCTTGACCCCTAAGTTATGTCCTTATTAAAAGACAAGAATAGTTGCAAAGGGATTGAGCTAGAGGGTGATAAGAAATAATGGGTTGCTCTCATTGTAGGTAGTGACCATGACATGGACAACTATACACCAGACTGACCATATGTTATGGAGAGTGTGTGTGTGTTTTTCTATGTTGACGGTGGGAAGAGGTAAGCGGTGGGAAGAGGTAAGCGGTGGGAAGAGGTAAGCGGTGGGAAGAGGTAAGCGATTGATTGTGAATGTTGCAAGATAAGTGCCATTGTCGTCATTTGGTCTTAATCAGGACAGGCGACCACAGAACGTGAGACTGAAAAGTTGTGTTACTGTGGTGGGTTATAACTAAAGTCTAGTACATTTATTTGATCTCATATCAACTTGTCTGTAGTATAATAAATGTTATATATCAACTTGTCTGTAGTATAATAAAAGTTATATATCAACTTGTCTGTAGTATAATAAAAGTTATATATCAACTTGTCTGAAGTATAATAAAAGTTATATATCAACTTGTCTGTAGTATTATAAAGGTTATATATCAACTTGTCTGTAGTATAATAAAAGTTATATATCAACTTGTCTGAAGTATAATAAAAGTTATATATCAACTTGTCTGTAGTATTATAAAGGTTAAATATCAACTTGTCTGTAGTATAATAAAAGTTATATATCAACTTGTCTGTAGTATAATAAAAGTTATATATCAACTTGTCTGTAGTATAATAAAAGTTATATATCAACTTGTCTGTAGTATAATAAAAGTTATATATCAACTTGTCTGTAGTATAATAAAAGTTATATATCAACTTGTCTGTAGTATAATAAAAGTTATTTTTAGTACTGTTCACAAAGAAGCTATTCGAGGTTTTTCACATGTTATTAGTTAAGATACGTAACGCCCCAGCGGTTTAGTAGTATACCAGCAATAAGGTGCTACAAGTCACGACCGGCGACAACACCATAAATGAACATTTGTATTTTTGGGGTTTTTGGCACATCGGCATAATTTAGGCCATGTTGTGCCCGCCATAAATGACAAAATGAAGTATTTGCCTACTTGACTATTGCCAGGAACGTTGAGAATTTCTGCCATGCTGCAGTGAACATTGTTTCCGATGTTCAAAGTAGAAACAAGAATGAAAAACCCATAGCAAAGAGAGAAGAATTGTAAGCTGTAAGCAGAATGTCATTGGTACGTAACAATTCTGTAAGGAGTGATGGTCAAGTGGTCCTTCAAAATGCCAACAGGGTTTATGTGGTGAACAGCCTCCCCCTTTCCCTTCTTACATTATACATGTTACCATTTACACTAAGATCTACTTGCTGTTATCAATAGTGGACAAAATACCAAACACTTTTCACTGGCTCAATTAAAATATGCATAAGTCTAACTAATTGTATTAGCTTAGAAAAAAACAAAAAAACAATGCAGCCGTAACCTACAAGAACAGGCTTCAGATAACACATTACTTTAAAACTGGAAACCAATTAAAACTCAACAATTTTTTTTTTCTTCAAGAAGTCTTTCACCGAGTATGAAACAGTTTCTGAGCCCGAATTTTTAAATGTAAACATTAAGATCAATTCCAAGTATTTCAGAACCCCAGTGATCATGCTACAAATACTTCAACATTAACACAGATATTAGGGAAAGGATGTAAACTACATTTAAAGTAAGATAATGTTAACTTTCCTCTTTTCATGTTCAATTTTCTATGAAACCTCTATTCAACTCGTACTTGGACGGCCTAACAATTTTCCTAGAAATTTGACAGTTGATGAATATTTCGTTACGAAATAGAATTACTAGCTCATTGGCCACACTGAGAAAACTCCGGTTTGATGTTATAATTTTTCAAAGTATAAATAGAAAATAATTTCAATTTGGCTAGAGAACTAGAAAATCTTTATATTGAACAATCTATGTCTTCAGGTAATTCCCCATGTAGGCCCCATTCATTCAAGAGTTTAATAAATTAATTTTTAGGAGAATTTAGCCCATTATTGTCTAAATCTAGATCTATAGTCCTATCATCGGAATATTAGCAAGTCTAGTAGATCTATACATTCGCTTAACCAGGATTCTTTCTCTGGAAAAAAAAAAGGGGGGGGGGGGGATGTTCCTTTTTTTTTTACTTTAATATTCACTAATTATTAAGAGAAAAATTATCACTCTAAGTTCTATACAGGAGGTATTGTCTTTTTAAAAAGTTTTTCTTGTTAGGATAGAAATACAAATGAAACAGAAGACCACATTACACTTAGTCAATAGAATACAAACCTGATGAATGCAGAGGCGTAGCTAGCTAGGGAGGGAAGGGAGGGAGGGGGAGAATTTAAAAATCCCCCCACCCCCCCTCGGGGAGGGCCCCAAAAAGAGTGTTTTTTTTGCATTAAATATTGCGCAAAAGTCCTAGCTACGCCACTGGATGAATGTGTTTTATGTATTCTTAATAGAAAAACTAGCAGTGTGTATGTTAACAAAAACGGGCTGATCACTTCACAGTGAGCCTCTCATTTAATGGCTCTAAGTATTAGTTTGGGCGACTGAGTCCACCCAACTCTAATGGGTACCTGACAGTTGGGGGAAAAGTAAAATTTAAGCAGTTTTAAGATGGTAAAATTCTAAAATGGCTTACTTTCTGGCAGAATGGACAGTGTGTCTTACTAAATATGACAATGTTGCTGCTGTTGATGATCTTTTGGACTTCCAGCTTCACACCATCCGTGATTGGCGGCATACTTCTAAAGGCAGCTGTGCTCTTACTAGATTTCTGTGATAAAATGCCAGATTTTTTTTTGTAGCTACTCAAGTCTTTGGCCAAAGAGGTACGTGTACTTGGACTAATAGCAGAGATATGTGTACTTGGACTAGTGGAAGAGATATGTGTACTTGGACTAGTGACTACTGTTCCTGTTATTAGTGTGCTGTTCCTCCCACCGCTAGTGCTACTGCTAGGGTTAGAAGAAGTGGAATTTTTACTTAATGAAAATAATGTACTTAATGATGTAGGTTTTTTGGAACTGGAACCCCGGCCAAGTGACTGAAATAAAACAAAATATTTAATTAGAAATTATGAAATTTAAATCTTGTTGACCAAAAGTGAATTGTTTGTGAAGAAAATAAACTTAAATGTTATTATTAATATAAATTTAAGACATTATAAATCTGGTAAGACATTCACTCTAGTATTAAATTGAAAGTATTTGAACAGAATTAGTAAATTTGTAAAGTTCTATTTGACATATAAAGACATTTGTACTGGCCTTAAATCTAATAAAAATACTATTTAAGAATGAATTTTGGAATTCAGTTTGAGGTCTCTATTAGACTAGTTTTAGAGAAATGTTAATAATTTAAGTTTAAATAAATGTTGGCTTAGGAAGGTAGAAAATATGGAAAAAACTCCAGACCTTCGCCAACAATTACCTATGCCAGATACAGGGAATCTACTGTCAACTTGTGTGAAAGCCAACTACAAATGTTGCAGGCAGGCACTTGATGGAATATGCAGGAAAGAGGAAAGTGGGCAAACCAAAACAAACCTAGAAGAGGTCAGTCATCAGTGGAATAACATTGGAGCAGATGAAGAAAGCTGCTTAGAACCAAATTCGGTGGCTCTATGCTCCATTGGGGCACACAGGAAAGAGTCAAGTTAGAACAGTAGGATGACCATGATGAACTCACAAAAACTGAATTGAATACCCATGACCATCCTGAGATTCATGAAGTTGCTTTGATAAAAATCACCTTGCAGAGCCTCTATCCTCTACTCCCAACATCTGCCTATCCGCCAAGATGGCAATGACCTCATTGAAAAAGCTACTGAAATTTCTTTTTCTTGCATCGTGGTTACCCTCAATCTATCTTAGACAAATCCTTATTACGAGTGAAAACTTTCATAAGAGAACAAGCTTTCAAGGGAAAAAAAAATGCAATCTAGCATAGGAGTACCACTGATCTCCTCATCACTGATATACAACAATACAATGACGAAAACACCCCTCTACAGACTACAGATTGAATAAACTTATTTACATGTCAGGCACCCTCCAATTAATAGGATAAACAACCAACTCACTTTTTATTTAAAATAAGACAAGGACTAACGCTCCACCTTTCACATTTATCTTTGTCAGATATAACACTCCCTTCCGATTTTCCACACCTCAGCTCATTTCTTTTCTGCCTCGAAAGAGAACATTATCGGGCAGATAGGTTAACTTTAGCCTAGATTCTATGTTAATAGTCTTTTTTTTTTTGGGGGGGGGGGGTGTGGCTGAGTAGTTAAGCACTTGGCTTCTGAACCTGGGGTCCTGGTTTGAATCTCTGTGAAGACTGATTTTTAGGGTTAACTCTACTCTGGAGACTCTAGGTAGAGTGTAGAGTCTACTACTAGTACTAGACAGTCTAGACTAAAGAGTATTGGTATTAGTATTGGAGAAAGATTATAATTCTAGATCTAGAATAGATCAGCAGTTCTCAACCTTTTAAACTTGGCGACCCCTTTTTATAATATCCCACATACAGCAATAGAAGAATAGACAATAACAATAATTCTTATTTTTGATGGTCTTAGGCGACCCCTGGCAAATCGTCAATCGACCCCCAAGGGGGTCGTGACCCACAGGTTGAGAACCCCTGGATTAGATACTAACTAAGATAGAATATATGTTAATGTAGCATATAGATCTATGTAGATTATTTAGATTATAATTAAATAATCTCGAGTCTACATGATTATCATTTAATCATTATAATAAATAAATTTAATTATACTAAATTATAGATCTATTATTATTATTTATAAGAATAGATCGATCATCATGATCATTGAAATTTAAATTCATTGATTCTATCATTCATTGTCATTAGTTTTACCTTACTTTTAAATTAGAATGATTCAATTCAATGAAAGAATGTTTATAAATGTTAGATTAGATTAGTTATTTAGTTCTAAAGTCTGATTATACATTATTTCATTAACATTATCAATTATCATTCTTAAACTGAAAAATCATTATGAATGATTATGAATATTTTATAAATAAATAATAATAATAAATAATATGAATTGATTATCATTATGACATGATGATGATGATGAATGATTATTATTTATATTTTATATAAATCTATCTAGTCAAATATAGTCATTCGTTATAGTTATAATAGTTATAAGTTATAGTGATAGTCGTTAGACTTATTCATTATTCTATTTGTTTTACAAATTTACATAGATATTGATATTTTAAATTCTGCTGTTGTTTTAATGTAGAAATATATAATATATTATTACCAAGAATATGATGAAATTTAGATTAGATTACCTGTCGTTTCATTCAGTGCAGCAGGGCGTACGACATACCGCCTAAATTATAACCATAAAGTTGCGAATTACAAATATGACGCTTATTTATACAATTTTTGTGAAGGCTATCCTAGTCAAACATTGCTGTTTAAAATAGTACATCCTGTTATGGTCCACACAAATTGGTCGAAATTTAGATTAGAGGAATCTAGCTGTGTCATTGTTTTCTTTTTATTTGTTTTTGTTTTTTTATAATCATCATTTTGCTTCTTTTTTTCGCTATATGAAATTAATCACAAATAAAACTTGAAATGTTAAACTATTAATCTTATTGATTGATTAAAAACAAAACGTAGGCCTAAAAGCATGGGCGTAGCCAGGGGTTGGGGTTCGGAGTTCAACCCATTTTTTTTTTTATTCTGTGACTATTGTTTTGTTTTAGCGTAGGCAATGGTTTTCTGGTTTAAATTCCATCCCTTTATAAAGAAAAACTTGCGCAAAACTACAGTCACCAAATTTCATTACTGTAGCTAAGGGGGTTTTATCCCCTCCCGGCCCGAAAAAAAGAAAAACAGAAGCACCAAAATTACTTTTATAACTTTTACCAATTTACATGATTATAGCCGGGTGGCGGTATTGAGGGTCAACCACCAACATAGCCTTTTTTTTTTTAGATTCAACCCTCCACACACACAAATGTTTCACACGTTGGTCTATTTTTCTGCCATTCACTAGGCTCCATTACTAAAGTGCAATGACTAGCATATTTGAACCACAACTTTGGTTTAAGAACCTATTCTATGATAAAAAAAAAAAATTAACGGGCTGGTTGCTATGAACATTCATTAGATGTGACTGGGTTTGCGTAGTCTTAAGAAGACTGCACTTATCTTTAATTTTCGGAATCGAAGACATTAAGGACTGCCATAATGACTACATCTCCACGAGAAGAGCTAGGAGGAATGGTAATAAGTTGAATGTCATTGAGTTTGAAGATTATAGGAGTATGGGGCATTAGAAGATACTACCCACCTATTTTGGCGCAGACAAAAACTCATACTGTGAAAGAAATTGTTTGATGTCTCACAGACACGTTTATGTATATTGTTCTTTTTGTTTTTGACAATAAACACTACGTGGTACAAGAGCATCACGGGATGCATCAAAATCTTTGTGAGATGATTATAAGACAGGGACAGAATGAGCTGTCATTTCATTCTGAGCGAATACTATTTTTTTTCTTAAATCACCGTTGTCTGGGGCAAAGTAAGTATCAAGACACATTCGGTAACATATGGACACATTATTATGTTAACTTTACATTCCCTTATTCAGTCCAGAGTGTAGCAGTTGTCCCGAATGGAAATAGGTCTTCATGTCACAAACTAATAAAAGAAAACAAATATTGATAGCCTTCAGCATTAGGACAGCTATTTTCTACTTTTACATTTTCAAATAGTATCTCTTTTTTTTTTTTTTTTTAATGTGAGCTTGCGCTCCCAGAGCTAGTTTTATATGCAATTTTAGCTATTTTTTAAATGTATTTTTGTTGTATAGGTTAGAGCTATTTTTATAGTTGTACTTCCGCATATTTATATAGGTTAGTGCGGGATAGTATAAAATTGATGTAGGGCCTACTACATGCTGTCTTAAAACAGTTCAGTGTACAGTTGACCAGTGGTCAGTATAGTATGTCTGTGTGACAGCCGAAGATCTTTGTGGTCTGTCGTGTAATTATTTTATATTTCTGTACATGAGACGGCCTGCTATTGTTACTGCTTTTAGCTGCTGCTTTAAACTGTTTTTAGCTGCTGAAATTACTCTGCTTAAATAGCTGCTGCTTATAACTGCTGTTGTAGATCTATTTTAATTCTAGGGAACCTAGTGTTATTTTGTTTCTGCTATTGATAGTTTTGTTATTGTTTCTGTAGATCTATTTTAGATCTAATTCTAGGGAAGCTAGTGTTATTTTGTTTCTGTAGTGTTGCCCTATTAGTGGTTTAGTTATAAGTTATAGTCTGTTTCTGTTCTTAGTGAATACTAATAGTAAGTGTACTAAGTCTAAGATGTTCTTGTTTTAGTTGTAGTTATGGGTTGGTTGTAGTAGTGGGATATTGTAGATCTAGACTAGTTTATTGTAGTTTGTTTGTCGATCTAGGTCTAGGGTAGTAGTTGTAGTGATTTAGTTAGATAGTTGTTTTGATCAGTTTGTGTTAGATAGTTAGTTTGTTAGTGTTTGTAGTGGTGTAGATTTAGAGGGTTTTAGTTAGTTGATGGGTTCAGTAGTAGTTATTAGTCAAGTTAGTGTATGTATTATATTTTATTATTGATTTATTTTTGTATGTAAATAAATATGTTTCTTTTTGTTTTATTTATCGTAAACTAAAGTTTGTTATCTTGTTTTCATTTAGTTAAGTTAGTATAGTTAGTTGTCTGGTTACTTAGGTGACTCTAGCCCCTTGGTCACCATACCGAGGTGCACAGATTGAGCCCACCCAGTAGCGCTAACATCTGCCTACTGTTGGTAAATTTTAATGTTGAGCAGCAGAGAATATGCACTCCCACTAGCGCCTGCCTGACCTGCTCACATTAACAAAAACGTTTTATGAGTATCCGTGTAACTAGCATAATATATTTTTTTTTAAATACAAACAAACTTATCTATGAGAAAGACAGCAAAATTACTGCCTTATATCTCAAAAATACAGAAATAAGCTACCCTTTTCTATATACAACAAAATTAATTAATTACCACTTATTGATTGACTAATTGGTTAATTTGTTTATTGATCCAAGTATTGTCATCGACTATAAATAAAAAGGGTGGTGGTCACCAGGATCTTACTCTTCTTGCAATAGTTTAACACACAAAATAATAAAATGCAGAGTCAATGTTACATCTTGTGTGCCTGGCGAGTAAGTCACTACAGCAGTGACTATTCTTCGAAAGACCTACCTTCCAGAGAGTTATGTGTGTACAGCAGCTGCTAAGGAAGCGAAAAGTATCACACGTGTTTTATTATTTCAACAGTTTTACAACTAAATCACAAAAGTGATTGGGCCTCACGATCACCTTCTGATCAGTGTCTAAAAAACGCAAACAAAGTCATATCACGAGCTCCTCGGGGATCGCAAAAACTTTTCACCAGGGAACAGTAGCAGGAAGAAGAAAGTGGGTTTTTGAGAGGTCAAGTCAAACCTGCTTGGCTACCTATCAAGGTGGCTCGAGTTGAAATTCCGTTCCGGGCAGAGTTGTTGTTGAGCAGCACCTGCTTCCTGATTAGCCCCCCCCCCCTTTCCCACGGGTCCACAAAAGAGATTAGACTCACAGCGAACTGAGCATGCTTATAGCATGAAAGATGCGCTTTGTAAAAACAATTTTAAAAAGAAGAGGCTAACACAAACGCGATGGAAAGACAACATCAAGGAATGGAAGGCCCTGTCCATGAAAAGAGACTAGTCTTGGGAAAAGGCGAAGTGGAATTTAGAAAGACGGTCGACAGATGATGTTTAGAAGAGTCCAATAGACTAAGGGACAGGAGGATGTTATTGAAGGCGGTGAAAAGTTTTAAGCAGAAAAATAAATTACTACCGGCATATTACAAAGTATATTTACCTTTTTAAAGAATGACTCCGAAGAGTGTGTCCATGTAAATTTGTTTCGTCTGAAAGTTTGGTTTTCAAATTCTGTTGAAGGAGTCGTTTTCTTGACTAGATCACCATTTTGCACCAATTCTTGACGAGGAAATCTCCCCTGTCTTCGTCTGAACATGATGAATATCATTAAGACATGATTACGGTTACTTGTGTAAGAAAACCACACCAGTTTTGTAATTGCTTATAAACTGGTTTCTGTCATGAAACTGATAATAGTTGCTCTGTACGTTTTTAGCGAGGAGGCTGTAATTGCCAAAGTGTTATTAATGTTCATATGCCTACATATCCTTCAACAAAATAATTATTTTAAAGAAATAACTAGCTGCTAAGATAAATATTGCCTACTCCAGGCTACAATATGATCCCATGTACATGTATAACAAAAATTCGAAAAAAACAACAACAACCAACTAGCTCAGACATATATTTCAGGTTACAGCTATGAGTTTAGTGTACTGAGTTGGTTAGCAGATAGAGTAAAGTGACAGTCTTATTCAAATCAAAATAAACATAGCATGCTGAGCAAACTGTCCAGTTCCGTTTTAGGTACCGGACATTTCATTATTCTTCTGAATCACACGCCAGATCAGGCTAACGATCCACGAGACATCTCTGGAGCTAAGTAAATACACTGCAAGTACGAGGGATCGATGAACAGTGCGCTTAATGCGATAGATTTATTTGTTCACTGGACGTGAACATTTCTTAATAATTTAATTAGGAATTATTTGAACCTTATTGTTAGTTTGTATATTGGACTTGACTATCTTTTTTTTTTTTATGTAACATCTGTATTTTAAATAAGATAAGATAAGGTAGGCCTACAAATGTTGGAAATCGTCAGCCTACTTATAGTTTAACTTAGTTACTTTAGTATGATAGACGTTAAACGTTAAAAACCAATCGTAGGCTATCTATCATCGCTATTTCAAAATTAATTTATTTTTCTGGGAACCACAGTTGATGATAAAAAATTTGTAACATCAAACCATAAACGAACAAATATTAGGATATGCGCGTAGCCGAAGGGAGCTAGATTTCTCTCCCCTTCCACTCTCTCTTTCTGCGTTATAAATAAATAAATAGCCTATATATATGCTGTGCACATAGATATGTCTATGATTGTGCATTTACCATGATGTCCGTCATGTGGTGCTGTGGTGCAGCATGTGGAACAGACCACCGCCTCATCATCACAAAACTAAACATTCGTATACAACCAAAGAGACGTTCGCAAAAACCTAACCCCTAAAAAGGCTAAACACGGCCAGATTAGCAGATGACAATATTGAAAAGTCGCTTACAGATGCGATATAGAACTGCGTCAAGTCCACCCATTAAGTTGAAACAAATGTAGATAAAAGCTGGGAGTGTTTCAAAGAAGCTATTCATAGCACAGCACTAAGCATACTCGGACCTATGGAGAGAAAGCAATCAGGACTGGTTTGATGAAAACAGTACTGAGATCAGAAAACTATTAGATGAAAAACACAAGCTCCATAATCTGTATCTGAACAACCCAAACACCCTGTCCACTAAAGATGCATTCACAAACATCCGAAAAATGTGCAAAAACAGTTATGCCAAAATAGCTCTAGGCGGCCAAAGGTTCTCAATACACCTTCCATTATAAATGAAGCGCCATAGACAGGCAACAGCAAGTACCAATACATGAAAAAATGGATGACCCCCCTACGCTAAAGGAAACTGATCTTGCCATTCAACAGCTCGCAAGCGTAAAAGCCCCTGGAGCTGACTCCATTACCGCAGAGGTCTACAAAAAAGGTGGATTAGCCCTGATAGAAACACTTCATGAGCTGTTCTTAACTATGTGGGAACAAGAGTCAATACCACAAGACTTTAAAGAGGCCACAATTGTACGTCTATACAAGCGAAAAGGAAACCGACAAATCTGCGACAACCACAGAGGAATATCTCCTCTCTCTATTGCTGAGAAAATCCTCGCACGCACCCTACTAAATCGGCTCATGCAACACCTAGAACATGGTCTACTACCAGACAGCCAATGCGACTTCAGAAAGGAGTGTGGAACCATTGACATGATCTTTGCGGCAAGGCAGCTCCAGGAAAAAATGCCAAGAACAAAATGCTGACCTCTTCTCAATATATGTCGACTTAACAAAAGCATTCGACACTATTACCAGAGAAGGACTCTGGAAGATCATATCAAAGTATGGATGTCCACAAAAATTCATATCTATGGTGAGACTATTTAATAATGGCATGAAGGCTCGTGTCCAGGAAAGTGGAGAACCATCAGAGCCCTTCGAATTATCAAACGGGGTAAAACAAGGCTGTGTCCTAGCACCTACACTGTTCAGTATCATGTTCTCCGCTATGCTGACAGATGCATTAACAAATAGAGAAAACAACGGGATAAATTTAACATACAGATTTGATGGTGGCCTATTCAACCCGAGGAGGCTCAAACCTAAATAAAAAATAAAATCAGCAGTATTCAGGGACCTGCTATTTGATGACGACTGTGCCCTAAATGTCTGATCTGAAAATGATCCGCAGAGCATCGTCAGTAACTTCTCAAGAGCATGTTCAGACTTTGGTTTTACCATTAACACAAAAAAGACTGAAGTCTTATATTTGCCTGCTCCAGGGAAAGCCTACTCGGATCCAAGCAAAAGATAAATGGACATGATATAAATGCAGTAGACAGATTCACATATCTTGGCAGCACACTCTATAGAAACGGAGAGATCGATAATGAAGGTTTGGACTAGGAAGAAAACTATCTTCAACTCTGAAAGAACATCCGAAACATGTAAAACATTTTACAAACAAACATCCTTCCTACATTGTTCAATGGACAGTGTACAGAAAACATGCAAAGAAACTGAACCACTTCCACATGACATGTCTAAGAAAAATACTGAATGTCAAATAGCAAGAAAAAATACCAAATACTGATATATAAATGTTCTTCAAAGAGCGGGTCTGCAAGGCATCCACACAATTCTGATGCAGTCCCAACAGCGATGGGCAGGACACGTTTGCAGAATGGAAGACCGCTGCATCCCTAAACGACTCCTGTATGGCAAATTAAGGGAAGGAAAGCGCCCACAAGGTAGACAAAGAAAACGCTTTAGGGACACCCTCAAAGCTTCTCTGAAAGCGTTCAGCATTAATCCAGCCACCTGGGAGACAGAAGCACATGACAGAGCATCATGGCGTCGCGCTGTGAAAACTGTTGCACTAATCGCTGAGGAAAAGAGAACAGCGCTGGCAGAAGAAAAGCGCCAGAGAAGAAAAGCAAGGCCCAATGACACTAGCTCCAGCTGGAATAACCTGCCCAGTGTGCAGCCGAACATTCCGGGCTCACCAGCCACACGAGGAGGCACAAAACCCCCAGTGCAAATCCCTCAGCCCCCTGGATGACAAATGTGGTCATCATCGCATAGTACCACGATGGATGAACTATATATACCATGATTAATTGTAAATGACACTAATCTATATAACAATTGCATTTTGTATGTAAATCTTTTCAAGTGAAGTCAAGTTTAACGTATCGTGAGATTGTTTTCTGTAGCAACATAAGTCATCGTGAGATTGTTTTCTGTAGCAACATAAGTCATATAGATTTAATGATTATCTTATCTTATCTTATATAATACAGACGTTACTTAAAAAAATCATGATAGAACTAGACTCTAGAATCTAGATCTTCTACTTATAAATCGCTAAATCTAGATCTAGTCTAGATAGATATATGGGGTACTCTATTATCAAGATTAGATTAGATCTAACTCAATAATTCTAGTTCTAACAGTTTCAGAAGTAAGTCGTTTAAGCTCTAATTGGTAATTTCTGAAATTTAAAAGAAATAGTATTTTAATATTCATAATAAATTAATTTTAATTTTATTAAATAATAATAAAATTATTAATTCAGGTGAAGGCTGAACTTGACTTTTCACTTAGTCTGAAGTAGATCTAGATTCTAGTACTACTAGAAGTCTAGTATAGTACTAACTTGTAACTTGTACAAGACGACAAGGTTGATATAATTATAATAATATTATATCCATGACTTAATGCATGACGTATACGTGTAGGACGTAATCATCTTCTTTTTTGAAGAAATTAATGAGGGCTATGCACTGGGGTTTTATGTCTCCTCATGTGGCTGGTGAGACCTATGTGAGCCCGGAATGTTCCGCTGGGCAGGTTAGCTGGAGCTAGTGTCATCCACCTTGCTTTTCTTCTCTGGTGTTTTTCTTCTGCCAGCGCTGTTCTCTTTTCCTCAGCAACCTGTGTGCCAGTTTTCCCAGTGTGATGCCATGATGCTCTTTCATGTGACTCTGTCTCCCAGGTGGCTGGGTCTATGCTGAACGCCTTCAGAGAAGCTTTGAGGGTGTCCCTGAAGTGCTTTCTTTGACCACCTTGCAAGCGCTTTCCTTCCCTTAATTGGCCATACAAGAGTCATTTATATATATATTATGTTTAAATATATATATATATATATATATATATATATATGTAAACATAATGAAAATAAAGAAAACAAATTGAATAAATGAATAAACTGAACTTCAAAACAATATCAATAATATAAACTTCTAAAATTTCAAAATTTAATTTTATTTATATATCTTTATTGAAGCCTTTAAAATTATATATTGAAATCTAAATAACCAATGCTTAATTTTTTTTTAGAAATTCTCATCTGAAAGATGTCTGTGGCAATGGCAAATAAACATCAAGCTGATTCAGTTGCTGATATCAGTTTTGATTTGGAAAGATTGTTTGACCCTTATAACTTTGATCATATTCCTCTGGACAAAAGATTAGACCAGTTTAAACAACGTGATCTTGCGCACATCAAACATTATAAGGCTGCTGTTAAAATATTTGGAGGTCCCCCCATGCGAACAAGAGTTATTGTTGCACCTCCTATGGAAACCCCGTTAAAACATCGACTTGGATATTACATGAATAAAGTTTCAACCCCTCCACCCCCAACACTGAATGGTACATTAAGGTCACCCCCTGAACCAAAGAAAAACATTCCTGATGAAGTGAAACAAAAAATAGCAGAAGATAAAAAGAGAGATGACTATAAGCAAAGGATAGCAAGTAGAAAAAAAATAGAAGACAATCTCAAGAATTTAATATTTGATGAAGAGTTTCTTGGAAGAAAACTTAACAAGTCAGAATTAGAAAAACGAGTGCAAGCTAGATTCCGTGCTGCTTGTTTATGGAAGCCAGATCCCCCAACTCCAGCTGAAGTGATTCCTCCTCCTAAACCTTTACCAGGAATACCCATAGTTGCTGTACCACCACCAGAAGGTCTACAAATTCTGGATAAGTTCTTGTCTCTAAACAGACTACGCTTAATGGACTTATTTCTGCTAGCTGATAAAGATAAAAGCTGGTCCATTTCCAGGGAGAAATTCATAAGTCTTGTTTCTAAGGTATTAACAACTCTTTTAATGCTTTACAGCTATTTTGTATATTTTTACTGTATCATTATATCTCTATATAATATCATAACCAAAGAAAGTATTTAAAAAAAGGTCAAACATTGAGATTTCCTAAACTGGATGATCATGACTTGTAAATTTGGTGAAGGCAGGATTTTTAAATTGCCATTTAAGAGTCCCCCAGCTTTAATTGGATTGACTATTAGTTGGCAAAAAACAAAATCTTGATTTACAATTGACTATTGAAAATCTAACTTTTCTATCACCCATTTATGGACCACTAATACCTGAAAGACAAATAACTTTAATTAAATTATTTATTTAGCATACAAACTAATTACTTACAGGATGGCTGCCTGGTCGTGAGGTTTGCGCGCTGGACTGTCGTTCGGATTTATCGATGGTCGAGGGTTCAAATCCTGCCCACTTCCATCCCCCGTCGTCCTGCGGGAGGTTTGGACTAGGAAGTAAACTATCTTCAACTCTGAAGGAACATCCGAAACATGTAAAACAAAAATTTTAAACAATTACTAGTTTAAAGTTTTCAACAACACACAAATAGGACTTTTCTTATTTGGAAAATGCAGTTGCATTATGTCCCTCTAAATAAATTATATATTATTATATATATATATTTTAATTATAGGTGTGGAGCCCCATGTTTTTTCTGCTGTCTTATAGTGCTTATATATTAAGTTATATAGATGCAATTATTCCTTCGTATTTCCTAGGCAGAAATTCCTTTAAGTGAATCTGAAGTGGATGATTTGATGATCACGTTGGATACAAATGCCGATAATAAGTTGGACTATCAGGAGTTGAATCAAGGACTTACACAATGGAGAAAGCAGAGAAGAGATTTAAAAAAACAAGGTATGCCTTTTCTTTGCTCTTTAAGTATAATTGTTATTTATTTTATTATGAAAAACCAGCATATCAGTCAATGGTACATAATATTAGTTACTTATAGCAAAGTATTTTCAAAGAGCTTAATTCTACTTTTTACATTTTTGGGAGGAAAAAGTTGAGCAAAAGTTATATAGTCCTTGTAATCACAACAAATTTCTATAAGGATCAATAAAGCAGTCATAGTCTTAAAAATATTCATGACAATTTAAAAAATTATTATAAAACATCTGAAATTGTTAGTAGGTCTACTGATAATTCTTTCTAAAACTTAAGTTTTGATGAATATGTTTGGTTAAAGTTGAGATAATGTCAAAATATAAAAAAAAAACTTCAAATAACTTTTTTTAAACATTAATTTTCAGAGCAAAAAAGTAATTCCTTTTATACATCTGATGAAAAGCTGTCTTCCAAAGATAAAGATATTTATCATGTTCAAGAGGAATACAAGGCTTATGCCAAGGAAAGAAGTTTTGCTGATTTTTTCAGTGACAATGTCCTGAAAACCTCAAAACATGATACTGCAAAAACAGTTCCAGTTTTTGTTTCTTCAAAATTTGAGGACACAACTCTGAACTTAACAAATGAAACAGATTTTCAATATGACTATAATGATGCCAATGTAGAGCCCATAGATGATAATGATGAAATAAACAGTGAAACATATTTTCTTCAGATGGAACTGTCTGTCCCAGATGACACTAATACTGTTCCAGCACCAAAAGTTCAGATTTTAACTGAAGATACTAAAGATAGTTTTGAGAAAACAGTAAGTATACATAATTTTTCAAATGTTTTTTATTTTATATATAAATACTTTATATTCTTTATGTATAATGTTAGTTCACTTTTTAAAATCTTTACTTAAAATATTCTATTTCCATTAGCGAGTGAAATCTTCCAAAAGTTCTTATTCAGGATCTCATCTAACTAATTCAAGATCTCATACAAGTAATTCAAACACATTAGAAGTGCCAGAACCTGATTTAAGAGAAGAGATGAGAGTACCTGAGTCTATGGAATCCATGTTGGATAATCGCAAACTTAACCGAGTAATTCTTAGCAGAAGTAGCATGAGAAAAAATGTAAGTTTCTAATTCCCAGTGTTTAATTATTGTTACAATAAAAAAAAAAAAAATTTGTTTATAGAAGTTCAAGTATGCAGTAAAAATTTGGCTACATAAAAGTTTTTTTTTGGCTTCTCACTTTTGCATCAAGCTTCAGTTTACTGTGCATACAACTCATCATATTATGCAGGAATACTAGAACTAATGAGAAGGTAAAGAAAAAGAAGGAAAAACTGATTACAGTGACTACATTTTTCAAATAGCTGAAACCTATACAATGTGATTTAATAGGGTTTCAATAGAAATTAATTATACTTTCAAATTTGGGTATCACACATTGATGAATGTTTTGAATATGTTTGTTTTGTAATGTTAATTCACTAATGATTCATATAAGTTAAAAGAAACGCCAATGAATTTCTTTACAGAAAAAGTTATTTTTCAAACAGTTAATTTTATTATTCCTTGAACAGAGCATTTGCAGCCCCTGTACATGGATTAGATTAAAGAACAACTTTTTTTTCATAAATAAGTCATATATATATCTAGACATTAACTGTATACATTTTCTGTTTCAAAATAATTCTTATAATATATGAAGAAGCTATTGGGTTTAATCAAGTCAAGACTAAACAAATCAAAGTCATATAGAAGAAATGTATAGTTTACAGTCTCATCAGTATCAAGTGTAGCAAAATATGTACGTTACAGATGTGTCCATAATATTCAGCTTCTAAGATCCATCCATCTCAGTGGCACTACATCCCATGGAGGGCCATGGCCGGCTCTAGAACATCTTTCCATTCTGATCTACCTTGGGCTTTATGTCTCCATGCCCAGACTCTTAGCTGTTGTAGATCTGCCTCTACATCATCAAGCCACCATGCTTGTTGTCTACCTTTGGGATGCCTGCCTTTTGGTTTTTGCCAGTAAACAATCTTTGCTTCTCTGTTTTCTGGCATTCTTTTGAGGTGACCCGTTGTTCCTTTTTATTTCTGTCACTATGGAAGGGTCTTCATATAACTGGTATATTTCATGGTTGGTGCTAGTCCTCCATCCAGTTGCCTCATGTATGAAACCATAAATTGTTCTGAGGATCTTCCTTTCCCAAGTATTTAGCAGATTTTTCTTCTTTTTTTTTTTGTTTCAGCATCCAGGTTTCACTTGCATACATAACTACTGGTCTTAGGATCGTTTTGTAGAGAGCTTTCTTTATTTTCCTTAGATAATGCCTTAGTATTATTTCAACAAATATTTTCTATATATAATGACCTATACAAATTGTGCTGTATAGCATTAAGCAAGTATTGTTAATCTCTTCTAAAAGCTTTCACCTGTGGAAAGACTTGTATTTGATGAAAAACCAGGTTGTATCAAGATTGGCTATAAACCAATAGATGATCATTGCTCAGAGTCCACACTTGGTGGAGAAGCTGCTGATAAAGTCAACCAGTTTCGTCAGGAAAAACTCAAAGAATATTATGAAGTAAAAAAAATGTTTGAAGACAGAGGCTTACCATTCACACTGGATACTTTGAATAAAGGTAAAAATATTACTTTAAGCAATCTTATTAATTACACTTTTAGACTGCAATGAAAGCAGTTACAAATGAAAGGCAGTTATTGAGTTTCAAGTGTTTTAAAATGTCAATGTTACAAGTATTAATTGCTCAATCTTTATATACCATAAATAATATTATATTTATTATACTCTCTCTATTTCACTATTTCTCTCTAAATATATATGTCTCATCATTGCTGAACTACCCAATTAGCTGTCACTACTCTCCCCCCCCCTCCCCCCACTCAGACCACTGCATGTGAAAGATTATCATGTTATGTTATCATAGCTTTATTTATTATTATAAATATCGGCAGATATTTGCTAAGATTTTGGTGTAATTGAAAATGAAATTATACCATTGACAACACAATTAAGCTCCAATAGATTTTAGGGTTTAGATTAACAATTAGTGCGTTATATTAATTATACGGGGCACAGTGGCTGAGTGATAAAGTGCTTGGCTTTCAAACTAGGAGGTCCTAGATTGGGATTTTGAGTTTCTGAATTTTTAGGGAACCCTTGAACCCAGCACTACATGACACCCTCCTTAAGCATCTGCCATGGAAACATCGTCTGCCATGGAAACATCATCTATCAACTGCCATGGAAACATCATCTGCCCTATAGATTACAAGGTCTGAAAGGATACTACATTAATTGTGAATAAATGTTTTACAAAAAAATGAAAATATAGTTTAAAATTTGTCCATGTTTCAGTGTTATTGTACCCTGGTGATAGACCAACTAAGCATATTCAAGCTGAGCTCAAAGCAAGTTCTCAACCAAAGACATTGGGTTCAAATAGGATGTCATTGGGAAAACAATTGGTTCAAAATCATAAATTGGTGACAACACAATCTGGACACACCATTACATCAAGGTCTGATAAAGATGTCAGCAGAACAGTTCCTAGCAGAATGAAGGGCATTAGTGAGGGCACCAGCAGCACACAGATTGGGAAAGTTAACAAGAGGAGACATCTTAAATACCACACTGTAACAGATGTCTACCCTTTGGCCTCTAAAGTTAAACACAGTGAACAAGAAGAAGAGTTGAGCTCAGGAACTGCTTTCATCAAATCTAAACTGGACAACTGGATGACCTTTGAAGAGTACAATAAATACACTAAGTATGTGAGAATTTCATACTTTATTTATTATACTTTTCATATTTTAATCATCAAATCTTTATGTTTTATTTGATAGAATTAAGACTAATCAGAAGTAATCACAGTCTTAGTTTAGAAAATAAGGTTGGGGCTAAATAGAGAAGATGTATTTTAAGCTGTAAAAAAGTTCTAAGTCAAATTGAAGACTTGAAAATAAAATAAAATTACTGGATAAGTTATTCCAGTTAGTTAATTCTATAAATGTAGCAAAGAAAACCGTTCATTTTCCAGAAAATATTTAGGGAACAAAGTACAGAAACTGAAATCATTAATCTCAATCTTAATTTTGATGATAACAGGTATAGATTTTTCTTAGTCTGTTAAGGGCAAAGGTTAACTGAAACAAAAATTGAATTGTGATGTATTTGAGAACACACTAAAATAAGTAACAAGATAGAGCTAGTAAATCAGTCAATTACCAACTTGCTATTAATAAAAAAAATTTTCAATCTTTTACAAATAGAAACTTAAAAAGTAGATATTCTCGTGGCAAACACAAGAGCAACCCTGATGCTGACTGGACTGGCTATCTGCTTGATAAACTCTATTTGTGCATGGACCATGACCACAGCAGGCTAGATGGCAAAGGCAATCCCATCAAGACCAGGGATTCCTCTGCCTACAGTGGACTGGGAGTAGGCATGTACAATGGAAGAGGCAATGCAGTGTTCCAAGAGACGCGTCACATGAAAAGAGCGTATCCTGGCTATAACAATGATCTGCTAACCTGGCCAGTGGGAGAGAATGGGGTCAGATATGGAAACATTGATGAACATAGACTTATCAGATAAGCTTCTGGTATGCCCAGGAAAGTAACATTACATCTTTTCAAACCAAATTATCATTAGTTATTTTTAGTAAATTGTGGTTAGCATTTACTTTATACCTACTTTTACTTTATAAACAGCCTGAATAATTAAGATATACCCAACTAACAATTCAGTGTGCAGTGTTATGTATTCACAGGTTCATTCTTGTTTTGATTTAGATAAAAATGTTACTGAATTAACAATATTAATAAGACAGTCTTACAATTACTGCATGGCTTTGAACATAATTAAAAGCAGAAAAAAAGGTTGGAACAAAATATGAAGTTTTTAACAACTTAAAGATAACATTCATCAATGCACAAGACTTCTTCAGACTCTTATTAAATGCAATTATTACTATGAAAATATGTATTCTACATTTCAGTTTGGTTTTTAATGAGCAATGTAATTATTAATTTGTACAAATATGTCTATTTATATTAATGACAATGTTGATGTTCAGTGTGATGATGCGTCATAGTGTTGATGTTCAGTGTGATGATACCTCATAGTGTTGATGTTTCTTAGTTCATGGAGAGAAACCAATTATTTTCATTGTTAACCTGCTACGTATAAACCAATTTTTTAAAAAAGTTTCTACTGTTAATTGTTACAAGATAAAAATGATCACTTGAAATTGTATTTTGAGTTACAAGATTTTATGTATTCAATCAAATTACACAGGAGGAAAATGTAAGTGACTATGCCAGTTTCCTTGTATGTATGTTTAATGTCTTGAAGCTCAAATCTTGTCAGTTGATGATAATCATTCCTTTGTGATCAAAGTACAATAATCATCACGTCTAAGAAATTCCCCCCTCCCCGCAGGTCTGTCCCCTGTCATAAGTGTGGGCTAGTTCTTTAGGGTATGATAACTCTGAATTAATGAAGCTCCTTCTATGAACAGCTGATAACTCTAAATTAATGAAGTTCCTTCTATGAACAGCTGATAACTCTAAATTAATGAAGCTCATTCTATGAACAGCTGATAACTCTAAATTAATGAAGCTTCTTCTATGAACAGCTGATAACTCTAAATTAATGAAGCTCCTTCTATGAACAGCTGATAACTCTGAATTAATGAAGCTCCTTCTATGAACAGCTGATAACTCTAAATTAATGAAGCTCCTTCTATGAACAGCTGATAACTCTAAATTAATGAAGCTCCTTCTATGAACAGCTGATAACTCTAAATTAATGAAGCTCCTTCTATGAACAGCTGATAACTCTAAATTAATGAAGCTCCATCTATGAACAGCTGATAACTCTAAATTAATGAAGCTCCTTCTATGAACAGCTGATAACTCTAAATTAATGAAGCTCCTTCTATGAACAGCTAACTCTAAATTAATGAAGCTCCATCTATGAACAGCTGATAACTCTAAATTAATGAAGCTCCTTCTATGAACAGCTGATAACTCTAAATTAATGAAGCTCCTTCTATGAACAGCTGGTAACTCTAAATTAATGAAGCTCCTTCTATGAACAGCTGGTAACTCTGGCTGAATTAATAATAAATGAAAACAACTTGTTTTTAAATAACAAACAGTAAATTATATTCTAAGTTATAAAGAAAACAGAAGTTTCAGCAATAAACTGAAGTTTTATTCTTGTTTGAACATAAGATCCATCAAAACCATTCAACTGAAATGCATATCAATATATTGTAACAAAAGACATAAAAGACATTCAAGCTTATATACTTTTTCTTCAAAGATGTGTCAGCATACTTAATAATACTTTGGCAATAAAACTTCATACACAATTAATACAATGTTTCAGAGTTACAAAAGAATTTTACAGTAAAAAATGTATCACCCATCAGACTTTGTGAAACAAAACTGTGAAACAAAACAAAAGAAAAAAATGCCAGACTTTACTAATGACTAAATTCACTTTTTCCCTTTTTTCTTAATTTTAGCTCTTTTTTTCTTTTCCGACTCTTTGAGTAATGATTTCTTTGTCATCTTGGGTCCGGGTCTCTTGATAGCCATGTTTTCTTCCATCAGGTCCCCCAAAACCCCTTGCTCCGCAAGCATAGATAAGAAGGTCATTATGAATGTATCATAGTTGTGTGTCCTTCGGCAAGCATCAATCTGGACACAAATATTTCAGGTTAGCTGAATGAATACAGGATAGTGTGAAACAAAAAAAAGTTCAACAGTTAATCAATAATTTACAAAGGTGTTAAATATTCCAATGATAGGTCTTAAGATCTTTAGGAAACACCTGAATGCAATAGACCTTTCAAAACCGATGTTAGAATCTAGACCTAGATTTAATTCTCTAACCAAATTTAAATTTATTTTAGTTTTTTACTTCAAACTAGTGTTTTCCCTGTGAGGACAACAACTAGTAATTATTTTCTTAGCAATATACTTCAACTGTTAAATTTCTTGAAAAATCATTAAAACCAGTTTTTAGGATCAACATCAAGGTTCCAACCTACGCCCACCCACCTACCCTCCATAAAGTTCTGACTTGAATAGAAGTATTGTAAAAAAAAAAAAAAAAACCAGTAACAGCAGAAGAAAATGTTTAATGTTTAGTCCAATCTTGTTACATTTAAATTCAATCCATAGGACATCTAACCAGATAATATGTAGTGCAACTAATTAGTCATGACAGCAACTCATACCTCATACGCTAAGAAGTTAATTAGGTAGTTCAAATTAGTTTCATGTCCCTAATCAAAACTAACAAGATGACTATAGCCTGCAAGTTAATTCAAGCCAAATAGATACTTCATGTAGAAAGCTAACAAGGTAAAAGTGTACTTGAGTTTAAAATTAATCTTTTACATTTTTACATTCTGGGTCTTACGATGACATCTTCACAAACTTAGATGCTTTAAAATGGTAACAACAGTGAAAATCACTGAGAAAACTTTCATTACCGCTATTTAAACAAACAGGCAGGGAAAAAAAAAAGAAAAGTAAGCATCAAGGTTTCAATTTATACAAGATCCTAGATGAAAATAAGAAAGGAATGCAAGGAACAGGACATCAGTGAGACTCCAAATGAATATCAAACTATGGGACAGGGGAATGGTATATGACACAAAATAGGAACTCACCTCAGGAAATTTAATAGAGAAAATAATGATGTACATAAAAAAAAAATCACCTGATATTTTTTACGTTTTTCATTCTCCTCTTTTAAGCTACTCTCACAATGTTCTATTTCTTTCTCGACATTCTTTAATAAATCAAGGAGATCCTAAAGTATACAACCAAGTCAGACATTAAAACTATAGTTTCCTGTGTACATGAAACATTCAAAGTAAGTTGCAAGAAAAGCAATATTATATAAATAGCTAAAAATATATAGATTAGTTCAATTATATATAAATGTCATCAAATACAATAGTATAAAATAGCTCAAATGTATATTAGTTCAAATATTCATATAAGTCACAATGTACTTTTATAGTAAGCATTTAATTACAATAGTATAGTATTTCATTCCAATTAAAATGTTATTTCACCTTGGGTGTGAAGACATGATTGGACTTCCTTTTCTTTCGTAGAGAATGAGATTCTTCACTATCTACTTTAGTTTCTGTGCAATGAATTTCAGAAAGCAAGTAAGGATCAAAGTATAAAATGAACTATCACAAGTGAAAGCAAAAATGTGGGTGTGTATGTGGGAGAGTTCAAGTTTGCCTTACTGCCTGTTAATGAGTCTAAGATGGCATAAGAGAGGCCTAAATAAAGACTGCATTCAGCCAAAATACTTACAACCAGTTTAGAAGATTTAATTGCTTTAACTTTAAGATTAACCTAGTTTAATAAAATAATCCTCTTTAACATATCATATAAATAGCATCCAATGAAAATCTTAATTCTGTTTCTTAAATCATAAATGAAAAAAAAAAATGTTAGATAATGTTAACCTTTTACCTGAGGCAACACCACCTTCCAAGAACTGTGGACTACTTTGGCAGGAACTTGTGTTCAGACTTCCAGGGGAACTAAATCCACTGCCTATCTCTGAAGCTGTGTCTGTGCTTTCGTTACTAGCAGCACAGGGGGACGTACTAAACTTGGTCTCTATGCTCAGAGGTTTAGTGATATCAGACTTCAGGCCACCACCTGCACTGGCCGAGACTTTAGTGTCTGAAACAGCAGTAAGTTCAGTTTTGACAGTGTTTGGTTTAGCTTCAGTTTTTGTAGCCAGTTCAGTATTTTCTGTGGCATCCATTGGTTCTTGCTTTGTTTGGGTTTCATCTGCAACTTTGATATGACCAGTCTCTGTTTGCAATAGATTTGACTGTGAGGGAGAGCCTTTTTCTTCTTTCACCACTTGAAAATCATCTAGTTTTTTATCATTCTGTCCTGTTGCCATTTGGCATTGTTTGTCTGATGAAGAGGATGAACGAAGCTTCATTGCATCACTGCAGTGAGCTGAACCATTTACACAACTGTTTATCATAGATGTGTTTACATTGTTTGAGGCATTGCCTAAACTTACTGCAGCAGAGGTGGACAAAACAGTCTCTGACTTGGAGATAGAAGGCTGGGGACACAGTGAAGTCACAAAAGTAGTGCTGGATGCTGATGTTTCTGTGGTGCTGTTATTCGTTTGTACCACAAGCTGTGATGCTGAGGGTGATTCTTCAACAGAAACCACCACAGGCGGAGCTGAAGAGAATGTTACAGTCTTCTTGCCTTCACTAGCATGGGGCTTGCTCTCTGTATCTGATCTATCACAACTGGCTGGGGACACGACCTAGACAAACAGGAAACAGATGTTGAAGGCAAGGTTCTAGAGTTAAACACACATTAATGATTTTCAACTGATATTAAAGCCAGAGACTACGCTATGAGAACATAATTCTAATTTATTTTATTTTCACACAAAGAAGAAGTACGTCATACTGGTATGTCAGAACTAAACCACAGACTGGATCATTTTAAACTATCCTAATGCTGGCTCTTAAAGTTTTATTAAGGACAAGTGTTTTACTATATTATGCAAGTGTAAAATTTTACAACTTGTAGTAAATATTTAAGTTACCTTGGGATAAGGGTAGTAATTATTCTAGTACAAAATACTACTTAAAATATACAGCAATATTATTAAATAGAATAAACATTCTCACAAAAGAGCATTTTCTACAACTACAAGCTATATACAGCATAGTGACAAAACTTGTTCCGAGGAAACAGAGAAATGAGAGAAAATCATTTTAAAGTCAAGATTTCAGCTTTCTGATAGACAAGAGCATACAAACTGTAAAATAGATTTTTAAAATTCTTATTAAACATTAAACTCTGGGATATATTAAAGAAATCTAAAACAGTATTACAAAGAGTTTTCATGAAAGATGCAAACCCCAAAAGGTCCATCCATGGGGCCACAAAATATTATTTTTTTTTAAAATGACAAGCATTCAAAAAAAAAAAAAAAAAAAAAACAGGAAAGAGGTGAAAAGAAAATTTGTTGACATTTTCATTTTCTCAAACACTACAAGAAATAAACAGAAACATTAGGTATCAACAAACTGTCACTGGATTCACTTACAGTAGAACATTTATATAATGAAGTCTCTAAGTATGGTAAATCCAAAAAAAAAATACAAGGGATTGAAAAGGAGTCACAAATAGGAAACACAGTAGGTCATTACAATAGGTACAATAAACAGTTTTCAAAGAATTGAAAAAGTCATCCCAAATTTAGATGATTAGTTAAGTGGCAAAATGTTCAAAAACATTTATATTTGAATTGAAATAGTGCATGTTTAATGACAACCTTAGATAGGAAAGTGCAGATGAGCCAACACGTAAAGGTACCATTTCAGCACCTTGTCAGTGCTTTTGTACTTCTTAATTTATACTTACTAAAAGGTGACAGACACCATAACCCTTTGACCTTTCAAGTTTTTAGCAGACAAACAATAAATAGAGGTACAGAGGCATAAACTCAAAGACAGAGGACACAAAGTGAACTTTATACATTTTCCTCAGAATTGATGATACAACCAAAAACATAGTCTGCTCTCATGACTTTACATATACTTATCTAATTTATAATGTTAAGAACAATTATAATAATAAAAAATGGAAAATCAATGTCAGGACATATGGTAATTGATTCTTGGATACTAGGATTTCATTCCATTATATTCATGTTCTACTGTAATTTTGAGAAACTAAATCCCTCTTTCTTGCATTATCAAAGCTAGAGCCAAGACTTGAACAAAGCAATAGAGACAAATGAAAAACTAAAAATAACATGAACATCATTTATCAAATCTTTTTTTGTATCTTTAATATTTATACTTATCAAACAAAAATTCTGTGTTCCCTAATTTGAAATAAATACAGACTGATATATATATAGATACATTGGTTGGATTAGTTAACTTACCAAACGAATTTTTTATTTAAAAAAATATTTTATTGTTAACTTAATATACTCTAGTATATTGTTGTTTGTACATGAATGATAAGGCTGTTTTATATTGTAAAGCATTGAAACAAATAAAGTATGTCATGACAAAAAGAAAATAAAGATAACTAAAATTTAAAAAGGCTTGCTTTAGGAAAAAAACAACAGATTTCTTAAAAATACATAACATTTACACTCTATACAAAGATTAATATAGTTAATATTGTACCATTTTTTGTTAAATTAAAACACAGAAAATAATTAAAAGATATTTTCATAAAAAAAAAAACAAATAAATTTAATTTTCAAGCAAAAAAAAAAAAATCTACTGGGACAGATATTATATGAATTCACAATTATATTTAGCTGCTAAAATACTATTTTGTAAAAGATGTACTATAGCATGATATAATAAATGATAAGTATTCTTGTTTAGTAATTGTGTGTGCCTGGGGCTCTTAGAGGTGGTGGAGGATGTCATTAGTAGTTTTTGTCTTTTTCGAAGCATCATTATCATTAAAAAAAAAAAAAACATAATGTCATCCATTTTTTAAATATGAAAAGTAATTGTTCAAAATAAACATTATAATTTCCATAAAATATTTATGATCCTTTTGGAATGATCATAGGACTTTGGAATTTGCAACTGCAGCACCTACAGGAAGCTCTTTTATTTCCTCTATTTTCTTTACACACAATACTTGCAAAATAAAGGCCATAGAAGCAAACAGAAACTAAAGCAGTGATCTAGAGAGCAGACAGACTAACATATTCAATAGTGAACAAATGTATCAACAAAACACAAACTAAATAATAAAAAAAAAAAAGTGTTTTTTTTTCTGTTTTTTTATATAAAATTATCAGAAGATTAAAAAAAAATCCGAAATTCCTTCATGTTTTTGTTAAGTTTTTACCTTAGCGTCCAGTAGCTGAGAAGTTTTTAGTTTGGAGAGAAAATCAAAGAAGAAATAAAAGTTAAATTTTGTGACTGTTCAAATAAAAAAAAGTACTTTGAAAAGAGAAACACAGATCTTTCTATCAGTTATAAATACAATAAATTAGTATGTATAAACTACAAGTGCAGAGAAATGATCAAATTAAATTCAGATAAAAGAGGAGTACACTTGTTAACAAGGATTCTTTAGACCAGTGGTTCTCAACCTTTTGAGACTTGAAAACAAATTTTAAATATGCCCCATTCACAGACTAGGCTTATTTGTGCAACTGGCACACAATGAAATTTTGATGAACAGTTCTCACATCATTAAAGCTTGAAATGGCTTACAGTGGTTCCCAATGAAAGGTTGAGAAACACTGCAAAGCAGTGACAAAGAAAACTCAATTATCATGTATTGTTGTGGAAAACAAAAGAAACTGATATCCCTTTGACAGTTTAAAAAGTACACCATCCTGTATTTAAACTTCTTCTTTCTCACTTCAAAGTCAAATATATTTTGCTTTTTTTTTTTTTTTTTTTGTTTAAATAAAGTACTTCTTTGTTATAGACCCTGAACAGCATAAACAAATTTGAGTTAAAAAAGATATATATATATATATATATATATATATAAAAATATATATATATATATATATATATATATTTATGCCAGTGTTGAGATAAGTCAATATATATTAGTAAACTCAATATATATTAGTAAACTTATGTCCATCATTTTGCATTTTAACTTTCATGGCATGAAGTATGCCTTTTTTGTAGCATCTTATTGTATTCTATTCTAAGAGCTCAGGTAACATGAGTGTAATGGTCACTTAGGGGACAATATTTTATGTCCAGGAAAACAAACTATGAACATATTTTTTCAGAGAAATTCACTTTTTGAAATATAGTATGACATTGATAAACAATTATGTTTCCTTTGTTACCTTCATGTTACTCCTACAATTTATTTATATAAAAAAAAACAACTAACTTTTATTTTCTAGGCATTGCATTGGGCTCACAACTCTTCAATACCTAACACTATTTAGAAAAAATAAAATAAGTTACCTGCTGCAGGGCCTCCAATACAATTTTTCTGTTTGTTCTCAAGGTTGTCAGTTTCTGTTCCAGAAGTTGACGTTTATCAGGGACAACAGTCATTAGATTAAACCTAATGTCATGATAGGGTTCTCTGAAGGTAACAAACAAAAAACTATTTAGATAATGAAATAGAAGTCACATTGGCTTCAAATGAAAAAATACTTCAAGAATTTGTACCATTACCCTCCAGTGGCCATTCCTAGTCTGTCTGTGATGACTCTGCGAAATTTTTCTGTCCATTCCTCACCTTTTTCCCATGGTCCTTTAATTTAAAAAAAAAATATTCAATAAATCTGTGATTAGAGTTTGTGAATTTTTTTTTTAACAATTTAAATATATTTGATTAAAAATGAAATCTATATCAAGGATTCTTAGAAACGTGGGTGTTATATCATGGGTGATGACTTATGTAGCTATCAAGCTGAAATAAAAAGGTTTGAGTCCTTGTGAAGGCAGGAATTAACTTAGGATTGAAGAGTATTCCTGAGCACACCTCTCAGTTAGCTTTTGGGGAAAGTAATTGTTTTTAGTTATTGTTCAGGTCACTTGATATTTTTGTCAACTACTGGTATTAGCAACAAATGACAACTACTTGACCAGCCCTATACTCATGATGGCAGATTTAAAAAAAAAAAGATTTACATTACCCTAAAGCATCCTAGAATAGAATTTTATTTTTTACAAAGTAAAGGGAGTTTTCAATTCTCAAAAGTTTTTTTTTCTCCTTAAGAGAATTCATAAATATAATATACCAGGGTTAGTAGCACTTTGACAGGACAAAATTTTAGGAGATTTTATTAGCGCTACAAACCCTAATACATTTTAAGACTTTGATTTCAATGATAGAAATAAACAGAAGTTTTAAGAAATGATCTTGGACTGGTCTGTGTAATCATTTTAATAGTTTGCATCTATTGTTAAGAAAAAAAAAATTAAATAAAGAAAATAATGTGGATATCCAACCAAAGGACTAAATGCTTAAACCAAATGATTAATTAAAAATGTGCACTTAAACTCTGATTAATCTAACCTTAGGTCAAAATAGTAATTTAGTAACATCTATTTCTTACAAATATAATGACCACATCAGCTAAAATTTATTTAAAAAAAAAAAAAATAATTGATTCTGATTTATATAAGCCATACCATGATCAATAGGATGAGGTTTCAAACCATCCAATTCAAAGAGATGTCCATGAATAGGAACATAGCTAACAAAGTGAAAGGTTTCAGAGTCCATGGCTCTAACACTGGACAGTCCAGCTTGTTTTTCAGGTAATGGTTTACTATTTTCTGGTCTAATAAAAAAAAAAACCATTAAACATTAAATTAAAAAAAAGAATTATTTTTTAAAAATATTTTTTTCTTGATTCATAACCAGTTAAATATTATATTCTTGGTACCCCAACAAAATAGCGATTACAAAATAGCACAAACAAAATAGAGCTGACAAAATAACATTATCAGCATAACAAGTCAATTAAATAATTTTTCTTAATAAACAAAAAAATATTTACCTGGCAAAACTATTGTGCACTCTTGCTAACTCTGGCATATTAGCAATGGCATAGCCTTTGTCCTAATTGTAGAAAATAAGAAGTAATAATATATCTTTATATTCCTGAATTGGAAAAAGAAACTCTTAACATATTCAATGTAGTATTTTAATTTAGCCCAAAGCCTAAGAAAAGTAAATAGGCCTACTAGCTATGTACTAAAAAGAAACTCACCTCTGGGGACATGGAGTTGGTAAATTCTTTGATCAAGTTCAAAGTTTTCCCCAGTTTCACTTTGTTGTCACAGTTTAACAAGACACTCAGAAGTGCGTGAGTAGCACAAGAGTTGGGAATGATCTATTCAGGAGGAACAGGAACATTTTTTTTTTGTTTTAAACAAACAATAATTTTTTTTTTTTTATTTCTTATCGTATTTTCTTTTTCTATAACACTACCTCCATGACCATTATTGGATAATTTACAGATAATTATGTAGAACAATGGTTCTCAAAACATCTCGTTTGTAGTTCATGGTATCTTACTTCACATGCACTTGATATTTAGTTTTAAATAAGTCAGAAGCACAAAAAGAGTAAAAAAACAACAACTTTTCTATGTGATTTAGAAGTTGCTATAAACATTTGAAGTTGTTAATTTCATAAGAGGAGTGGCAGTTCACTTAAAAAAAAAAACAACTGATATAAAAAAAAATAAAAAGTCCAATAATGAAATAATAAAACCCAGCCCATTAGCATTTACAAACCTGTTGTGCAAAAAATATTTGATTAACAGCTTCAGTGTCAGTTACAAATGATTCCACTTCAGTGTTTGTTTTCCGCCTACTTCGTCGTTCCTCAATCCAGCGAAATAAGAAAATGAATCCAAAAACTGGTCTTCAAAGATCCATACAAAACAAATGAGTTAAATTATCATATCAAAACACATTTTAAATATAAGCAAAAAATGTGGCCTTAAAATCTTTTAAATTTCAAAAGTATTTAAACAGTTAACCACTCAAATATATCCAGATGTGAACCAAGTAATATCTATTTCAAGAAAGACAAACATATCATAAACTAAAAGAACACATTATTTAAATTGGACAAGTGGATATGTTCCCAGTAAAGTGCAAAATGCAAGGATTCTATAGTACAACATGATTTTCCATTTCTTACTTTGCCTAGGCATTCCACATAATACCTCAGCATTCTATAGAATGCAGGAATTTGAACTTTGCTAGTGACAGATTCACTGTACTGTTGACAGACTTTTATTTTCTATCTATAATTCAAAAATTCAATATTTATATTTTACATTCAGACCTCAGATTATAAGCAATACTATTTACAAGGGCTTTGCAAAATGTGGGATATTCTTTTGAAAAATTGATATGCTGTATGACATCTTGCTATTCATCAATTCGGGTTGCATTAATTAGAATATTACAACTAAGCCATTAATTATGAGTTCATCTTTCAGCACTGGCAGTTAAAGCAATGCTTTGTTAACTAGAATAGCAATAAAAAGACATATATATATATATGTCACTTTCAATGCAATATCTAATTTTTGTAAAATCCTAACTTTTTAAAAAATTCACGAAGTAAAGATGCATTACTATTGTCTTCAATAAGTCATAGTGATATCTAGTCAATACTTACCCCTCAATAGGCTTTTGTAAGTCATAGATTTCTTCCACTTGAACTCCATTCACACCTTGATGATAAATTAACAGATGGATTCTAAACAGCTCATAATGTGATTAAGATAAATTTTAATATACTAGTAAACATACTGACCTGCAACTTTATTTTTATTGATAACCCAAAAATTATTTATTTTTTTTTGCATTCAATGACAATTCTTTAAACTGATAGTAATATTAAAAACAGTCTAATGACATTAATAAACTTTCTGATATCTTATTTTGCCTGGTGAAATTCTGAAGGGCTCATACAAACATTTTGAACAATTGGCCAATTTTATTTTTTTTTGGCACTCAAGACTTCCATTTTTAGCAATGTTAAAGATCAGAAATGGAAGGATAGTCAAAAGGGAGATAAGGAAAATGTAAACATTGTAGTCTCATGGATGCCAAATTTAAATATTCAAATATTTATTAATTTCATTATAGAATAGAGTCAACTCACCAAAATCTTCAAGAAGTAAAGTGAAAAGTCCTAAGAAAAAAGAAATGACAAAATTCATTATAATAAATCTATAAGAGCTTTCATGAAAACGGTGATTATAAAGCTACAGACCGAAGCTAATTAAGTACTAATACAATGTCATGAACTTACAATGAAATTGTAATAAATAAATTGCAATGGTAAACATTTCACAAAAATGACCAAAGTCATACCAAAAAGAAAAAAAAAAGGGTCACAACAATAATCAATAATAATCTTATTATAGAGTTATACAGACAAACTAGTACCTGGATCACTCTCCAATTCCAACCAACCTTTATTCATTATTAATGTTTTGCACACTAACTCTTTCAGCTATAACAATCAGCCATAAATATAGATCTAAAGATAAATAAAAAAGAATGTGTATTATATTGTGTATATATACAATAAAGCATGCAAGAGCTGTCTATCTAGATCTATTGAAATAGTTAACAAAATTAAATTAATTAATTGGTCTTAATTAGGACATATGACTCGAGAACGTGAGACTGAAAGGTTGAGTTATTGCAGTGAGTTAGATTTTGTTAAAATTATTATTACTAAAGTCTAGTGCATTTATTTTATCTCATATCAACTCGATTTTGCCTATATTATATTAAAAGTGTGTTGAGCATGTGTTTGCAGGTCTGACAGTTACATCACTTACTTGACAAAAGACAAAGTGCCAGGTTCACTCAAAATGTTGTGGACATACACGTGTACAAACACAGTTTGCCACACCCACCATCACTTGTTCCTTGTTCTAAAATGACCTTAAAGACATCAAGATCAGTGGTAAATTTAATTTAATAGTAGAGGAGTCATATATCAAATATATGAATATGCTATCTTATAAATAGTATAGAGTAGAATCACTATTGTGGAACAGTTAGCTGCTACTTTTAGTTTTAATTTTTTTTTCTCCGTAATGGTTAGACCTATGGAAAAACTAAAAGTATCTAGGCATTGCCCATCCATTTTCCGATAAAAATAGACGCATTGTTTAGTTTTTCAACAGATATTTAAATTTTACATTCAAATCGACTGAGATATGGTCAGTCACAATTACGGAACAGGATTTTTTAAGAAGTCACAATTGCGGAACACTGTAAAAATGTCGGAACAAAGCCTATATAAAGCATATATTTATTAGTCTTATATAATACTTGAACTCCTTATCCTTTACATTAATTTTATTTTATTAAAGCTTAAAACATCACATTGTCACTTTTAATCCTTTACCTCTTTAATTTAATTGACGTCACATTACCCTGATTTTCCTTACAAGATTTTATTTCCCACTACTCTTTAATTCTTTTTTGTTATATTAATATTATATAGCCCTATATGATATTATTTGATATTATGATTTGTCCTCTTTTTGATGGATGTCTGGTAATCATTAATTATATATTATATGTAATATTATTGTCTAAATGTTTTTAAATTTATGTTTACTAATACAATTTCATATTTAAATTCAGATAATCTAAATCACTATGTAAATATTAAGCTAAATGCGCAGGTCAAATAAATGACATCTATAGTGTTCCACAATTGTGACTATCTTTAAAAAGGTAAAAACTGGGTTAACACCTCCCAATTTTTTAAAAATTAAATTCCTGGTAGATGGCTACGACATGAAGTTTTTCCACATCCATTTATAAACCTAAAAATAGGTGTATCATGCAGGTGATCTGTCATTATCATTTTTAAAAAGCCTTAAGCCCTGACCTATGCGGTTCTCCTGGTACGTGAAAAATAATGGACGATTCCACACCTGTCAACTTTAACCTGGAGTCAAAATTAATTTTCTGCTGTGAAAGGAAAACCCTTATATTGGAAATGTAGAGAAATGGACCATGTGCAGTACCGTTACAGTAGTTTAGCAGAAAATTTCAAAATAAAGTTAATTTTAACTAATTTCGATGAGCTGTTCCGCAAACATGCCTGCTCCGCAATAGTGACTCTACTATATAATAATATGCTCAGACAAAGTGTCAAATGATCTAGACTATACTCAAAATACTGTAACTCAGTGTAACACAGGCAGGACCTTAAAAACACAACTCCAAGAACCCCTTATTTAGATTTTACATTTTAGAGACACATTCAAATTTTGCAACTAAGCCACTAAGCCTGTCTCTAATCATTTCAATAACACACATCTTAGGATCTACACTCTAAATCAGAAAAATCGGTAAAACTTCCCATCGAAGGCCCCTGCCCTAGTCTTGAACCGATTATTTTATTATAAAAATATCTTGAGTTGATGTACTCAGTCTCAGTCTAGGCCCTAGGCTCATCTACTGATCTAGATTTAGAATAAATTAGACTAATAGTAATTATAGTAATAGTATACTACTCACATAAACATAATACTTACTAGATCTAGATTTATCTAGAATATATAATAGATTATAGATCTATTCTAGATCTAGTTATAGACTAGTAATAGTATTATAGTATATAAATATGACATAGATCTATCTGGTTACTAGACTAGTAACTACAAAACTAGTAGTAGTTCTAGCTATGGAGTGTGACTATTCTCAGTCGGCTACAAAAGGAAATGTATTTCTATTTCATTAGAGCAGTGCTTCCCAAACTTTTTTTCTAAAACGGAACACTTCCCATTTAGCGGAAACTCTAGTCTGATTTTTATTTTCTACATTCGTGTCATTAGTGACAAGAGCTGAACTTCTTGATATCAGGCAGATATTGACAGGCTAAATTTTAATATTTGAAGGGGTATCAATCAACCTGTTTGTAGAGCTATAATCGAGAATATTGGAATAACTAGGCCAATGTATATAATTGAAAATATGTTCATTAAAAACATTTTTTTAAAAGATGATGCCACTTATTAGATTTAAACATAGTTTATGGATTTAAGTAACATAATTTAAATGTTGTCTTGTTGAGTAGATTAATGCATATTTAATGCAGTGAATCCAGAACTAGGTTCCGCGGTATGCGCTCTGGACTGTCTTCTCGATGGTTCTGGGTTCATAGCCTGCCCACTGCCATCCCCCGTCGTTCTGCGAGAGGTTTGGACTAGGAAGTAAATTATCTTCAACTCTGAAGGAACATCTGAATCTGAAACATTAAACTTTTTTTTAAATCCAGGGAAATAATGAAAAAAAGAGACTTTAGGGTGCTTAAACTCATGTAAACCCGATAGATGAAGCTCGTTAACCAGGGATAATAATTCATCTAGGAGAGTTGATTTTTTTATTTTGATTTTAGGCACATCGGCACAATTTAGGCCATGTCGTGCCTGCAGTCCCTTAAGGACTACTCTCTCTCTAAACAACAAGGGCCAGATTCTATACAGTCATATCATTAAAATCAAGGTCTATTCACAGTTAAAATAGTAAAGGTAGTAAAAATTTAATTATTTGGTAAAAATCTAATGTAAATAGTACATGTTCACAAATTCATAAATCAGATCTTCGTAGATAACGACACATCCCGGATAAAGCCCAGTACCTTCCCAGGGTCGACATTATCAAATAGTGTTTTTATGTTAGTGGCTCTAAAATATTTCTCCCTGACATCCTGGTATCTGGGACAATCAACGAGGATATGTTCCACGGTGAGGCGAGAGTCACAGTACTCACAAAGTGGGGGCTCCTCTCTCTCTTCAGCACAAAAGAGTGGCCAATCCTAAGTCTGTACATGGTCGTGCTACCACGCCTTGTCAGACCCTTAGATGTGGGCACTAGCGGATCCAGAACTTTGGAGGGGGGGGGGCGATTTTTTTCCAAACCCTATTCCTAACGCCCAGTAAACACTAACCCTATGCATAAACGTGCGTACATTAAAAAAAAAACACACACACACACACACACAATCACACACACACACATACATATATACATACATATATATATACATATACATACATACATACATATATATATATATATATATATATATACATACATACATACATATATATATATATACATATATATATATATATATATATATATATATATATATATATATATATATATATATATATATATATATATATGAAAATTTAAAAAAAGCATTTCTCAACCTTCAGCGAAAAACAAAACAACTAGGACAGCGCTATAAGGTTTTCTTGTGGGGTTCGGGTCGAAGCCCCGACGCCAAAAGCGTTTTCTTGCTTTTCTCACTGCAGAAACGCATTCTCCTGACAAGTACAGCTCTTTATTCATCAATGGAGTTCGGGGCAAAGCCCCGACGCCAAAAGCGTTTTCTTGCATTCTTCACTGCAGAAACGCATTCTCCTGACAAGTACAACTCTTTATTCATCAATGGAGTTCGGGGCGAAGCCCCGACGCCAAAAGCGTTTTCTTGCATTCTTCATTACAGAAGGGCCTTCTCCTGACTTCTATAGCTCATTATTCATCAATGGAGTTCGAAGCTCATTATTCATACTATTAAAAAAGGCCTTTTGAATAATGTTGTACTTGAAAATTATTTTAATATGAATTTATAGACCCTTAATACATTGCAAATTAAACCGATTTGTTCCTTGAAAAGATAAGTGTCACGAGTCGAGTCTGTGACCTATTTCGACCAGTTTCTAGAAGCAAGTTCAAATCAGTGCAAGTGTCCAGCGTAAACAAGTTAATTTTGGATATCCAATCAAAGAAAGAGGTTAAGGGAAAAACTAGCACACGTCAGCTTCTAGAAGGTCAAAGTTACTAAAATAATTATCTGAGAAGGTTCCATGATTCTGGAACATACGATTAAGAAAGGTATAAATTGAGGGAAAGTCAGTTAGACGGGGTCCTCGCTCAGTCCTCGATTAGTAATAAGTTTTGTGATATTAGCGGGTCCATTAAGTAAAGTTTTAGTAGTTGAAGTTGAAGTTATACTAAGTGAAGTTTTATGTATCTTTAAGTTTTATTTATGAAGTGTCAAGTTGTTATTGAATTAAGAAGTTAATTTGATGTGAAAGTTGAAGAAATTATTAAAGAAGTTTGAAGAAAATACAGAGAGATGTTTCTTTCTTCATTTCATTGAATTGTCAAGTTTGATAATATAATCCCCGGCAAGTGTGATCGTCACATATATTGGCACCTCCGACGGGACAAAGGCATCTATAAATAAAGGCACCGACGAAGACAAGCATCACATACTGCATTTTCAAAGAATAAAGTCGGCACATTCTAGTAAGTACTACGAATTTGAAAGGAAAAGCCTCTAACAAATAAATCTTAGCCTCTAGTAACGACAAAGCCTCTTTCAGAAAACTTCAACAAGAAGTACATTCATTGCAACGAAAGTATTTTACTGCCATTTCATGAAAAAGTATTTTATGATTGAAACTTCCAGTCAACAGGTCACATAATAGTTGACAGAGAGAACGTCCTGCGGGAAAAATCTTCTGTTTTAAGGTCAGTACCTTACATTTTATATTTACTAAGCTGTGAAAGCTATATTTACTAAGCTGTGAAAGCTACATTTACCAAGCTGTGAAAGCTACATTTACCAAGCTGTGAAAGCTATATTTATTAAGCTGTGAAAGCTATATTTACTAAGCTGTGAAAGCTACATTTACCAAGCTGTGAAAGCTACATTTACCAAGCTGTGAAAGCTACATTTACCAAGCTGTGAAAGCTACATTTACCAAGCTGTGAAAGCTACATTTACCAAGCTGTGAAAGCTACATTTACCAAGCTGTGAAAGCTATATTTATTAAGCTGTGAAAGCTATATTTACTAAGCTGTGAAAGCTATATTTATTAAGCTGTGAAAGCTATATTTACTAAGCTGTGAAAGCTATATTTACTAAGCTGTGAAAGCTATATCTACTAAGCTGTGAAAGCTATATTTACTAAGCTGTGAAAGCTATATTTATTAAGCTGTGAAAGCTATATTTACTAAGCTGTGAAAGCTATATTTACTAAGCTGTGAAAGCTATATCTACTAAGCTGTGAATGCAACGTTACTAAAGCTAGTTGTACACTAGTTTGTTTACAAATACTGACCACTTGCATTCCTCAAGAGGAGACACCGATCGATATTTAACTAGGTCAGCCATAGTTAACCTCTCACCTGTGGACAGGTGTCGGTCATCGCTAGTGTAGGCAGTACTTATAAATAGAAAAGTTATTAAGTTATTACAATGGCTTAAGTCTCGTACCTGTGGAAAGCATACATCAAAGTAGCCGCTTACGGTAACATGCCACAAGAAAGAATGGAGGAATGGTGCACTCAAAAAGTAAATTATGATATACAAAAACGTAAGGCAGAAGAAAGAAGACGTAAAGAAGAAAAAGAGGCAGAAGAAAGAAGACGTAGAGAAAAAAAGAGGTAGAAGAAAGAAGACGTAGAGAAGACAAAGAGGTAGAAGAAAGAAGACGTAGAGAAGACAAAGAGGTAGAAGAAAGAAGGCGTAGAGAAGACAAAGAAGCAGAAGAAAGAAAAAGAATTAGAGAAGAAAAAAGAAGACAAGAAGACAAAGAGGCAGAAGAAAGAAAAAGGATTAGAGAAGAAAAAAAAAGACAAGAAGAAAAAGAGGCAGAAGAAAGACAAATGCCTAGAGACGACAAAAGAAGACAAGTAGACATAGAGGCAGAAGAGAAGAAACGCAAAGAAGAAAAAGAAGAAGAAGAAAGAAAACTTAAAGAAAGAAAAGAAGAAGAAGAAAGGAAACTTAAAGAAATACAAGAAGAAGAAGAAAGAAAACTTAAAGAAAGAAAAGAAGAAGAAGAAAGGAAACTTAAAGAAATACAAGAAGAAGAAGAAAGAAAACTTAAAGCACGAAAAGAAGAAGAAGAAAGGAAACTTAAAGAAATACAAGAAGAAGAAAGAAATGAAACTGAAGAAAAAGAGACAAACATTACTGAAGGACCCTACATTGTTTATGAGTACAACAAGAATACTACTGAACTTCAACTATTTAATAAGGAAGAATTTAAAGCTGACCAGAAGAAAGATACAACTTTGACAAGAATGTACAAGAAGGCACAAACAATTGAAAAGCAGCCAGGACTTAATGTACCTTATTTCAAAGAAGGAATACTTGTGAAGAAAAGTGTTAATTATGATACCTATGAGTTTGTTGAACAAATCATTTTACCACTGAAATATACTCAAGACATCATTGAAAAGAATCACAATTTTCTACATACCAAACTAGCGAGTGTGACGAGGACAAAGAAAAGAATTCTTGACAAATTTTATTGGCCGAGCATTACAAAAGATGTTAAGAAACATGTTAGTCAATGTCATGTTTGTCAAATGAACAATTCTAAGAGAAACCAAGTTCATGAGAAGAATATGAAAGTTGAACAAAGTTATGAACCAGTTGAAAATATTATAGCAGACAAAAATGACTCAAATGTTGATGAATTAAACAATTTTACATTTAACTTTAAGAAAGAAAATCGTCTAACATTGATGGACAATTTATGCAACAACCGTGATACGACTCAGCAACAAAGTAACATAAGTACTTCCAAAGAAAGTCAATCAAATATAGATTCAAACATATTTGTTTCGAATGAGTCACTAAGTCAAAACAAAATAACTCAGATACGAAAACATTTCAACAAGATTTTGATACAAATATTACAGTCATAGAGACATGTGAAAAAACTCAAGAAGCTAAAGTCAATATTGAAAATGAAAGAGAATTAAATGAATACAGAAAGCTTAGAAATTTTAAACAAGGAGACAAAGTGAAGTTATGGTTACCAGACATGAGCAACAAGCTGATTTATACATGGCAAGGTCCATTTACTATCATCAGAAAGATTTCAAACGTAACTTATGAAATCAACAATAACAAATATGTCAAAGTGTTTCATGTTCATATGTTTGAAAAATACAATGAGGATACAGATAATGAAAACTTATCAAAAGTACTAGAAGAAAATGTTACATGCTTAGGAACAATTCAAGAGGAAAATGAAGACAATATAAATGAACCATTACCAACGACATCAAAACAAACTGAATCTATCAAGCACATTGACATCGATCATTTAAAGCTGAAAAGTAAGACAGACCTGTTGAATACTAGTGAAGAATATACTGAGATATTTCATGATGTTCCTGACATATCAACATTTATAGACAATGTGATTAACTTAAAAACTGACATACTTGCCAACTCAAATGTTCATTCTCTAACTTTGCACAATAGAGATTTACTGCAGAAAGACTTAACTGATTTATTAGTGCAATGCATACATGAACTTTCGAAATCAATGTTTTCTACTTCAATCGTTTTACAACGTAAACTGCCACTAAAAGAAAGATTTAGTGTCGATTTTGGACAGTTCTTGTTTGAACATATGAAAAGCAAAGAATCTTGTAAGGACAATAGTTGTATGTTGCTTAAAGCTAGAATGAAACATATTCATGAACTGAGAGACATTCTGTACCAATTGAAACAAAGTACATTTGTAGCTAAACTAAGAAAGTTTGTATTGAAACCAAAAGTGACATTTTTCAATGGCAGAGTTGAACAAAACTCTCTGAAAACACAGGACAATATTGTTAAACGTATTTTGAACTATAAAGAACCAAGAAAGAAGAAATGTACGGATAGACTAGAATTGTTTCAAGTGCCCGAACAAAAGAAATGTACAGACAGACTAGAATTGTTTCAAGTATCTGGAAAGAAGAAAGTTGCCTATATATCAAGACTCTACAGCTGGGTCAAGATTTATTTTAATACTTATGTCATGCAATTGTTTATTACTTAGTATATTTGCATTAATACTGTTGTTATAATAGTTTTCGAAAAGAGTAATTTGGCTTTGTACATGTTTAGATTTCATATATTGAAAAGTAAGTTAATACTCAGATATTCTGTATTTGCAAGTAATATGATGAGATGACATGTATTTTTCAGTATTGTGAAGTTGTATAATTTTGATATTTTCTTGAGTTACAAAAGTTAGAAAGTTCATGCTCAAATATCATGTAGAAACAAGTGATGTATGGAACTAAGATGTATTTTCTATAATATTAATTATATATGCTGAATATGTACAATATTTTGAATTTTGAATAATGTAAATGTAATGCAACAATTATTTGAATTATCAGTTCTGTACTTTATAGGAACAATTCTTTTAGATTTGTGTGTGCATATATGTTATTTTACGCATTTTATATTGCATACAAAATGCTAAAAAGGCAAGGGGGTAATGTCACGAGTCGAGTCTGTGACCTATTTCGACCAGTTTCTAGAAGCAAGTTCAAACCAGTGCAAGTGTCCAGCGTAAACAAGTTAATTTTAGATATCCAATCAAAGAAAGAGGTTAAGGGAAAAACTAGCACACGTCAGCTTCTAGAAGGTCAAAGTTACTAAAATAATTATCTGAGAAGGTTCCATGATTCTGGAACATACGATTAAGAAAGGTATAAATTGAGGGAAAGTCAGTTAGACGGGGTCCTCGCTCAGTCCTCGATTAGTAATAAGTTTTGTGATATTAGCGGGTCCATTAAGTAAAGTTTTAGTAGTTGAAGTTGAAGTTATACTAAGTGAAGTTTTATGTATCTTTAAGTTTTATTTATGAAGTGTCAAGTTGTTATTGAATTAAGAAGTTAATTTGATGTGAAAGTTGAAGAAATTATTAAAGAAGTTTGAAGAAAATACAGAGAGATGTTTCTTTCTTCATTTCATTGAATTGTCAAGTTTGATAATATAATCCCCGGCAAGTGTGATCGTCACAATAAGATATCCCACATATTTAGATTTTGGCTTTGGGGATCGCCGCCGAAAAAAAAATTATTCAATAAATAGTATTCGATAAAATTGAAGGATACATTGTGAGTTATAGTCCCAAAATTATTTAACTAGAAAAATATCAGATTGAGTAAAGGTTGGGAAAAGGCGACTATGAACATATTATTTGAGTTTATAACTCATCTCAATCATGGCTCTAATACTGAAAAAATTCGTTTGAATTCTAACTTTTCCAATGCAAAGTCTTACTTAAAATAATTATGATAAATTCATGTGAAATTAAATAAACTCTGTCTTGAAATGGGAGGAGCGGTAGAGTGAAAACGATTAATCCTCGCTCCTTTAATAATTTCTGCTAAAGATTGCATTTGGCATTAAAGAATAGGGGTTGGGCGACTCAATATAATAATTTAATTTATAGTGTATATAAATTATGTTGGGGGAAATGCGATTGCATGTATCGCCCCTTCCACCCGGTACAGCCCTTTTTCATTTAAATTTACTAATGATACTATTTGAGATTAAATTGTGGTACGACAATGGGTCACATATCAATACGTAGTTTATATTATATATAATATTCAACTAATTTTGTTCACAAACTATATGATTCTCCACAAAAATAGGACCGCCCCCCCCAGCACTCAGAGGACTAGAGTGGAGAGGGCTGTACATGCAATCGCCCCCCCCCCCCTCATCCCACCGAATTGGCCAAAATACCAGAAAGGGAGCGACATAATATAAAATGTATATATTAATTCAACTTATTTTGTTCACAAACTATGATTCTCCACAAAAAATAGGACCGCCCCCCCAGCACTCAGGGGGCTATAGTGGGGAGGGCAGTACATGCAATCGCCCCCCTCACCCCACCGAATCGGCCAAAATACCAGAAAGGGAGCGACATAATATAAAATGTGTATATTTGTGACAGGTGGGGAAATGTGATGTGTGTTTGGCGCGTTTTATGTCTAGGGGATGATTATTTTTAAACCTATCACACCCCCACTTATCAGCATATGAATCGGGAGCAGACACGCAACGAGACAAAGCAATGAAAGATAGATAGAGTTAAAAATGAAGAATATTTATTTACATAAATATACATATAACAATAAAAAGGGGGAGGGTTTGCATCTATCTCTAATTAGTAAGGTATTTTGATCATCACTCTAGCACTTAATAAGAGAGCATGTCACTTTGTCCTCTGACTTAGCTGGTTGTCCTGTTGATGTCGCAGCTGGCTGTGTCCTGGCTTGAGGTTCTGCAGCTGGTGGTGGCGCTCTAGCGGATAGAGGGACGCCGGTGATATAGTTCTTGTGGAGTCTCAATCCCCAAAATCTAATATCTGTAGTGGGCACAGTAGGGCGGGCGGCCGGCTACCGTGGGCACAAGGTTACTGCGGGCAGAGCTGATCTGCCGTGGGCAGCGTAGTTGACAGGATAGGTCCAGTGAGTTGCAGAGGGTTGGCGTAGCTATGACGTCTCACACAGATCTGAATCTATAAGGACGTCGCACCTAATAGCTTGACAGGTGGGCTGTCGAATAGGCGGGCAATGCCGATAGCGCCAAGTAGTAGAGTTGAGTAGATCTCAGTAGGCAAGTGCAGTGCTGAATAGCACTAAGCACATAAATAGGGGCAGGTCAGTGAGCTAGTGCAGTGCTGAATAGCACTAAGCACAAAGATAGTAGGTGATTCTTGATATCAAACAAATAGGCAGACACCTGAGGGAGGCTGCGGATAAATAAAGACAAGTTAGGACATGTCTCTCATGCATCTCGTCGATGCCCTCGACTGAGGTGCATTCGTCAGATTGGTAAAATTGCTTTAGAGCACAATGGGGAGATGATGACAAATGGGATTTGGAGAATAGATGGCAGATAGAATATATAGAAATGTACATAGAAGGGGAAATAATAATCTCAAATAAACAACACAGGTGGATAGAGAAAGAGGGGGGGGGGAATGGACGGTGGTCAGCGACCCAGACGATTTGTTTACATATGACCGTGGGTCGAGAACAATGGAGCGCGCTTGAATGGAGAGGGTGTCCGTTCAAGCGGCGCAACTCTCATTAGAGTAAAATGAGTAAAGGGGAGATAACTCATATCTCAGACGCAGTATTAGTGCGCTAGTAAAATTATCAAGGCGGTCAACCGAGATAAAGGAAATAAAATAAGATGTACAAATATATACATGGTTGCATCAACGATCAATTGAGCAACGTAGCATTAATAGATTAATGCAATTCATAAATACATACATAGGACATGTTTATGTTCTCTACTTACGCCAGTGAGAAATACACAATGCACTAATTAAATACAAATGAAATAAGCAAAATACACATGATAATATCCAGTGGAAATAGCACAAAAGTAATTAAGATGGAACTTTTGATTAAGTTCGGCTTACCACCAGGTATTCCTCTAGGAGGGAGAATAAATGATACAGTCCAGACTCGATAGCTCAGCTCGAATGAGAAAGAGAGAGTCTGACTCGATTTAATTTACCTTATATACAAAGGCCTGGAAAATGTGAGCGGAAACAGGAAATGTCCTAGACTTAGAATTATCTTACACGTGGGTGAATTCCGACAAGCGATGGGATTCGCACATTGGGAGGTCAATGGGCGTGTTTGTCCTCGTGGTCTCCTAGATCAAAGAGAGACATAGGAGAAGGGGGGGGAGTGACTTGCATTCCACACAAGGTGGTGTCCACTGCGGCTGTCAGACATCCTGCCGATAAGATCAAAGAGTCTGTGCGTATCTTTGCCCCGGTCAAGGGAAGATAAATGAAAGGACGCGCCTTAGCTATCTCCAATGTGGTCAACGAAGTCTAGCCTGGAGCGGAAAAAGGTGTGGCGGGTGAATAATTTAGGGGTAGGATGGGGAAATAATTAAAATAAAATAAATAAATAATGAAAAATAATAATTAATGCTGTGATAAATTTGAGTGACTCTGACAGCGAGTTTTTGACTTGTCACAATATTAATTCAACTAATTTTGTTCACAAACTATGATTTCTCCATAAAAAAACGCCCCCCCCCACTCAAAGGGTTTAGGTGGGAAGGGCAATAGAGGTATTCGCCCCCTCCTCCCACCAATCGGCAAACAGGGAACGACATAATATAAAGATCGGTTAAAAAATCAATAATACACGATATAGATATTAAATTGATTCTATTAGCAAGCGATCGCCCCTACCGCACCCCCCCTTGGATCCGCCAGTGGATGTGGGCCGCCACCTGATATCCGCCACAATCTGCCTGAGTTTACTGTGAGTCTCAGCCTCCCATCGGTTCTGCCACTCTCGATAGGTGGCAGAGGCAATACTTTGTCTCAGGTCCAAGCAGGGAATTTGGGTTCCTGACACCGCATGATTTAGGGCTCTCTTTGCTTCTCTGTCTGCGGTTTCGTTTCCCTCAATGCCAACATGGGAGGGGACCCAGATGAAGGTGACATCCCTACAGTCGGCTGTTATTTGGTCCAACAGCTTCAGGCTCTTATGTACCAATGGGATGTCAGTCTTCATCCGCCCCAAAGCTTGCAATGCAGATTTGGAGTCGGAGCAGATTATAAATTTCCTCCTTTCTGATGCTTTGACGGCCATAAGTGCAAGCGATATTGCATGTAATTCGGCCGTAAAGATGGAGCAGCCATCGGGGAGTCTACGGGAGATTGTTTTGTTCCAAAAGGAGCAGGCACACGCGACCTTTCCATCCATTTTGGATCCGTCTGTGTAGATGGTGCCACAATCTCCGTAGCTCTCCTGCAGTTCCCTAAAGTGGACTTGTAGTATGCTTGGGTCTGTATTATCTTTTTTGAAATTAAAGAGGGATACATTTAATTTGGGTTTATTCATTAGCCAAGGAGGATTCTGAGGGGTTTCTATTTTAGAGATTTGGTCAATGGGTGGGGGTAAGTTTTGGATGGGTTCTCTCATTCGAAGGCCCAACGGCTGTATGACGTTAGGCCTTCGATTGTATAATTCTACCTCTGTGGGGTTAAATATGGAGTCGAAAGCAGGGTTCGTGGGGTTGGATTTTAGCTTGACTATATACTGCATTGCAAGCTTTTTCATTCTTATATCCATGGGGAGTTCTCCAGCCTCCACATGGAGACTTGGAATAGGTGATGTACGAAACGCGCCGATACAGAGACGCAAGGCAGCATTTTGTATTGGTTCCAGTATTTTTAGGTACGACTTCCTTGCTGCTCCATATATTATGGATCCGTAGTCTAGCTTGGACATCTAGGAGAGACAACTCCGAAAGTAAACAACTGCTGCCTTGCAGATGATCAGGGGCGTATCTAGGAATTTTCCATCATTTGGCCGCGGGTGGCTTGACCTTTTTGGGTTACAGACAACCAGCGAAAATTCAAGGTAAAAAATGAACAGGTGCCAATGAATAAACCCGTTGGAATTTCTCGCGCGTCGCTCCATTTTTTCTCTAAAAGTTTGCAAAATAGCTTCTTATGTACGAATATGGTTTGGATTTTTTTTTTCAAAGGATAATGGAATTATTAGAATTTATATAAAATATTAAAATATTATAGTCATTTTTTTAATCAACTAAAAATTAAAAAAAAAAGGTAAACTTGGAAATATGATTTGGCCGCCCTCTGCATTCGGCCGCCTGCACAATAGGTATACACATACACACTAGAAAAGCTTTGGTTTGCATGCAAGGAAAAAGAAGTCACACGGTGTTCATACAAAATGGTGTTCTCAACACTGTTTCTAATATACATTATTAATCTGATACAAAACATACCAAGACAAATCCTAATCAGCATGTAGGCAGAAGACATTTAATGTATCAGCACAGAAGAATATGTACTTACTGACTTAATCCTGTGCAATCCCAGGGGAGCATAGGGCGCCTCTGTTAAGTCGTCAAAACAAAAAACGAAAAAAAAAAAAGACTGCATTTGGCATACGTTCGTCTCCTATATGGAATACGTGCCCTGCCCAGCGTAACTGTCGGACCATAAGAAGTCCCTCTATAGTCTATACTGTCCATACCGGAGTTCGCAAGGACATCGCTGTTTGTAGTGCGGTCTTGCCACCGTATGTCCATGATGGAGCGCAAGCATCTTTGGTGAAAGCGCTCAAGTAGTCTTAGTTGCTTTCTGCATAGTATCCATGTCTCAGATCCATATAGAAGGGTTGAGAGAACCACCGTCTGGTAGACATTGATTTTTGTAGGCAGGCGGAGCGATTTATTCCGCCAAATTCTAGCCTGAAGGCGTCCAAAAGGCGTCCAAAAGCGCTACTGGCTCTGGCCAGACGGTTATCAACTTCCATTGAAAGTAAGGCGTCATTTGATACAATACTACCTAGATATGTGAAGTGGTCTACCACGTTAAAGGTCTGTCCGTTTACGGTGATCCTTGGGGCTGAGTAGGATTTATTGGGTGACTTCTGGAACATGACTTCTGTTTTCCCGAGGTTTATAGATAAACAGAAAGAGGCGGCAGTGTATTCAAATTCGTTGGCCGCGTTCTAGAGATCATGTTCATTGTGAGCTAGCAGGGCGCAATCATCGGCATAGAGAAGCTTCGTTATAACCATCTTCTTTGTTTTTGTATGGGATAGTAGACGCCGGAGATTGAACACATTGCCGTCCGAACGAAACCTGGTGTAGATGCCTTCGTGCAATCGCTGCTTCATTTGACCCAGCATTACGCCAAAGAAGATAGCGAATAGAGTAGGAGCAAGTACACAGCCCTGCTTCACGCCATTTTCTATTGGGAAGTGATCAGACAGGTCACTATTGTCAAGGTTTCCTTGTCTCCGTCCCGAACCCCAGCGCTCCCCCAGTTCCCCTAGCTGTCCAAGAGGAAGAGCGCCAGCGTAATTATTCTCCGTGGAAGGTTGAGAAACACTGCTATAAATTCATATATACATATGTGTGTGTGTGTGTGTACATAGGGTTAGAGTTTAATGGTTAGGAAAAATCGTCCTCCCCCACCCCCCAGAAAAAAAATTCTGGATCCGCCAGTGCTCTATTTCTATCGTTCTCAAGGCCTGTCGTACCTTTGAAATTATTATGGAGCACCTATAATCGTCGAGGATGTATTCTACTGTTTCTATGTACGCATGGCAGTGTCAATGTTTACCGCTAAAGCTCGTATCCGACAATGTACTCATTACTTAGATAATCTGCGAATCAACCAATTTGCTCCGTTAATGTGCGGAATCAAGAGTTATCAAGTGTACATTAATGTTTTCCTTACCGTTGAAGTTGAGAAGTTGTTTTCTCTTATAGTGTTTTGTCAAAAGCAGCACCATGTGCTCACGTGTGTACATCGTGTGCTCTATGTTTGTTTACGTCATTTGTGGTGACGTAGATCCTAAACAGAAAGTGTGTGGTAAGAATGTAGTGTGTAACTTCTGACAAAAGACTATGGATCAATCAAAAAAAAAAATAAAAATAGGAACGGCGTAACGAGGCTAAGAAAAGTTGAAAAGAAAAGGTTTATAGATTTCAGTGCAAAAGATCTAAATGTCTATAAGGTGACTCTGTAAGAATGAAAGTACCAGAAGTAGAGAAACTTGTAAAATATTTTTAACCCTAACCCTTTTTTTTACAAAGCTTATGTCAACTCACTCTGTCAGTCTGGTTAAATGTTTGTAGGCCTACACGTTATTTCTTCAACACCTAACCTCAGATCAAGCTGAAATTGTGCAAATTTTACCTGACATCACAAGAATCAATAATAAAAATTAACCAATTAGTTATTGGTAAATAATTATTTTGTTTAGTATCTCGAACAAGGGAAAGAAAGATTGTACTTGAATGAAGCTGAATTAGTCGCTTTTATAGGTCTCCGCTTTAAAGTAAGTTTCAAATAAACAATACTAACGAAACAATCTTCTATTTTCAGACACATCTCGCTAATAAAGTGGTTAGAATGTCGGCTTGAGGAAGCTTGAGTCAATGAGTTCGAATTCAGGTCGTTTCCCATTTTTTAAAATAAATGCTTTAAAAAAAAAACAAACGATTAAGGCAACATTCTCCCCCCCCCAGACAAGTGATAGGATCACAGCGTAGTGAGAAAGTGATAGGATCATAGCGTAGTGAGAAAGTGATAGGATGATAGCACAGTGAGAAAGTTAAATGCATGAAATAGCGCTAAACAAAAACAATTAGTACAAATATTTCTAGTCGCACAGATTTATTGCTGTTGGTCTAAATCTATTACAAACTAAATTACATGACAGATCCAAACTAATTGGTTGATACAACTACACTGCGTATTAGCTATTTCTCAATAATGTAGAAGTTCTTTCCCTTAATCAACATCAAACAAAATAATTATTTACCAATCATTAATTGACTAATTGGTTAATTTTAATTGATTAATGTTTTTTCAGGCACAATAAGTAATTGTTGAAAGTTTCAGCTTGATCCAAGAATGGATGTGGGAGAAAAAAGATGTTCAATTCTCTATTAGGACGAAGCCCTACATATTTAGCCGAACCTGTGAATACAGAAAGATTAATTTCCCTCCATGATATCAAGCAAAATAATTAATTACCAGTAATTAATTGACTAATTGGTTATTTTTTTTTTATAGGTTCATGTCTTGTAATGAATAATAATAATATTAAGTATTGTCTTCGAGTCCGAGGATTAATGAGGAATGCAGTATTTCCCGTTGCTACGCAGCCCCAGCTGTGACCTGCATATTTTGTCACATTCACGTCAAGCATATCCATTGTCCGCCAGAGGTCCATTAAGATTTTCTTTGTGCAAAGTTTCATCTAGATCCGAGAATGGATGTGGAAGAAATCACGTGAACAAACGTTTGGCCAAACTGGCAGACAGAGTGAATGGGTATACGCTTTGTAAAGACTGATACCCTCTTGATTTTGTGCTGTGGTTCTTAGCAAAACTGGATATGGCTTTTATAAACTTGGTACTATAACGGGTCTTTTAAAACAAATGTTTGCAAAGTCTGAATACAATGTTTACAAAGAGAGATCAGAGAGATTTTTAATGATGTTCCTGAAGTAATAAAACACTATTTCGGTAGTGGTCAGGTTTTTAGAAAATATGAGTGCAAATCTCAATGTAAGAACCTGCTATGTAATTCAAAGTGTCACTAATCTGTAGATGGCACTAATAAGTAAATATTTTTTTGTCATATCTTTCGGAAATTCATTCCTTTGATAGTATTAGATCTAAATCGTTTGATTCTTTGTATTTCAATTTTTAAGTTAATTGTTGGTTTATTGTTGATTTGATATTAATTTGATGTTTGTATTCACTTGATTCTTTAAACGTCAATGAATATTTAAATAACACCACTAAGAATCCAATTTTCCAGTGCATAGTAGTTAATGTACAACTTATTTAGGTCTTTACACATGATTTTTAAAAAATCCTATTTGACATGTTGCGGATGTTCCTTTAGACTTGAAGATAATTTCATCCTTGCTCAAACCTCCCGCAGGAAGACGGGGGCGGGGGGGGGTAACGGGCAGGGTTTGAACCCGGGACCATCAAAACCATCCGAAAGACTGTCCAGTGCGCAGATGGCAGCCTCCTTATTTAGGTAATGTGATGAATGAAACGGAGAACCCTAGTTAATCTTCGCAGTACCTAAATCACCTTTAGAATATCCGATTTCTGTAATTTAGCGGTAACAAGTGTAAAATCCATTTAGTTGAAGAGTGCATAGTAGGTAATGTACAATTTATCTAGGTAATTTGTACATTATCTAGGACTCTAGTTAGTGTGAAAATGAAACAATTTTTAGCACATTAAAGGATTGCCCTAGTTAATATGCACAGTACATAGATAATCTGCAGAATAACTTATTTCTGCATTTAAAGCGGTAATATCAACATTTGGGATCGAATGTCTCTCAGAATAGGGCCCGATAAAACATGACCAGTCTCAAGGAGGCCCGATAAAACATGACCAGTCTCAAGGAGATCTAGGAAAAGGAAGCTAACAAGATTGAGTTTCTAGTGACTCATCTACAGGTATATTTTTTATGTTATCTCCCTTCCCTTCTTTTGGCCAATGTGTGATAAGTGTCTGACAAGTGTGTTAATATATTTTATTATTATTGCTTCTGATTTGTAAAAATAAAAAAGTAAAGTACCCCTATAGGATCTTGCGATCTACGGGGCAGATGATGTCAAGGTTCTCTGTTTCTTTACCAGACGGTTAACGAGGGAGGGTGTCATGTGGTCAGTGTCTTCTATTAGCTCACACTTTCTTCGTGGATGGAGGAATGTAGAAGGTGGACGATGGTCAAAAACACAAGTAAAAAAAAGTATTATTTGTTTCGTTTTCAATTTCGTACCTAATAGTATTGTTGCAACTCGAGGTTAGGCCCTCAACAAAAAGGCAGGCAACTCTACACAGTTTTACAGGAAATAAATAGTTGGGTTTATTCACTAGGGCAAACACATAACATCCTTCAGCTTCCTCAGAGTCTTACTACTAAGTATACCAGTCCTTTGCTACTTAACCCGAATGTGGACCAACGACAGCCTTCCCCGCTTCGCTCCAGGTCCGTACTACAACCTTCAGGCAGCACAAAAGTTGGCCTCTTAGTTTCCCAAACATTCAGACTCTTCACAGTCCCTGATGCACTGTTCTTCTCTCCATTCTAGTGTCTTCCTGTTTACGTTCAACAGTGCGCTAGTGCGCATCTCAAGCAGTGGTGCAAGGCAGGGTTACAACACTATGGTTGGTTAACATAATAGTATGGTTGGTTAGCTAGGTTGATGAAGCCCTCTCATGACCTCACACAGAGTTTGGTGATGATTTGAGTCTTTCGGGCCTTCCCACACATTAAGAGTTTGATAATGATATAAGCCTCTCAAACCCTCACACAGATAAAGTTTGATGATGATTTGAGCCCCTCAAGCCCTCTTATAAATGGAGTTCGACGATGATAATCTTTCCTACTAGCACCACAGAACCGTAAGTCCGTAACAGATGCTGTGATGTAAAAAGTCACAAGTGAGGCCCCCTCACAATACGTGGTTACAAAGTACATGAAAAAGTAAGTAAAGATTTAGACTTCTAGTCGAACGAAATATTGACTTGTTAACCTACTGTGTAGTTGATATAACATCCATTCAAACATAGGTCAGTGACACAGCACTTTCATTTCTTTCTGTAGGGATTATCAGCTCTGACATTAACGCTTGCACAAAGTTATGCAACAATTTCTTTAAACCGTACAGTGTATACACAATAGAATGTGAATGAATCTTATCGAAAACTTTTTTTCCTGCGGCATTTTTTAACTAAGTCTTATCAAATATTTCTAGTTTATTTAGCCTGATTATACACATTTGGTTATAATTTTTGTCATAGTATTTATGTTTAGCATCACTTACCATATAGTTTAATCATTGGGAGAGGGGAAGTTTGGGGTTCCTTTCTATTTTGTGTGACATCTTTGAATACAATAAAATTACTAACATTTAAAAAAAAAAGCTTAAATTGATGCGGCAGAAAATTATTAGTGTTACGTGCGCAGCATAGTGTGAAATGGTGCGAATGCCTGTTGAAAGAGGAAAGATAGAAATGGATTCGGAAATGAAGTAATAAATGTAAACAAGGTTATTGACTTTTTATTGTTTTTTGAATGAAGATTAAAGTCCTCATAGTCTACTAGAGATGATTCTGTTGTTTTTTTTTTATAGGATTAACAATCTCATTGCTCGTAACAATTAGATAGCGCTGGCAAGAACGGTTGTAGAATTTTTTCAGAATGAAGTCAATGAAATGTAGCCTATATTAGACTATTGTGACTATAACGCTATCATCAGTGAAGTGGACAATGCTTATAATACGTTATATATCCCCCACCCCCTTTTTTTTTGTCCATATGAAACACAATATCAGGAACACGACCAATATCATTCATTATATACGTGATTTCTTAGATATATCAACTATCATTCATCAAGCAAGTTCACGACAACGATTGTCCTACACGTAAGCCGTTGTGCACCCAAAGTTCTTTATCTTCTGTCAGATTCCTTCACGTGCAGTTATTTCTCAATTCCACAGTCAGTACAAAACTCTTTATGATTTCTCCTTAGGCGTCTATACATTCCAGGCAGGATAAACAATGACAACACCAACAACAACAACATATATTTGAAAGCAACTCAACACTTCAGTTGTTTTTTTTTTACTTTTCAAAAGAACATTTTATTTAGAACATGATCATTTGCATGTTTGGGTCAACAAACTATTTACACAAAAAGTCTTTGTACATTATAACTATATACACAATAAAACACAATCTGTGACACTAATTGAACAGAAGATTGTGTGTGTCCATCCAGTGGACGTATTGCACCTGTTGATTGGATACAATCAATGTGTCATCAATAGACATTGTGTGTGCTTGTCTTAAGACATAGGATGTACACATCAGAGCGCTAATCATGCATAGCACAAGTCAATTACTTTGATTTACAATTTAGAGAAAAGAAGTCTCACTCAAAAAAAAAAATCATTATGACATCATTACGTTGTTTGCATTTCGCAGACAAGTTATTGCTAGGCTCTAGAATAAAAAAAAACAACATCTTATTAAAAGAAATACTTGCGTTTAGTTCAAGGGTTGACTAGTCTGCAGTAATACTGACACATCCACAAGCTTGCACCCCACCTCGATTGTGTACTAATAGATCTAGGGGGAGATAATGTGAAGTCGCTCTTATTTAATTCTGCACACAGCTTGCAGATATAAAGGAGAGGGATTGGACCGTGTGGTATGCTTGGAACGCCTAAGGTAAAAAAAAATCTGTAGGAGTGGCGCCCCTTGGTCTCGGTAAGGTAACTGCTTATGTGGGAGTGCGAATGAGTTGCTTCCCTTGGTGGTACATTTCTTTCTATAACATTAAATCAACAATTATACTTGGTAATAATCAAAAGTTTAAGTGTAGGCATCAGGTACTACGTAACAGCTACCTATAATAAAAAGTACATAATCAAATATGCTCAATGTATTTCAGGAAATTTTGGTGACATTTTTCAGCTAGATGTCGATGTTTTTCTAAAAAAAAAGTCTGGCGTTCAGAGTTAAATCTATCTGTATTCTCCTTCCGGCGTATAGCTCAATGATACCATTATAAATAACACCATATGTTTCAAAACATTTCATATCGATCTTAATTACAGAAAGTGCTTGCTTTCATCCACAATCTGATCGAGATCATTTAAATGGGAGAGCGGGGAAGGGGGGGGGTCAAGTCAATTAATTAAAGCTCTTCAAAGGTGCAAGCAATAACAAGAAATAATGGAGTAGTTTCCCCTTGAAACATTCTGCAGTCACGATTTGCACTTAAATCTAGATCTCTGGCTAGTTAGTTGTTACCCAAAAGTCTGCATTTAGATCTAGATCTCTGGCTAGTTAGTTGTTACCCAAAAGTCTGCACTTAAATCTAGATCTCTAGCTAGTTAGTTGTTACCCAAAAGTCTGCACTTAAATCTAGATCTCTAGCTAGTTAGTTGTTACCCAAAAGTCTGCACTTAGATCTAGATCTCTGGCTAGTTAGTTGTTACCCAAAAGTCTGCACTTAAATCTAGATCTCTAGCTAGTTAGTTGTTACCCAAAAGTCTGCACTTAGATCTAGATCTCTAGCTAGTTAGTTGTTACCCAAAAGTCTGCACTTAGATCTAGATCTCTAGCTAGTTAGTTGTTACCCAAAAGTCTGCACTTAGATCTAGATCTCTGGCTAGTTCAAACGAAAGTCAGAGGGCATCTCGTAAGTTTAATGTGGGCTATATAACAATAGTATTAACGATCTCTGTTAATGAATCTTATTGTAAATACAATTTTGTTAATAACTTGCCACCATTCCTCTTAATACTTTCAAATGTGTAACCAAATAACTCTATAAAAAGCACAAGGAAATAGACAGAATAAGTACAGAAGTGACAGGTTGTAACTCAACCCAAAGTTTGTTGATAATTCAATAGCTCACATAACAAAACTAGTTGGTTATCTACATTCCCCATACATCCACTAAATACACTGATGTACACCTGTGTCTCACTTATTACAAAGTCAAGAGATTAAAGACAAATGTTAATAATCTCAGAAATAGTGAATGATTGTATCTTGAAGTTGTTAATCCTTTGAATGTTTCATTTAGACTATTTCTAGTGTATTTTGAAGTTGTTAATCCATTGAATGTGTCTCATTTATACTGTTTGTAAAAGCAGTTAGTGAACTCGATCCAAACAGTCCTCACACAACCAACCTCCTTCCCAGGGTAGTCTGAAGCAGATTTTGTTGGTAGCACTGCAGGTGTAGCATGCCTTCACCATTGTGTCCTTGGTGGGGTGCTCATGAAAAGTACGCCCTTCAAAATTGGTAGCGTCTTGCAGAGGTGTTGAAGTTGGGGTCAGCAAATACTTCTCTAGCCTCTCGTAGTCAATGTCAGGGAGGTAGCCGTCATAGGCGTTTCCTAGCTTCTGTTCTTTTGGGTTAGGGTCGAGGCAGAGTTGCCCGTCTTGAGCCAGGCCTTTGAGATGAAAGTGCGGAGAGTTTGTGATATTGGGGACGTTTCTGGGTTTGGTTATTTCTGGGGCTTTGTAGATCTGAGATTGACTGTCGGGTTCGCACTGTTGGGAATTCCCTTTGCTGGAATTGAAAGTGTTTGTAAAGGCGGAGCTGGCTGAGGACACGGTAGAGCATGAAGTCACAGTGTCGTATCCGGAGTCTGTGTTTTGTGTTCGGTGCTGGGGGTGTTCTGTGGATGCCGCGGTAACCTCAGATAACCCTTTCGATGTCGTTGATTGTTTGTTATAACTGGAGGAAAGTTTGTTGACCGATTGCCCAAACAAATGTCTTACGGCATGGGACTGCTGGCGACAGGTAGCACAAGTGTAGCGCTTCTCTCTGTGTGTAAAGCTTTTGTTGGGCAAACAGCTTCGGCTCCGACGCTGGCAACGAGCGCACATGTGCTTTTTCTGAAACAGGGCACGAGTGAGTTTGTCCACCAGCCTTGTTTTGTCTTTAGTTGCAGATTCGTGTTCACTGTGAGTGCTGGATGAGGTGCTCACTCCAGAGGAGGAGGACTTGTACGTAGTGAGTGGAGTGCTCACTGGCGCCTCTGCACGCTTCACCTTAATGCTGTTTCTGTGCCTGGTGTCCAGAGTCAACTGACAGAAGTCTTCGGACAGGTCGCTGTTGGTCTGAGGAACAAAAACACCAGACAGGCGACTGCCGATGTCACTGTGATATTTTTCCATGGCGCTTTCGATAGGTGTCCCGTGAGTTCCGGCCTTACGTCCCATTGTAGTGTGGAATGTAAACTTGACTGAAGCAATACTGTAATGAATCTGTGAAGTATAAAATATAAGCGCATTGTTAAAATATAATACACAAATATTTGCACATACATATGCAAACCATTTGAAATACACATTTTATAGATTTATGGTTCATCAACATACATTTTTTTCAATAAAATGAAGAAGTTATAAGCCTATAAATCTTTTCAAGGGACACAACATCAGTTTCTACTAGTTAAAGGAGATGACATTCCTGCATGCGCTCTCCCTCCCCCGTTAAAAATAATAATAAAAGGTTTGCATTGCTACTAACAAAAGACATTTTGCAATACAAAAGCTTGGCCCACAGAAGACGGGGTCAGTCTGAGGACATAAAGCTCCACGGAGCTCAGTGATGTTTTGAGTGGACATTGTTAGACCTGTCGGGAGCTTTGGTATTTCCTTGGTGTCTGCTTTGGATGTCTTCAAAACAATTTCAGAAATGCATGGAATGTGGTCCCTCATTCAGCCGTAGTGGTCCAGTTGTCATTTTCACACGGTTTTGACTAGATAGCCAGATATACAGACTAAAACGCAAAGTTTTACTGCTAAACTAGATCTAAATATAGTCTATGACACTTCGTGCTGTCTAGATCCAGATTCAATACAAACCATGTAAGCTTCCTATATCATAAAAAAAATATAAACGATACCAGAATAAAATCAAGTAGATTTAATTCATCTAGATGTAAATCTAACCCACCACAGTGACATTGTTTATTTTTTTTTTTTAAGGAAAACTCTAGATCTAGAAGTTTAGTTACATTCTAAATCTAGAGGCTATAGATTTAGAGTAATTAGTTTTAGATTACTATTTATTATACATCTACACTATCACTATAGATCTACCATCTAATTCTAAACCTTTACTTACCGTCTAGAGGCTCTGGTGTTATCCTTCTAAAAGAATAGATCAGGATGGTAAGAAATTCTCATATCCACTTACTTCACTTCGCAAGTTTTTATTCAAACATAAAACACGTTTTCAATTCGAATGATGCTGTTCAACTGTTGTGGTTAATATTGGCTACTGGCTTTTATACCAGGGAACGCCTAAAGGTATTGGACCAAGGTTCTAGATCGAGTGCTCCCTCTCTCTCTCTCTCTCTCTTTTCACTGAGCTATTCTGACAAGAGGTTAATTATAGAGCTTAGTGCTAGAAAAACCCGTTATGTCCTACAGTAATCCAAACGTCAGGGTGATAGCAGCTGATCCAACGTGGTCACTTCATTGCATCACATGTGGACAATACCGGGACTTAGAAACTTAATGTAGAACATTGAAACTAGTCCTAGACTCTACAGCCTGTTCTCTGAGAAATTGTGGAGTTTGGTCAATCCGTTGTGATAAGTTGTGCTTTAAACCGGCCCTTGAAATAGACACGCCAGGAGCGGAGGAGGGGAATACTTGAAGCGATTCGTATTGTTGCCGCGGTGAACAGCGTGACACAAACAGATCTGAACGCCGAAATAATTGTTTGAAAAAAAAAAAAACACCACCACGAGAGAAGGTCTTCGAGCTAGACTATATCAAGTAACTGAGGGAAGCTCGCGCGCTGACTGGTTTTTGATGTCATCATTGCTAAAATTAGATGGGGAAGTCCCTAGTTCGTCTAGCAGACGTTACTTCGAGGCATTGTGCATGAATGGACTTGTTCCGACTTGAACGGCTTCGCGGAGATAAAAAAAAACAACAGCCTCTTAAACGTACACACACATTCTTTTTTTCCCCCTCTCGTTCAGATGCTTGCTTGTGCTGCTGGGGTGATGAAACAGTACTTGAGTTACATTGAAATGTCTTGTCACGCTGTTCTAGTTTCTATTTAAATGTGTACAAGACATATCTAGACTGGCTGAAGCAGGGTCTGTCATGTTAAAAACAGATTTGAAAATTTAAACCGAAACCACTGTTGATTGGACACTTTTTGTTTTTTCTAATGCTTCTGGTTACACCGTGCTGACGAGGATGAATTGTTGATATGTATCTTTTGTATCCTCTCTGTCTCTCTCTCTCTCTCTCAAAGTCAAATCACCGTTGAATCTGTTGATTCTTGACGAAAACTAAATTAATTAGAGGTGACAGCAAGAAATGAAAGCATGGAAACTAAAATACCAACAGAAAGGACTGTGCTATGAATAGTGTAGACTGGGATCCAATGAAATGTGAATGAGAACACAAATAGATCCTATTTTAGTCACACCATTGTCTGACTACCGCGTCGTCTAGTTTGTTTCAATCTGCATTCTAAACTTCCCACTGTGTTGGGGTCATGCAATGGCATTCACAGTGATTCACTGACCCAGAGGCGGTGTTAAGAATAAGCTGGACCTTGGGTTGACCATCCGTGCCTGACCAGAGTATCAATATTTCATTTTGTTAAGTGGAAGCTATGTCCAGCTAGGGTGGGAAAAAAAAAAGGGGGGGGGGGTAATGTCACATGTGTAGACCTTGTGGATTCACCAGTTCGACACGCCTGCACCCAATAAGGTTATGAAAGACTGGCGTACATTTGGAATACTAGGCAGTAACAGTACAGCAGAAATCTACGAAGTTATTATTGAAAAAAGATTCTACAGAGCACGAAGAATTTTCCCACAAGAACAAACGGAGGATTTAGGGGTTGAAATACTGGGTCCCTATGGATATTAGGACCCGGGACGAGCTTTTTTAACTTTACTGCCATATATATATATATAGATAGATCTGGTAGGAATCATAAATAAGTCGTATAACACGACCTGCTAACTATTGTAAAATAAATAAAAAAAAAAAACTTAAAACTAAAACTCTATGGTTACAAGCTCTTCGGGGCTCGCAAAGACCTTCCTTAAGGGAACAGTACCAGGAAAAAGAAGAAGAGGCAGACAGAGAAAGCGATAGGAAGACAACATAAAAGAATGGAAGGGCCTGCCATTGAATGAGGTTCTATCCAAAGTAGGAGAAAGGAATGAAGAAAGACGGTTGACCATCTTGTGTGGTGTCCAACAGACTAAGGGATAGGTGAAGGTGAATGTGATTAAGTAGAAGTGCTGAGATCATCGTGTAGCATTTTAGTATTAGCTGTACAAGTACACATTCATTTTTTTCCCCATATCAGTATGCCCAATACTCTGGCAGCATACTTCTTGTCTTCAGACGAGCTTAAACCTTATTATCAAATAGATGGTTATAAGTGTCTCATACTGTGTCCCATTTTGAATTTTCTTATTAAGTATTCACCAATTATATCGACCTGAGTAATTAGCAAACAGAACTACAAAATATTTCCATATGTGTTGTTTTTTCCATACTATTTCTTTGCAATACATCTATTTGGACGTGATTCTTTTGAAGTAACGTCTGTAATTTACAAGACGAACTGTTTCACCTCACACGCCATCTCCCAACTAATGCGCTGTTTGTTAAAAAAAAACAAAAAAACATAGGTCCAAGGGGATAGAAAAATGTGTGATTAACTTCAGTTTGAGAATCTCCTAAATATGATTGTTTTATTCTTCCTACTATTATCTGCGTGATATGTACAGATACAACAAGTAATAGAAAGTCAAGGAAATACATTTTTTTTAAATTCTTACTTTATTACGTTAATCACAACTTGACCTGATTAGATTGAATCGGAACCATTTGGATTGGATCTGAACGGATCTAATTGGGTCTGATCCTAATCTGATCGGATGGTTAGTAAAAACAAATTGGCGAAAAAGAGTATCGAGTCCATGACAGTCGCGCTATTAGTTTGACACTCTACCAACTTTCTCTTGGCTGATGCAGCTTCGTTTCTATTGCTCTCGGCGAAGAGAAAGAAAAAGAAATCTGCCCAGTCAGCTAGCCCTAGGACATAATAATATGCACGAACTGTGGCAAACTCTGCCCTCCAGAATCGGCTCGATCAGTCACTCCGGATTCTTCCCGTCTCAAGACAAAACCAAAGCCAGTGACTCAACTGGGCGCATCTATTGTCTTCAGAGACAGAAGGAGCCATATAAATACTTTACTGCCAGTTTCGGAAATTTCCAGACGTCAACCGAACAAAATTTTTTCCTTCCGACTTTTTATTTATTTTTATTATTTTTGAATCCGCGAAGAGAGCGTAAACTAATAGTAGGAATTTAAAAGGATATATCCGGGATGACTGTCTGGTATGGGCTAGGACTGTCGTCAGGAAGGTCGCGAGTTCCATCCCTTGTCGTACTGCTGGAGGTTGGTGCTAGAAAAGTAAATGATCTCCCTTTCTGAACCTACGCCTGTAAGTTATCAACAAAACCATGACAAAACACAACAACATTGGTTATAGTTCAACAAGATGAGTGTAGGGGGACGTTAGTTGTGTCACTTTGAGCATCCATAGATCTCGTGAGAAATATTTCCCAAACTCTCTTCATGTTGCACAGATTTGTACACCGCACATTTTGTGTTCTTTGTAAAAGCTTTCAATAGCCCTTGTGTTCTTCGATCTCTTTTAAGCAGTAAGCGATAGATATATAGGTTACACATTATTTTTCTTACAGTAATGGGCATAAATACGAATGAATGTAGTAGACTCTGCATTAAACAATTTTCTCTATTTTTTAGACAGTTTCATCAAGAATCCTAAACAATTACGTTTATGTTTATGAGTAAAGGTTAGGGTTGGATATTGTTAAGACTTAGTCCGTTCCTGCTGACAAGCAAGCTATCAGGCTTATTTACATTTATGACTGCTTAACCAATAGCCCTAGTGACATATATAATAAACACCTACTGACATATATCGTGACTACCTGCGTTAGTTTTCACAAAACTTTCTCACGGTGTTGAGCCTAAGTCAATCACGCGTGACCAGACAGAGGGTGGAGCTGTTTACTATTGGCCTATTCATTTATATGATTCTCCGCGAACGTTTTAAGAGCGCATATATTATAAGGAATCTATAAATAGACTTTTATGAGGTCTGTAGATTTGAGTGTTTTACTCTTGGCGCTCTTCAACAGAAAGTCATATTATTTATTTCAAAAATATTGAAATGGAGCAGAGTGAGCATGCTGGTGATATTAATGTCTTCTTTCTGAATAAAAGAAGAAAAATAAGGGAGGCTACTCAAATCAGGGTCGAGTTAACGTCAGTTTAAGACTGATCAAGAAGCACATTGGGAACTATTTCTCACGAGCTCTATCAATGCTGAAGTGGTTCTCAAAGTAACATAACGTAGGTCACCCTAAACTCATCGTGTTATTACCAATTGTGTTGTGTTTGGTTATGCTTTTCTTTATTTCTTTCGGATAGAGAAGAACTCTTGATTGTTCGTTTATTCTCCTATATTTGACCAGTGTATCAGCTTCTATTTCCGTCAGCTCCAGCGGCAACGTAAAATAAGAACCACGCCACAGAGAGAACTGTAAAACTTGTAATCTCAAGGTGGGCAGCAAATATATATTTAATGCACTGATGGACAAACATTTTTTGGTTAGGGAGCCAAATAAATTTTCATATGTCTCTGGCCGCCAAACTGCACAAAATCATAGACTTCATTGTGCACGGTGGTACCTCGTCATGGGCAGGATTAAGACCGCGGGTCGTAGATTGGACATCACTGAAGTAGTTAGACGCTGGTCCAACTGAAGGAGTTAAACGCTGGTCCAACTGAAGGAGTTAGACGCTGGTCCAACTGAAGGAGTTAGACGCTAGCGCTAGACTATTTCGAAAAAAACAAACGAATTGTGTAAACTCGTGCAAAGAAACAGTCCGCATTCAAACAAACTCTTATTATCCATAAAAATGACCTCTTCAAATTTTATTCGTTCGCACTTTCTATCACTCGCTTTCATTTTTTTTTTGCATCTTTCTCTCTCCCCCCCCCCCTCGTTGTCTTGCATGTGCATGCACTTCCTGTGTTCCTCCTTTCCCTGAGCGCTGTGTTGACACAATGCGACCAGAGCCTTGGATTTCATCGAAACTTGTGCCGGATATCACAGGAGTTTGAATTCGTGACTTCCGCTTTGACAGTCCAATGGTTTGCCTGACAGCTACCTGTGCTTCTCACAAACTCAACAACACACAAACATGTATGCAAACACAAGGCTTTGTAAAAGTTAAAAACCTAGACCTAGTTAGATAAAAACCTAGAATTAGTACTGTCTCTCCTGAAAAGCTCCATTAACCTCGACACTCCTTGTACTGGCCTAGCTCAAGGCTACATGTAAGGTCAAAATGTTCATGTCAGACAAACTGCACTATACCTGAGACTGTTGGTACAGTTTTTTTTAAAAGGGCTTTTAGTACAAAGCATGGACAGTCCATTTCCCCACCACATAAATAAATAAATGTTGCAAAAGATTACCCATTTGGAGTGTCTCCAAGGGGTCATTTAATAACAGCCGGGCAGTTGCTAGTTATGTGATATATTTGCTGTTATGTGGACTCCGATATTGAAGGTTCACACAATGTTTATTCAATTCAAGACTTAGCCGTTTTTCGAAGTTATCACCTAGAAATTTTGAAGCTTTACTGCGGGTTCACGTGGCCAACTTTTTTGTACCTAAAAAAGTTACAAAGAGAATGTGTGTTAAACATAAACTCGTAGGCGCACTTGTGGGTCACCTTTAGTTATGTACTGTCTCACTTAGATCTAGATATAGCTACCAAACAATGGACATTTCTCTCATGGTCTGGTTGGTTTATAAATCTATATATTATCTTTATCCTTAGACAATTAAACAAGTATACTATGATATAGTCAATGTATCATCTTCAGGCAATGGCACACAGTCAGAATCGACCACCCAATGCTCCTCGGTCGCGCTTACTGCTATAAGATGATTATTAGATCTAGGATGTGCCGATTTTCTAAGGTCCCTAAATTGTATCAGTTATGAGCACCTAGCTACACCTGATAGATCTATTTTATACCAGGCAGTTACATTTATCACTACGATACTTTGACGAATTGGAAATGTTCATTACATTTGTTAGGCACCAAAGAGAAAGGCTGGTAATATTGGAAAGTTATCGCTATGGCAAACAAAAATCTACCGTCGCTTTTGTCGTGATTGAAATAAATGCAAAGGTCATTTATAAGTGCAAAGGTTATTTATAAGTGCAAAGGTTATTTATAAGTGCAAACTAGTGCAAAGGTAATTTATAGTCCTCCAACAGCACTTATATTTAGATGTAACCTTTATTTTTAAAGATGAAATAAGGCATATCATGTTACGAACAAATCGTGCACATGTATTGTATATAGTAGGTATATATCAAGCGAGCTAAAGCTAGTATTGTAAATCCGGACTCTCGCCTGCAACCTGTTTACAGTATGTTCAACAGTCGCTTATTGACCTCCGAAAAGCCGGTCCTTTTGATTTTTTAAAATAAAATATGCATTATTGCATAAATGTTGTGGATTGTGTGCACGCGTGTTTCTGGTGTAACCATGCGTAAAACTATGGCGAGTAGATTTATTTTATAGTTGGTCGATTCAAGGTTACTTTTGTGAATGATATGAATGTGTGAGTCTGTGTATACCAAAATATGTGAGTAAAGCTGACCAACAAGCCTGACTAGGAGTTTATGCGTAACACACATTCTCTTTGGCCACTTTTTGGGGTGCTAAAAATAAAACGTTTATGTGAACCCGCAGAACAACGGCTAAGTCATAAATCAAATTAATTTTTTTGTAGACCTTCAAATTCGGTGTTGATATAACAGCCAAGATATCTGATGGCTAGTAACACCGCTATCACTTTCTCTAACCAGTGTCAGTGGTGTTGTGTGTGTGTGTGTGTGATAATTTTAGAAATGATGAGATATTATGGAGTGTTTTTGTGTTTGTGTTATTTTAAGAAGTGATGAAATTGTTTTTGAGCTTTAGGGGCTCTAAGATAATCTTAAAGGGAAAAAATTTTAACGTGAAGACATAAAAACAGAGACAGTAAGTGAATGGAGCAATAACAACAGAGATAGTAAGTGAATGGAACAATAACAACAGAGATAGTAAGTGAATGGAACAATAACAACAGAGATAGTAAGTGAATGGAACAATAACAACAGAGATAGTAAGTGAATGGAACAATAACAACAGAGATAGTAAGTGAATGGAACAATATAGCACTACATATAGCCAACAAAACAAAACGAAATTGTCCTGTAAGTTGAAGGCTCTAAACTTGGAAAGGCCCAGGACAAAGGAGTTCTGTTATTGGCGGCCCAGGACAGTATGGAGTTCTGTTATTGGCGGCCCAGGACAGAGGAGTTCTGTTATTGGCGGCCCAGGACAGAGGAGTTCTGTTATTGGCGGCCCAGGACAGTATGGAGTTCTGTTATTGGCGGCCCAGGACAGAGGAGTTCTGTTATTGGCTGCCCAGGACAGTATGGAGTTCTGTTATTGGCGGCCCAGGACGGTATGGAGTTCTGTTATTGGCTGCCCAGGACAGAGGAGTTCTGTTATTGGCGGCCCAGGACAGTATGGAGTTCTGTTATTGGCTGCCCAGGACAGAGGAGTTCTGTTATTGGCTGCCCAGGACAGTATGGAGTTCTGTTATTGGCTGCCCAGGACAGAGGAGTTCTGTTTTGGCGGCCCAGGACAGAGGAGTTCTGTTATTGTCGGCCCAGGGCAGTATGGAGTTCTGTTATTGGCGGCCCAGGACAGAGGAGTTCTGTTATTGGCTGCCCAGGACAGTATGGAGTTCTGTTATTGGCGGCCCAGGACAGAGGAGTTCTGTTATTGGCTGCCCAGGACAGAGGAGTTCTGTTATTGGCGGCCCAGGACAGAGGAGTTCTGTTATTGGCTGCCCAGGACAGTATGGAGTTCTGTTATTGGCGGCCCAGGACAGTATGGAGTTCTGTTATTGGCTGCCCAGGACAGAGGAGTTCTGTTATTGGCGGCCAAGGACAGTATGGAGTTCTGTTATTGGCGGCCCAGGACAGAGGAGTTCTGTTATTGGCGGCCCAGGACAGTATGGAGTTCTGTTAGTGGCGGCCCAGGACAGAGGATTTCTGTTATTGGCGGCCCAGGACAGAGGATTTCTGTCATTGGCGGCCCAGGACAGAGGAGTTTTGTTATTGGCGGCCCAGGACAGTATGGAGTTCTGTTATTGGCGGCCCAGGACAAAGGAGTTCTGTTATTGGCGGTCCAGGACAGTATGGAGTTCTGTTATTGGCGGCCCAGGACAGTATGGAGTTTTGTTATTGGGGACAGGGGCGACTATGGAGTTTTATAGTTGACGGTACAGGACAGGAGACTATAGAGTCTGTCGTCGGTGTCCTTGGAAATCGGAAAAAGGGGAATATTGAGTTCTATCGTTGGCTGCACAGGTTAGAAGGACTATGGGGTTATATTGTTTGTGGCCCATACTCCTATAGTGGTGGCAGTATTGATATTAATAATAAAAAACTAGTAACATCCTGGATTTTGAATTTCGGAATGTTTAGGACACCATTGAGTCCAGCCAAACTTGAATGGGTACGTGACATTTATTGGGGGAAGTCAAGGCAAAGGTTGGTCGTTGTGCTGGCCACATGAAACCCAAGTTAACTGTGAGATTGAACATTGGGTGTAACTAGAGTTGTACCAACAATGTAGATTGAACATTGGGCGTAACTAGAGTTGTACCAACAATGTAGATTGAACATTGGGTGTAACTAGAGTTGTACCAACAATGTAGATTGAACATTGGGCGTAACTAGAGTTGTACCAACAATGTAGATTGAACATTGGGCGTAACTAGAGTTGTACCAACAATGTAGATTGAACATTGGGCGTAACTAGAGTTGTACCAACAATGTAGATTGAACATTGGGCGTAACTAGAGTTGTACCAACAATGTAGATTGAACATTGGGTGTAACTAGAGTTGTACCAACAATGTAGATTGAACATTGGGCGTAACTAGAGTTGTACCAACAATGTAGATTGAACATTGGGCGTAACTAGAGTTGTACCAACAATGTAGATTGAACATTGGGCGTAACTAGAGTTGTACCAACAATGTAGATTGAACATTGGGTGTAACTAGAGTTGTACCAACAATGTAGATTGAACATTGGGCGTAACTAGAGTTGTACCAACAATGTAGATTTAACATTGGGCGTAACTAGAGTTGTACAAACAATGTAGATTTAACATTGGGCGTAACTAGAGTTGTACCAACAATGTAGATTGAAGATTGGGCGTAACTAGAGTTGTACAAACAATGTAGATTGAACATTGGGCGTAACTAGAGTTGTACAAACAATGTAGATTGAACATTGGGCGTAACTAGAGTTGTACAAACAATGTAGATTGAACATTGGGCGTAACTAGAGTTGTACCAACAATGTAGATTGAACATTGGGCGTAACTAGAGTTGTACCAACAATGTAGATTGAACATTGGGCGTAACTAGAGTTGTACAAACAATGTAGATTGAACATTGGGCGTAACTAGAGTTGTACAAACAATGTAGATTGAACATTGGGCGTAACTAGAGTTGTACAAACAATGTAGATTGAACATTGGGCGTAACTAGAGTTGTACCAACAATGTAGATTGAACATTGGGCGTAACTAGAGTTGTACCAACAATGTAGATTTAACATTGGGCGTAACTAGAGTTGTACAAACAATGTAGATTGAACATTGGGCGTAACTAGAGTTGTACAAACAATGGAGATTGAACATTGGGCGTAACTAGAGTTGTACCAACAATGTAGATTGAACATTGGGCGTAACTAGATTTGTACCAACAATGTAGATTTAACATTGGGCGTAACTAGAGTTGTACCAACAATGTAGATTTAACATTGGGCGTAACTAGAGTTGTACCAACAATGTAGATTGAACATTGGGCGTAACTAGAGTTGTACCAACAATGTAGATTTAACATTGGGCGTAACTAGAGTTGTACCAACAATGTAGATTTAACATTGGGTGTAACTAGAGTTGTACCAACAATGTAGATTTAACCATGAAAGGTCATTGGGTGTAACTAGAGTTATACAAACAACGTAGATTTAGCGATGAAAGGTCATTGGGTGTAACAAGAGTTATACAAACAACGTAGATTTAGCGATGAAAGGTCATTGGGTGTAACTAGAGTTATACAAACAACGTAGATTTAGCGATGAAAGGTCATTGGGTGTAACTAGAGTTATACAAACAACGTAGATTTAACCATGAAAGGTCATTGGGTGTAACTAGAGTTATACAAACAACGTAGATTTAGCGATGAAAGGTCATTGGGTGTAACAAGAGTTATACAAACAACGTAGATTTAGCGATGAAAGGTCATTGGGTGTAACTAGAGTTATACAAACAACGTAGATTTAGCGATGAAAGGTCATTGGGTGTAACTAGAGTTATACAAACAACGTAGATTTAGCGATGAAAGGTCATTGGGTGTAACTAGAGTTGTACCATCAATGTAGATTTAGCGATGAAAGGTCATTGGGTGTAACTAGAGTTATACCATCAATGTAGATTTAACCATGAAAGGTCATTGGGTGTAACTAGAGTTATACCATCAATGTAGATTTAACCATGAAAGATCATTGGGTGTAAAAGATTCCGTAAGATTATTATTGCCGGAAATAATTAACAACCAGTTCAACTCGTGGTCACGTGTGGCTCAGATATTGAGTGGAACTGTTGTCACTCTTCACTACCCTGTGCATTAGTTCACCATTCGCTCAAATATAGATTACGGTTACCAGAGCAAGTCCATGCAAGGTATTCTTTCCTTGATATTCCATTTTGTAATTAAAACATACATACTACATACAAGACAGCTTATGAAAAAAAAAGTTGAATTCAGGTGACTTTAATGCAGTCTTGTGGCCTAGTCAACATAACATCGACTACTGCAGACACATTTTAATCCTAGATCTTTGAGATTGGGACAGGTGTCTTATTACTTTGACACGCTAGTGTATTAGATCTTATTTTGTAGAATCTAATGGTGGCTGTCTAATGCTGTCTAATGGTGGCTGTCTAATGTGTCTAATGGTGGCTGTCTAATGGTGGCTGTCTTGTAGAGAAGTAAATAGAGAAATGGATAATCGTCAGGAGATGGCCTGAATAGTGCCAAACAATACTACACAAATTAAACAATCCAGACTCTTAGCGGATATCCGTATATCGATAGGTCTTAACAATAGAAAGGATTTTGAAGTTCACTCCTTGAGTGCAACTCAAACTATAAATAGACTTTTTGTTATTGTGAGCTCTGAAGTATACCAGTTAATGACTCGTACCTAAAGAATACATGTGACTCCAAAAAACTGGTCAAACAACAGTCAGCGACTTGAGACAACGCAACAGATTAAATATTCAGTGACTCGACGCAATTTAAACTATAAGTGCGCATGACTTGAGGCGATTCACAAACTAGAGTGTCAATGACTTGGGACCACCTTTCAAATACCAGTGTGAATGAATGAATCAAGATAATATATAATAGTATTTATACTTATTTTTTACTTAGAGTTTAGGTTGCTTCAAGTTGTCCAGGACCTTAAATAACTTCAATTGTATTATGTCTCTTACTATTCCCGAGAAGTCTTGTAATAGTCGATCGTTGGTTTGTAGCTCCAGATACATAGTACAACCAATGTAGGCATATCATATTTTAGTGAGAAAAAAACTTTAATTAACCCGAACATATTTCTTTTGTGAACAAAAACTTAATATTATTAATATTACAATATACACAGATTTAACTTGAGAGGAGATATAAGTCTAGTAATAATACTATGAAATGATATTTTCAACAAAATTCAACCTCGCCACAAATGCACGTCTTTGCTGTCTCGCGTCTCTGAGTCGTCTCTCATTCCACTTTTACCCACGTCACTGAACATACATTAGGACAGACCCTGAGTCAGATGTCCTGAAGGTCCGAGAACTTCCGGTTCCCTTTTATGGACCTCTTGACTAAGGAAAGGCTTTTATCCATGGCCAGGATGAGGCATCGGCTCTTCACCAATCCCTCTGTCCGAAATCCCGCCTTATCCGAAACGATCATGTACTCTCGTCCGGTATGTCGCTGGACACGACCCCCTTGAGCCCCACACGAGTATCCCCCTCTCGTGCGAGGCCGGAGGCCGAGCCGCGTGGGGGCCTTTCGTATGCCTATAATGTCCCACCGAACCCGTGCGAGGGTCCATCACAGTGCGTATGGCCCCCGTTGGGGAACGAATCAGTGGGGGGTTGGACGGGTTAGCGAGCCTTTGTTACATCCCTACCACGTGCAGTGTACAGTCTCTCGACCGTACTAGTGGTAGCTCACTGAGAGCTATGTGCGCCACCATTCTTAGCCTATCCGCATCCCCTGGCGGACGTATCCACGGAGGCGCCACGCTGATTAGGACAGACCCTGCCGTGGTTTCATCATACTACATTCTACTTATGCTCTCTTTCTTCAGCATTATCTAATAAACACACACACACACACAGTCCTACATACACACAAAAAAACTAGTAACTAAAAGTTACGTGATAAATAATTGAGTTTAGAAATTACACACCACTAGGGTAACTAGACCATACGTGGAGGCACGGTGGCTGAGTGATAAAGCACTTGGCTTCCAAACCAGGTCCCTGATTCGCATCTGTTTGTGAAGACTGTGCCCACCCAGCTCTAACGGGTACATGACATTAGTTGAGGAAAAGTAAAAGCGGTTGCTCGTTCTGCTGGCCTCATGACACCCTCGTAAAAAAACCTTGGGCCACAGAAACAGATTTCTTTACATCATCTTCCCCATAGATCTCAAGTTCTGAACGTGAAACTGTAAGGTGCATGGTTTCATCGAGTGTGTCAACTTAACGGTTGTAAGTTGTAACTTTGTCTTTGGAATGTTGTGACTAAAAAGAAACGATTTTTAATACGAAGATAGCCTGTTTCAATGCATTTTAACTCTTTTACTGATTTTGTCAATTTAAATGTCCGCTATATTAGCTGATAACTCAGTTAGTAACTCCCTAAGTGCAGAGTTTTAATCTCGTTTGAAGTCTAGATCTTTCTGATACAAATCTTGTTTCTTGAGATTGAAAACGCAGTGTGGTGAACAACTGACTGTGCTGAATGGTGTGAGGGCTTGGCACCATGGGCGTAGCCAGGGGGGGGGGGGTTTGGGGTTCAAACCCCCCCCCCGAAATGAAATCCCCCCCCTTGGGGGGGGGGATCGGAATTTAGTGAATGATTTTTTGCATTGATTTTGTTTATTTTAGATGAGATTTTAATACTAAACCATCAATTGCCCCAGCACAACCAATGGGGTTTTAAGTTTAAAACCCCTTACTAGGGGGTTTTGAGTTTAAAACCCCTTACTAGGGGGTTTTGAGTTTAAAACCCCTTACTAGGGGGTTTTGAGTTTAAAACCCCCTACCAGGGGGGTTCGAGTTTAAAAACCCTACCAGGGGTTTTGAGTTTAAAACCCCCTACTAGGGGTTTTGAGTTTTAAACCCCCTACTTGGGTTTTTGCAGTTAACCCCCCCCCTCTTCTATAAAACAAAACAAAACAAAAATGTAAGCGAAAATCCCCTAATTCCAAGAGCACAGTTAAGGGAGATTTTGATTTTAAAACCCCCTCCAAAATTTACGAAAATCCCCTCTTCAATATAAAAAAAAAGTTAATTACGCACTCAAAATGTTATGAGCGTAGCTAAATGGGTTTTGACTTAGTTTTTAGTTTAAACCCCACTTCAGCGGGGTTTGAAGGTAAAAAATACCTCTTTAATAATAAAAACAAAGCAAATTGTACACTCAAAATGTTTTGTGTGTAGTCAAAGGGGTTTTGAGATTAAACTCCCCTCCAGTGGAGTTTGAAGCTAAAAAGTACCTCTTCAATATAAATAAAAGCAAATTACTCACACTAAAATCTATGAACGCAGCCAAAGGGGTTTTGAGTTTAAACCCCCCGTCAGGGGGGTTTGAGGCTAAAAAATACATCTTCAGTGTAAGAAAAAAAAGCAAATTACGCACTCAAAATGCTATGAGCGTTGCCAAAAGGGGTTTTGAGTTTCAACCCCCATTCAGAGGGGTTTAATGCTAAAAATACCTCTTCAATATAAAAATAAAAAGCAAATTACACACTAAAATTATTTGAGCGTAGCCAATCCAATCGGGGGTTTTGAGTTTAAACCCCTCTTCTACAGATGGCGTTTGTTTAAAGTTTAAAACCCCTTCAGATGGTTTTGAGTTTAAGATACCCCTACAGAGCATTTTGAGGTGGAAAACCCCCAACAGATGATTTTGACTATAAAATTTCTCTTTTCGATATAAAATCTAAAGCAAACTACAGTCACTTAATTCCAAGAGCGTACAAGTGGTTACACATTTTTACCAGTGGCAGGGCTCCCTTAATAAACTACAGTGAATAGTCATCTGCCGAAATTGAATAATACTAAATGTACAGTGGCTCAATAAAGATGGCTAAGACAGATTTTAGAAGTCCGTTATAGAGATCGGGTTTAAATCAAGGAAATCCTATGCCGAACTGGGAGTCGACCCTTTAGTAAGATTGTGAGAGAGCGACGCATGAGGTTTGCGGGACATGTTCTCCGACAAAATGAATTTTACGCATAAGAAGAGTTGCAATGATATCCTAGTACAACTTGACACCACTCATTCATTGATGTCCTCATGGCAGATGGGAGGAGGCTTCAGACATTACCAGTGACAGATTTTTATGGAAACAGCTTGACGTCAAATGCTCCGAACGGCGCGGTAGGGTCAGTAAGAATAGCACATTAGGTTTTTGAAATAAAGCTTTTTAATAGCAGAAAAATGCACTGTAGATACCTCAGAATATGCTTTCAATACCAGAAATAGTGCTTGGCGGCGGGGCTTCGCCCCGCGCTAGCGCTCCCCAGACCCCATTGCTAGTAATGGCAGGGAATCTACAATTTTATGGAAACAGCTTGACGGCAAATGCGCCAAATGGCGCGGGAGGGTCTAAGTCAGTAAAATAGCACATTAGGTATTTGAAATAAAACTTTTTAATAGCAGGAAAATGCACTGTAGATACCTCAGAATATGCATTTTGTTGGCTTTCATTATCAGAAGTAGTGCTTGTCGGCGGGGCTTCGCCCCGCGCTGGGGGAGCTCCTAGCGCTCCCCCCAGACCCCCTTTGCTAGTATTCGCGGGGAATCTACAATTTTTCCACTAACTCATGGAAGAACCTATTCTAGGGCACAATAAACGTCTTCCGAAAGAATGAAGAGTCAGAATGCAATAAAGATTATGTACACACACACACACACATAAAGACATATAAAAAAAAATTTCTCGGGGGGGGGGGGGGGTCGCGGGGGGGGGAGGGAGAAAAAAAATCCCCTTCAAACCCCCCCCGAAAAAAAATCCTGGCTACGCCCATGCTTGGCACACATGCTACCCACGACACAATGGAATGTTTTCTCAAACACATTTTCAACATTCTTGGCAAAGTAAATGTACATCGACTTTAATATCCACAGGACAGCCAATACAAGCCCTTACACATATTCAAACTTCATCACTTGTATAAAATGCGGATTCATCTTAACTGATTTGGCAGGGAGAGATGAAAGTCGATGAACAATGTGTGTGTGTGTGTATGTGTGTTTGTCGATAAATGTAAATTTTAGGCTATGTGTAAACCACGCGCGCATTAACTCCCCCTGTTTTTTTTTTGTTTTGTTTTGTTTCTACTATTAACATTTGAAAGGACGCCTCGCTACAAAAAGGGACGTCACTCCAAGTCCACAACAATGTCAAAACTCAGCAGATGTGAACACCCACACACTCAAGACTGATCGATTTTTTTCTTTTAGTTGGTTCAGGGGCTGAGGAAGAAGGCTTAGTCGACTTGCGTGTGGGTGTGTGTTCGGCAGCGTGTGCATATGTGTGTGCGTGGGTGTTCAACTAAAGATGATGATGTAATGAACATTTGAAAATTGAACATTTGAGACGTGAACATTTGAAAAGTGACATTTCAAGAGTAAAAATTTGTAAGGTGAACAATTGAAAACTGAGCATTAGAGAAGAGAATATTAAGGCTACTTGACATTCTGAGCTCTGAATTATTCATCACTAAATACATGCGCAGACATTACATACAGACATTACATGCCTCATGGTAGCACTAAAGAATACACTATGTGCATCTTTTCTTTTTCAGTTACATTTCTACAGTTGTAAAAGTTGGTAATGCATTTGACTAGTGTTCCTAAAATAGAAACTGCAAATTATTAGTCTCTAAGTCTAACTAATGCGACAACGTTAACTGTAGTAATTTCTCTTCACAGCACAGTAGCATTATTAGTACAGAAGTATTAGAGCAAACTATTGTTAGAACATGACAGAGTTCCGGAATGTTAGAGATGGGTCTTTACAAAAATGCGCATAAAATGTACACAATTTTTTTAGGAGTCCGCATCACACAATTCTTTGCAATGTTGTTACTCTGTAATACCCGTTGTGACCTTGATCAGTAGAATATAATAACTTCCATGAGGTTGGTGCTTCAATAATGTATCATTCGGCTTAAATATATGAACGCAAGTAAATCGTTGAACACCTATTTTAGACTTATACTAATTTAAGTAAAGTAACCGTAATCTTATTCTCGGAGTTCCTAGTGTATCCCATAACATGGATGTACTGACAGTTTCCTACTGTCACTGGCATCATTACAAACGAGAAAAAAACTATGTATTTAAAGTAATCTTCAGCTACATATTTAAAATGATATATGTACATATATATATATATATACATATATCATGGGCGTAGCCAGGGGGGGGTGTTTTGGGGTTCAACTCCCCCCCCCCCGAAATGAAATCCGGGGGGGGGGGGACGGAGTTAAGTGACTGATTTTTTGCTTTCATTTTGTTTATTTTAGGTGAGATTTTAATACTAAATCATCACTTACCACAGCACAGCCGAGGGTGTTTTGATTTTAAAACCCCCTACCAGGAGGTTTTGAGATTTAAAAAACCCATATCAGGAGGTTTTGAGATACAAATACCTCTACCAGGGGGTTTTGAGTCTAAAACCCCTTACCAGGGGCTTTGAGTTTAAAACCCCCTACAGGAGTTTTGAGTTTAAAACCCCCTACCAGGGGTTTTGCAGTTAAATCCCCCTCTTCTATAAACAAAACTAAAAAAAATGCAAACGACAATTCCAAATTCCAAGAAAACAGCTAAGGAAGATTTTAACTTTAAAACCGCCTCCAAAAATTACGATAAACCCCCTATCAATATAACAAAAAAGCAAATTACACACTCACATATCTATGAGTGTAGCCAAAGGGGTTTTGAGTTTAACCCCCCTCCCCTCCAGTTGGGGTTTGAAGCTAAAAAGTACCTATTCAATATTTAAAAAAAAAAAAATCAAATTACACACTATAAAATCTATGAGCGTAGCTAAAGGGATTTTGAGTTTAAAACCCCCTGCCAGCGGGGTTTGAAGCTGAAAACTACCTCTTCAATATTAAAAAAAAAATGCAAATTACGCACTCAAAATGCTATGAGTGTAGCCAAAGGGGGTTTTGAGTTTAAATTCCCCTCCTCCAGATGGCTTTTTCTTTAAAGTTTAAAACCCCTCCAGATGGTTTTGAGTTTAAAATTCCCCTACTGAGCGTTTTGAGTTGGAAACCTCTATCTTCAATATTATTTTAAAGCAAACTACAGTCACCAAATTCTATTATCGTAGCTAAATGGGGTTTTGAATTTTAAAAAACCCAAAAAACTCCAGAGCTTTTTTAGTTTAAAACCCCTCAACAGATGATTTTGACGATAAAACTTTCCTTTTCGATATAAAATCTAAAGCGAAATACAGTAATGTAATTCAAAGAGCGTAGTCAAGAGAGGTTACAAATTTCTACCAGTGACTTGGGCTCCATTAATAAATTGTGAATAGCCTTCTGCCGAAATTGAAAAACATTAAATGTGGCTCAACAAAGATGGCTAAGACAGATTTTAGGAGTCAGTTATCAAGGGCGGGGAGTCTACAAGTTTTCCACTAATTCCAGGAAGAACCTATTCTAGGGCACAATAAACGTCTTCCGAAAGGGTCAGAATGTAATAAAGATTAATTATGTACACACACACTCACACACACACATATATATATATATATATATATATATATATATATATATAATTTTTTCCTCGGGGGTGGGGGGGGGGCGGAGGGGGGAATCCCCCCCCCCGAAAAAAAATCCTGGCTACGCCCATGATATATATGTATATCTATATTATAAAGTAGAATGTGTGGAGTATGTATGTATGTATGTTACTTATAGACATCAAAACCGCTTGACCAATCTTGATAAAACTAGGCAGGAATGTTCCTTGGGTACCAACTTAGACCTTAGTGAATGTATTGTAGCCCTAAAACAAATGTAAGACCCTCAAAAAAAATAAAGTTGTCCGACTCTATTACAGCTATAGTATTTTATGGATCTAGGCCATGTCTACAATGTTGACATGAGAAAAGATTGAAAGGATTTAGACCTAGATCTAATTTTAAGAAATACACTTTGCGAAGATAGTTTTTTACTTTGACACATGAAAATACAAAAGAAGATCCATTGATTTCATTATATAATAAAATTAACCTTCAATTTTGTGTTTCAAAAGCATTTTTTACATTAATTAGTTCCTTATATCTGTGATTACAGATTTCCTGACGAACATTTTTTCATTAGACAATTCCGTAATGAATCGCGTACTAAATATTAATTCGTTTAATTGTTTACTTTATAATCCCATCCCTAGATCTAAAACTCTAATTCAACTCTAAGATGATAAAACTTCTCTTCGCAAGGATAGTTTTATACTTTAACACATAAACATATTAATTAAAGCCCATTCATTTCATATTTTGATCAAATAAACATTCAAATTTGGTTTTCTAAAGCTACATTCGTCTATGAAAGCTGCGAAGACGAGTCAAAGGCCTAGATCTATATTCATTCATGAATCGCGTACTAAAAATTATTTCGTTTAATTGTTACTTTATAATCCCATTCATTTAACAAAGCTATCGCTCTTTTCGTTTTTAATAGATAAGAATGTATCGACTTCGGGTAAACCCATTTTCGCAAACCTAATTTTATTTTCGTAGCGAAAGAGAAATAACGTGAACGGATCATTAGCTAAGTTTAACATACATATAAATCCAATCCACTAGATTATTCAAAAGCATTTTTTACATAAATTAGTTCCTGATATCTACTGATATCTGTATTATATAAGATAAGATAAGATTTCCTGGCGAACATTCTTTCATTAGACATTACCAAATGGTTACACATTAACAGTGATTAACACATCTCTCTACTGAGTCTATTCCTAGGCCTAGGTCTAAAACTAAAACTCTTATTGAACTCTAAGATAATAAAACTTCTTTTCGCAAAGATAGTTTTATGCTTTAACACATAAACATACTAATTATTGTCCACTCATTTCATATTTTAATCAAATTAACATTCAAATTTGTTTTTCTAAAGCATTTTTAATACATTCGTTCGCTGTTCGCTAAATAAAGCTGCGTAGCCGTGTTGAGATAGGCCTATATTCATTCATGAAAAAAGGTCACGCATGCGCAACACAGAATGAACTCTATAAAAGGCAATGTTTAACTCTAGATTAGTGTAGATTTAGATCTATGTCTACCTCAAGATCTGCTTTTTACTTTAACACATGAACATACAAAATTAAGTCTATTCATCTCAATTTTTAATCAAATATATGTAGGCCTACAAGCAAATGTTTTAATTTGAAAAAAAAATAGATTTAAGCCTATTAGCTATTTTGATTTGATAGCTTCATTCACACCATTTTTACATTGACACATTCGCTTTACTTATTACATTATTATTTCGTTTAATTGTTTACAAAACACTCTCAGTGACTATATCGACAGTAATTCGCAAATAAAGACCCGCGGGTCGCGGGTAACATATGTCTAGTCTATATTATAAAGTAGAATGTGAGGTGTATGTATGTATGTATGTATGGATGGATGTTACTTATAGACATCAAAACCGCTTGACCAATCTTGATAAAACTAGGCAGGAATGTTCCTTGGGTACCAACTTAGACCGTAGTGTATGTATTGTAGCCCTAAAACAAACCAAAGACCCTCAAAAAAAAATAAAGTTGTCCGACTCTATTACAGCTATAGTATTTTATGGATCTAGGCCATGTCTACAATGTTGACATGAGAAAAGATAGAAATGATTTAGACCTAGATCTAATTTTAAGAAATACACTTTGCGCAGAGAAGTTTTTTACTTTGACACATGAAAATACAAAAGAAGATCCTTTGATTTCATTATATAATAAAATTAACCTTCAATTTTGTGTTTCAAAAGCATTTTTTACATTAATTAGTTCCTTATATCTGTGATTACAGATTTCCTGACGAACATTCTTTCATTAGACAATTCCGTAATGAATCGCGTACTAAATATTAATTCGTTAAATTGTTTACTTTATAATTTATAATCCCATCCCTAGATCTAAAACTCTAATTCAACTCTAAGATGATAAAACTTCTCTTCGCACAGATAGTTTTATACTTTAACACATAAACATATTAATTAAAGTCCATTCATTTCATATTTTGATCAAATAAACATTCAAATTTGGTTTTCTAAAGCTCCACGTAGCCACGAACGCTGCGAAGCCGAGTTAAAGGCCTAGATCAGTGTTTCTCAAACTTTTTTGTCTGGCGGCACAGTAAAAAAAACTACAAAAATTTCGCGGCACACCACGATGAACAACAGTTATTTTATAATAAAAAGGAAAAAAAAGTATTTTACCAGTTTTGAAGTATTACATTTTATTTGAAGGGTTTGCCTGGTTTTTTAAAGAGCAAATGCGATCTAATCGAAGCTCCAGAGTCGACAAACAAACTCATATTTCATCGTCTATTGTAAGAAGTCTTTCTCTTTTCTTAGATTTGATTTCAGTCAGTGCTGAAAATCCAAACTCACAAAACCACGAAGATGCAAATGGAAGAATTATTTTGATTGCTTTTAAACTGATTGCAGGATATAACTTGTTGATTGAAATCCAAAACTTATCCAGGCTTTTCTCGGCAAAACTTGACGCACAAGAGTGACGAATCCCTTTCTATTTCCCTGCATGGAAGGACAGCCATCGGTGCAAACTCTGAGACAGTTTTTCCACTGTAGTTTGAAAAGCAAAATGTTTTCGTTCACCACTTAAAAATATCTTCGCCATTGGTCGTAGTTAGTAAGTCTTTGCAAAATAAGAATTCGTTGACACATTTTTCATCCTTTATGAACCGAATAAAAGCTAGCAGCTGGGCTTCGCCGCTAACGTCTGTGGATTCATCAACTTGAAGAGACCACAGCAGAGATAGTTCATCGTCAGTCACATCGAAGTGTTCGCAGATTTGATCTTGTAAATCTGACGATAAGTCTTCAATTCTGCGCGAGATATTATCATTTGACAAAGGAACTTTTTTAACTTTTTCGGCGGCATCGGGTCCAAGAATAGTTTCAACAACTATTGCTAAAGCTGGTGCAATGATTGATTCAGCCTCTGTGTGTGCTTTCTTGCGTTTTTGTTAATAACTGAGCAACCTTATAACTTGCAATCAATCCCTTTTCTGGTACTTTAGGTTTCTTTGCTTGTTTATTTTGTTGAGTCCTGATGTTTTCAACGTATTTTTTCGGTTGCGCTTTTATAGCTGGATATTTTGTTTCCAAGTGTCTCTTCAATTTGCTTGGAACAAGCGCCTCATTCGACAGAATTGCATTGCAGATCAGACAGAATGGCAATGGAACATCTTCAGGTCCCGAAGATATGAAACCATATCCGATGTAGTCTTCTTTGTACCTTCGTTTGGTTCCTTGCTTTTCATTTAACATTTTCGTAGTTTCATTCTTGCTAACGTATTTCTCCATGGATAACAATGAATAAGGCTTATTGATAACTTGTTATTATTAGCATACACCTAAAAAATTTACATGAAACGCATCGCTTATTATTATCGTTACCAATTCAAGAACAGCTGTGCGTCTGCTAAGGCGGCCTACATTTGAGTCATTATAATAATATATGTATAGGTAAAAAATTCCATAACCTAAATAAATAACAGCGACCCACTACTACTGGTCATTGCAAGTTGAGATGTCATCGCAACGTAAAATAAAATTTAATAGTAGGCAAACCTGTGTAACGCCTGCACGTGTGGCGTTCTGAAAACTCCCGCGGCACACCTGCAAATCTTCGGCGGCACACTAGTGTGCCGCGGCACACAGTTTGAGAAACACTGGCCTAGATCTATATTCATTCATGAATCGCGTACTAATAATTATTTCGTTTAATTGTTCACTTTATAATCCCATTCATTTAACAAAGCTATCGCTCTTTTCTTTTTTAATAGATATGAATGTATCGGCTTCGGGTAATCCCATTTTCGCAAACCTAATTTTATTTTCGTAGCGAAAGAGAAAAAACTTGAAAGGATCATTAGTTAAGTTTAACATACATCTAAATCCAATCCACTAGATTAGTAAACACAAACTTAGGCCCGCAGGCCGCGGGTATTGTCTGGCGAACATCCTTTCATTAGACATTACCAAATGGTTACACATTAACACATCTCTCTACTGAGTCTATTCCTAGGCTTAGGTCTAGGTCTAAAACTCTTATTGAACTCTAAGATGATAAAACTTCTTTTCGCAAAGATAGTTTTATGCTTTAACACATAAACATACTAATTATTGTCCATTCATTTCATATTTTAATCAAATTAGCATTCAAATTTGTTTTTCTAAAGCATTTTTAATACATTCGTTCGCTGTTCGCTAAATAAAGCTGCGTAGCCGTGTTGAGATAGGCCTATATTCATTCATGAAAAAAGGTCACGCATGCGCAACACAGAATGAACTCTATACAAGCCTCTAGATTAGTGTAGATTTAGATCTATGTCTACCTAAAGATCTACTTTATACTTTAACACATGGACATACAAAATTAAGTCTATTCGTCTCAAATTTTAATCAAATATATGTAGGCCTACAAGCAAATGTTTTAATTTGAACAAATGGATTTAAGCCTATTAGCTATTCTGATTTGAAAGCTTCATTCACACTATTTTTACATTGACACATTCGCTTTACTTATTACATTATTATTTCGTTTAATTGTTTAGAAAACACTCTCAGTGACTATATCGAAAGTAATGCGCAAATAAAGACCCGCGGGTCGCGGGTAACATATGTCTAGTCTTCTATATTATAAAGTAGAATGTGTGGTGTATGGATGTATGTTACTTATAGACATCAAAACCGCTTGACCAATCTTGATAAAACTTGGCAGGAATGTTCCTTGGGTACCAACTTAGACCGTAGTGTATGTATTGTAGCCCTAAAACAAACTTAAGACCCTCAAAAAAAATAAAGTTGTCCGACTCTATTACAGCTATAGTATTTTATGGATCTAGGCCATGTCGACAATGTTGACATGAGAAAAGATTGAAAGGATTTAGACCTAGATCTAATTTTAAGAAATACACTTTGCGCAGATAGTTTTTTACTTTGACACATGAAAATACAAAAGAAGATCCATTGATTTCATTATAAAATAAAATTAACCTTCAATTTTGTGTTTCAAAAGCATTTTTTACATAAATTAGTTCCTTATATCTGTGACTACAGATTTCCTGACGAACATTCTTTCATTAGACAATACCGTAATGAATCGCGTACTAAAATTAATTCGTTTAATTGTTTACTTTATAATCCCATCCCTAGATCTAAAACTCTAATTCAACTCTAAGATGATAAAACTTCTCTTCGCACAGATAGTTTTATAATTTAACACATAAACATATTAATTAAAGTCCATTCATTTCATATTTTGATCAAATAAACATTCAAATTTGGTTTTCTAAAGCTACATCAGTGCACAACAGCTGCGAAGCCAAGTTGAGATACGCCTAGATCTATATTCATTCATGAATCGCGTACTAAAAATTATTTCGTTTAATTGTTCACTTTATAATCCCATCCCTAGATCTAAAACTCTAATCCAACTATTTTAACGTATAAATAAATTAATTAAAGTCCATTCATTTCATATTTTGATCAAATAAACATTCAAATTTGGTTTTCTAAATCCACATTCGTTTACGAAAGCTGCGAAGCCGAGGTGAGATAGGCCTAGATCTATATTATTCTATATTCATTCATGAATCGCGTACTAAAAATTATTTCGTTTAATTGTTACTTTATAATCCCATTTATTTAAAAAAGCTATCGCTCTTTTCGTTTTTAATAGATAAGAATGTATCGACTTCGGGTAAACCATTTTCGCAAAACTAATTTTATTTTCGTAGCGAAAGAGAAATAACGTAAAAGGATCATTAGCTACGTTTAACATACATCTAAATCCAATCCACTAGATTATTCAAAAGCAAATGTTTTAATTAAAAAAAAATGGATTTTCCCCTATTAGCTATTTTGATCTGATAGCTTCATTCACACTATTTTTACATTGACACATTCGCTTTACTTATTACATTATTATTTCGTTTAATTGTTTACAAACACTCTCAGTGACTATATCGACAGTAATGCGCAAATAAAGACCCGCGGGTCGCGGGTAACATATGTCTAGTATATATATATAGTATATTGCAAAGACGACTTGTGAATAGTAAAGAACATGTGGCCTTTATGTTCCGATAGATAACATTAGAGAATGGAAGAAAGCGCGGAGACACAATAGATTAAGAAAACGAAAGACAAATTCGTGAATCACAAAAACATTGAGACAGTTTGAGAGATAAATTGATACAATAAATTTGTAGCTTGTCAGACATTTAGAGGTTACAGAGAATCTCTGAAAACACTAGAAATTCTGGTAACTTCAAAAACTTATTCAAATCCACATCTGATTCTACGTCACAAGAACAAATGAGACACTAAAGTAAAAAAAAAACATATGTGTGCATCGAAATCAGTTATAACATTCAAAATGAATTGGTCACATTGTGATTGAGGTCCAAACAGTTATTGATGAAATATTATTCATTTTGTGCTCGACCGCATTAGAGATTGTAGTAGACTTGAACAAATATCAGTTATTTTAGAATTCTGTAGTCGGCAAAGTTTGCCGGATTGCAAGTTGGTATTGTCATTAGATGGAATTGATTAAATCATTCAAAACTGTCGCTGACAAGAAGACGATAATCCCAGGGTGAGATAAGTGACTTTCAATGTACCGAATGTTACGAAGAACAACAAAATACGATCCTTATTTCCTCAATTTCATTTAAAATGCTTGATATAGTGAATGGACCTCATTCACCAATCGTAAACAAACAACATTTAGTCACGTGATCTTATTGATAAAACAATGAAAAAAACTGTCACGTGACAACCATCATGAATTAAACATGAGATCGTAAATTATATAGAAGAGATAAAGCATCACGTGGCTAAATGTTGTTTGTTTACCATTGGTGAATAAGGTCCATTGATCTAGTCCTCTTGATATAGTGAATTGATCTAGTCCTCTTGATATAGTGAATTGATCTAGTCCTCTTGATATAGTGATTTGATCTAGTCCCCTTGATATAGTGAATTGATCTAGTCCTCTTGATATAGTGATTTGATCTAGTCCTCTTGATATAGTGAATTGATCTAGTCCTCTTGATATAGTGATTTGATCTAGTCCTCTTGATATAGTGAATTGATCTAGTCCTCTTGATATAGTGAATTGATCTAGTCCTCTTGATATAGTGAATTGATCTAGTCCTCTTGATATAGTGAATTGATCTAGTCCTCTTGATATAGTGAATTGATCTAGTCCTCTTGATATAGTGAATTGATCTTGTCCTCTTATAGTGAAAGTACAAAGTCTAGATCTATTCTATAAGGAATCATCTAAAACAGAATGTGGGCGAAGGGTGCGATTGATGGATTGCTCGCCTTGGTCTAAATTTAGAAATGTGTTTAGGCAGCAAGTGACTGGAACCATTGCGCAACAGAGACTTCAAAGGGAAGAAATGAGATACAGCTATGTTTATTTCTTCATTGAATGACACGAGAGCATTAGTCCTTGGAGAGAACATTTAGCTTTTCATTTGATCTTTCTTTATAATCATTACTTTATCGATCTAACCATTCTGGCACTATGCTGCCTCTTATTGCTTACTCTTTATCTCTCTTTTTTTATTCTTTGTAATCCGCCTCTCTCTCTCTCTCTCTTTCTTTCTCTCTTGCTGCGTTGGCTTTAGTAATCGAAAAACAAAATCGGATAATTGGAGAGGAAATCGAAAACAGTAATTCTATAAAACATCGGTTAGGTTAGCGGTGAAAGTGTAGAAAAAACAACAACAAACAAACAAACAAAGGGTTGGAGAGTAACAGACGCCAGGGTTAGAGAGCTAGAAAAATCTGGGTTTAAGAGTAAGAAACGCCTTTGGTGAACCCACAACTGAATATATTTGTGAGAATTGAGTCTTATGTATTTTACTTTTTGTATGTTATCCACTGAAAAAAATAATATTTATCTCTGTTTGCTAAATTTTACTAGTTTTAGTCGAAATCCAGAGTTGGACATTACATTTGTAAAAAGTCATTCACATTGGCCATCCAAACCTAAGACTGTCTAAGAATTCATCTTAAAAAACTTATTTCTACATTTGTTAGGATAAAACCAAAGAGACTATCTAAAAAATCAGTGTTCCATTTCAGCCAGGAATGTACTTCTTATTTGGAGAATCCAAGCACATAACTTTGCTGTATCCTACAATCAATGCAAATGATCATCTTGATGACGTAATATCTGCTCTTGTGCATTAGGAATCAGCAACATAATTAAACACATGAACGTAACAAAACAAAAAAACAAAAGGTGACCACCGCAACCTGTGTTTGGTCAACCAGAGGACTGACCACTGCAACCTGTGTTTGGTCAACCAGAGAACTGTGTCACTGATCTCAAATTCTTTATAGCTTTGGTGAACAACATTTTCTGTGGTCCTTGTATATTTTTGACACGCATGTCACGAGCTTTATCACGAACTAAAATACTTTCGAGTCAAATGAAACCGAGCCTCTACCCCTTAGTGTATGTATTATATGTAGTACACATATGTATGTACTGTATGAAGATGAGCACATTTTTCATATCCTATGAACCAAGTTGGATATGAAGTTCAATCCTCGCCTTGGCATCAAATCTCGCCTTGGCATCAAACCTCGCCTTGGCATCAAATCTCGCCTTGGCATCAAACCTCGCCTTGGCATCAAATCTCGCCTTGGCATCAAACCTCGCCTTGGCATCAAATCCTCGCCTTGGCATCAAATCCTCGCCTTGGCATGGGTAGGCTCCGTCTGCAGCTGATATGCTTGACACTAATTCCGGATGCGAGACGATCGCATGCCAAAGGCGATCTTCTTTAGCGAGGCGGACAGCGTAACAGAAGTGCCAACCGTAAGTACTATAAAAATTAACTCAGTTACCATTTCTCCTCACTGGCATAAAAGAAAGTGGCTGGCAGCAGATGGACTCAGGAGGAAAGATTTCACAAAAGCCGCGGGACACACATTTGAGACCCAAAAGAGAAACCCTTGTTGAAGACAAGCGCGGAATACGAAAAGAAAGCATAAGTAGACCGACCCCCAGCGGACAAAGGGTTTGTCTGCATCATTTGTTGGAAAATATACAGGTCGCTACTGGGTTTTCACAGTCATATGAAACACTACACTCATCCTTAATCTTCGGAATCGCAGACATTGCCATTATATGTAGTCCCTTTGTAGTGAATATGTGTATCTTATCTTAATAATTACAGACGTTATTTCAATAAATAAGATAATGAGTGATTTAAAATCTGCCACGTCGTTGATTTTCCTGGCAGATTCAGGAAGGGAAGAATGAGCACTTACAAAAGTTTGTCCTAGCATATGGCATACGAAATCTGCCTTTATCTTTGTGTCTTTCTGAGTATTGTATTATGTTTTGTAATAGTCAATTATTATTCATTCAATTTTATGTATTATTGCTTTTTAGTCTTCTGTTCTGAATTTAGTGATTTTAGTAATGGTGTAACTCTAATCAAATGTGAATAGTCGTTAGCATGGGCGTAGCCGGGGGGGGGGGTTCTTGGGGGTTCAACCCCCCCCCCCCCGAAATGAAATCCCGCCCCCCCTTGCGGGGGGGGGACGGAATTAAGTGACTGATTTTTGCTTTCATTTTGTTTATTTTAGGTGAGATGTTAATACTAAATCATCACTTACCACAGCACAGCCGAGGGGGTTTTGAGTTAAGAACCCTCTACCAGGGGGTTTTGAGTTTAAAACCCCCTACCAGGGGGGTTTGAAATAAAAAAAACAAAACCTATCAGGGGGTTTTGAGATACAAATCCCTCTACCAGGAGGTTTTGAGTTTTAAACCCCCTACCAGAGGTTTTTGCAGTTAAATCCCCCTCTTCTTTAAAACAAAACAAAAAAAAAATGCAAACAACAATTCCCAAATTCCAACAGCATAGTTAAGGAAGATTTTGATTTTAATCCCCCCTCCAAAATTTACGATAAACCCCCTCTTCAATATAAAAAAAAACAAATTACACACTATAAAATCTATGAGCGTAGCCAAAGGGGTTTTGAGTTGATGGCTTTTTCTTTAAAGTTTAAAACCCCTCCAGATGGTTTTGAGTTTAAAATTCCCCTACAGAGCGTTTAGAGTTGAAAACCTCTCTCTTCAATATTATTTTAAAGCAAACTACAGTCACCAAATTCTATGACCGTAGCTAAATGGGGTTTTGAATTAAAAAAACAACAAAAAAATCCAGAGATTTTTTTAGTTTAAAACCCCTCAACAGGCGATTTGACGAAAAAACTTTTCTTTTCGATATAAAATCTAAATCGAAATACAGGCATGTAATTCCAAGAGCGTAGTCAAGAAAGGTTACAAATTTCTACCAGTGGCTTGGGCTCCATTAATAAAGTGTGAATAGTCTTCTGCCGAAATTGAACAACATTAAATGTGGCTCAACAAAGATGGCTAAGACAGATTTTAGGAGTCAGTTATAGAGATCGGGTCTAAATAAAAAAAATCATATGCCGAACTGTGAGTCGAATCCTTTGTAAGGTTGTGACAGAGCGTCGCATGAGGTTTTGCGGGACATGTTCTCCGACAAAATGAATTACGCAAAATAAGAGTTGCGGAAACAGCTTGCGGAAAATGCGCCGAACGGCGCGAGAGGGTATAGGTTAGTAAGAATAGCACATTAGGTTTTTGAAATAAAACTTTTTAATAGCAAGATAATGCACTGTAGATATTTCAGAATATGCATTTTGTTGGCTTTCAATACCAGAAATAGTGCTCGGCGGCGGGGCTTCGCCCCGCGCTGAGGGAGCGCTGCGAGCTCCCCCAGACCCCCTTGCTGGCAAGGGCAGGGAGTCTACAATAAACAATAAACGTCTTCCGAAAGGGTCAGAATGTAATAAAGATTAATTATGTACACACACACATATATATTTTTTTTTCCGCGCGGGGGGGGGGGGGAAGCGGGGAGAATCCCCCCCAAACCCCCCCCCCCCGAAAAAAAATCCTGGCTACGCCCATGGTCGTTAGTTATAAATCTCACGGCTTTATTTTGCGTGTGTTTTAGTTCCTATATATAATTATCAGTTGAGGGGTCTCAGAGGGCGCATATTCTACTCTTGGCCTAACCATGGTTAAATAACATTTTAGTTTTATGTTCTTGAAAATTTTTTTTTTAAATAAACTCATAAGTACATATGTTGTGCCTATATGATCCTGTACGTATGATTGGTGGAGAACGATTTATTCAACGCTGAAGGAGATACCTAGCTAACACTGAGTGCGTTAGTAAGAGGGGTTAAAAAAAATGTTACCTATGTGTCGTGGGAGTTGTCTCCCTAAACAAGGGAGAAAATCGTGTCAACAAATGGTACGAAAACATGTTTCTGAGCTGAAAGGACTACAAAACAACAAAGTTCTAGAATAATCTTTAGTCTACTCTTCACTCTTACTCTTCACTCTTACTCTTCACCACACATTGGCATGGGCGGAAGATAACTGTGTGGAAGTGCTCGGGGACCCCTTTAGAAAACAAATGGTAGGGAGAGATCACGTGTTAGTCTTCTGTAGCAACAGACAGCGACAATATCTGTTGGATTGATGACTTGTCAGCACAGGCGATTGATGTCACTGTGGACACTTCTGGTGATAATAGTCTCAGGTCATACCTCGTGTGTGTGCCAGTGTCTTCATGTGTCTGAGTGAGTGTGTGTGTTCCTTGAGTGTAGTTCAATTCATGAGCTCAGCGATATCTTGTTCCTAACCAAGGACATCATTGAGATAGTTCTTTACAATTTACATTTAGTGCTTTAGACCCAGAATAGAGCTGAATCGCAGCTGTCAGATTTAAAACAAATGACTATTCACATATGGCTAGAGTGACACCATTTGGTAATCTCCAGGACAGAAGACTAAAAAGTAAAGTAGCAAACATTCATAAAGTACTAAACCATCGTTGACAACCATTAAAATACTCAGAACCAGTGATAATTAATTTCATACTGATTCTCCCATGATTATTTAGTCACGAGAGTGCGCCTTCTTACCTAGTATGATTAGAGAATGGAATGGGCTACCTGAATCAGCCTGGAAAATCAATGACTTAGCAAAGTTTAATGTCTCTAATTAACATGCATGAGTTGATTGACACACCAATACGCTTAGGACGTAATTATCTTTTTTTTAATGAAACGTCTATAATTTATAAGATAAGACTTAGAATCTGATGAGGGAGAGAGGATGAATGCTGACTTCCCCACCACATAGTGCGCTCTAAATGCTGACCAGCACCGTGAGACAGGATCTAGATCCAGTAATTAGAAATCTACCACTGTTATTAACGTTTTGAAGATATCAGGACACTGAGATCATATTAACTGCGATCATATCAAGTGAGATTCAAACTTTATACACTAACAATCATGTTTCAATACTCACGATTTTGGAAACGCCGAAAACTAATTTAGTTATTACTTTTAAACAATAACACGTGCTTATAAATCTATATGTAAGATTTTAAAAAATGATTGGGTGATTTCAACCTACCTGATATAAATTGGAAAACACTAACCATAGATAAACACCAAAACCTTAAGGACATAAATGAGCTTTTCATAGAAACTTTACACAACCTAAGTTTAGATCAAATCATTAAAAAGCCAACTAGATTAAACAACACATTAGATCTCTTCTTAACCAACAGACCTGGATTAGTAGTTGATTATGAAATTATCCCTGGTCTATCAGACCATGAGATCATAAAAATACACAGTCAGATAAAAGCAGTAGCCAATACAAAACCCAAAAGAAAAATCTTACTCTGGAATAAATGTAACCTAACACAACTACACCAAGCTGCACTAAACTTTCAACAAACATTCTTATTAGAAAAAGACATTAACCAACCAGTCGATGACCTCTGGAATTTCATTAAAAACCATCTTAAAAGCATAATAGAAAATCATATACCAACTAAATACACATCAAACAAAATAAATAAATGCTGGTTTAATAATAGACTAAAGAAGCTTTGTAAACAGAAGTAAAACCTCTATAGAAAATTTAAAGAAACTAATGCAGAAAGAGTTTACAAAAAGTATATAAAAATTAAACACTTAACCCAAAAAGTAAGCAGACAGCTGCAGAGTGAATACATAAACAATGTAATATCTAAAGATAACAACAAAAACCTATGGTCATACATTAAGTCTAAGAAAATGGAAACAACAGGCGTAGCGCCATTAAAAGATGAACATAACATAATACATAATGATAATGAAACTAAAGCAAACATTCTAAACAAATACTTTGCATCAGCATTCTCAGCCCCAGGAGACAAAGACATATTACTGAATTTGAACCAAGTAGACAACATAGAAGATATAGTAGTACAAGAAAATGGAATTAAAAAACTATTAGCCAACACCAAACCAAATAAAGCTTCTGGACCTGATGGTATTCCAGCTAGATTACTCAAAGAACTAAGTAATGAGCTAGCCCCAGTGTTCAAAATACTCTTTCAGGCTTCACTTAACCAGGGCAGAGTACCAAAGGACTGGAAAGAAGCTAATGTCACCCCCCTATTTAAAAAAGGAGAAAAATCTGACCCAGGGAACTACAGACCAGTATCACTTACCAGCATCACATGTAAAATCCTAGAACACATAATATGTAGCAACATCATAAACCACTTAGACAAACATAATGTCCTCACACCATACCAACATGGCTTTAGGAAATATAGATCATGTGAAACACAACTAATAGGACTAATTGATGATTTTTCAAAAGGTTTAGATAATAGTGAACAAATAGATGCTATCTTACTAGATTTTTCTAAGGCTTTTGACAAAGTTCACCACCATAGTTTGCTTAAAAAATTAAAATATTTCGGCATTAATGGTCCACTGCATCAGTGGATTAAAGACTTTCTGATAGGGAGAGAACAAACTGTAATAATAAATGGCTCTAAATCAACACCGATAACAGTAAACTCAGGTGTACCTCAAGGTACAGTCTTGGGTCCACTACTATTTTTAATTTACATAAATGATTTACCAAATTGCATTAGTTCAGGAACAAAAGTCAGATTATTTGCAGACGATTGCATAATATATAGAACAATAAAAACAACACAAGACACAGATATTTTACAAAGAGAATTAGATGAATTACAGAAATGGGAATCAAATTGGAGCATGTCTTTCCACCCAGAAAAATGTCAGTTGTTAAGAGTAACAAAAAAACTAAAACAAATTAATTCCACTTATCTTATTCATGGCAAACCAGTATCACAGACTAAAAACGCAAAATACCTAGGTGTTATAATAAATGAAAAACTATCATGGAATCCACATATTGATGAAACTACAAAAAAATCAAACAAAGCATTAGGATTTATTAAAAGAAATTTCTATAAATCAAATAAGAACATAAAACTAAAATGTTACTTAACCTTGGTTAGGCCAATAATAGAATATGCATCCTCCGTTTGGGACCCCTCAACTCAAGAAAACATTAAGAAACTGGAACAGACACAAAATAGAGCAGTGAGATTCATAACAAACGAATATTCACATTTGACTAGAGTAACACCTTTAGTAAAACACTAAATTTAGAAAGCCTTCAGGACAGAAGGCTCAAAAGTAAAGTAGCAATCATACATAAAACACTGAACCATAATCTTCAAATACAAAAACAAAATTTAATAAAATACTCTGAAAGACACAAAGATAAAGGCACATTCCTCGTCCCATATGCTAGGACAAATTTGTACAAATACTCCTTCTTCCCTAGTGCTATTAGAGCATGGAATGGGTTGCCTGAGCTAGCCAGGAAAACCAGTGACTTGGCAGAATTTAAGTCATTGGTTAATATGCATGACTAAATGCATGACGCGTAGGACGTAATCATCTTCTTTTTTGAAGTAACGTCTGTATTATATAAGATAAGATAAGATAAGATAATCTGTACATACTTCTAAATGTTTGGCTCTAGCATTTGGAGGCCTATACAATTTTAAAGGCTTGGCTTGGTGTGCAATTCTAGATATGAATTTTAGATTTTAGATGGCTACCTGGTCTTGTCTTGTATGCGCTTCAGATTGTGGTCACGATAGTCTCGAGTTTGAAACCCTGTTGGATGTCCCCCCCCCGGTCCTTCCGTCCTGCAGGAGCTTTGGGCTAGGACATAACAATCTTCAGTTCTGATAGGAACGTCCGAAACTTATAGAACAAAACTATTGGGACGTAAGGCTCTTACGTATTTATACAACTCGAGATGTAATGCCAGGCTATAGATACGTATGTGATATAACTCGAAATGTAGTACCAAGCTATAGATACGTAATACCCAAACATGTACGCCATTCTAGACGTGTTGTCAGACTTAAACATGTTACGTACTTCAATAATTCTAGGCCTATTGCAAATCTCTAACTTATGTATACGAATCAGATTTCAATGAAAACAAACATTCCTGCATTAAGTTACTAACACGAAATGTGACTCTGACACACCTACCTAGCCTCACCTCTCTCTCTCTCTCTATTCTCTACAAACTGTTTAACACCTGCACACGACTGGGCGATGTCCACAAGTCAACGAAACTCTTCAGTTTAAAATATAGCACTGGCGTCATTTGGAGGAATGCAATGTGACGTCATTTTTTTCAGAGCCCAGTGGTTCCCAAACCTTTACAAGTCTCGATGACCTTCTATCCATAGTTTTAAAATTCAGAAACACCATTCTGAAAACGTCAGTCGATTTGAATAATAAACTTGAAACCTCTTAAAAATCTGGTTAACATTCTTGCAGTAATAAAATACACTGTAATACAGTAACATAGAAAGAAAAAGAAAGCGATGTAGATAAATGTGGGGGCGATCTAAGTAAATTAAAAGAAGACTGGGAGAGAACTGGAACTAAAAGACATAATCGCAATCGCCATATTGAAAGATAACTTTAGCAAACTATATCATAAAAATTGTGTTACAAAAAAATAAATAAATTGGAGAATTCTGATTTTACAGTGCTAAAAGATGAAGAAGAACAATATTGTCAACCTTTTAAAATGCATCAAAACCTTCAATAGTGTTGGCACCGGATACACCAAAACCTTCAATAGTGTTGCCACCGGATACACCAAAACCTTCAATAGTGTTGGCACCGGATACATCAAAACCTTCAATAGTGTTGGCACCGGATACATCAAAACCTTCAATAGTGTTGGCACCGGATACACCAAAACCTTCAATAGTGTTGGCACCGGATACATCAAAACCTTCAATAGTGTTGGCACCGGATACACCAAAACCTTCAATAGTGTTGGCACCGGATACACCAAAACCTTCAATAGTGTTGCCACCGGATACACCAAAACCTTCAATAGTGTTGCCACCGGATACACCAAAACCTTCAATAGTGTTGCCACCGGATACATCAAAACCTTCAATAGTGTTGGCACCGGATACACCAAAACCTTCAATAGTGTTGGCACCGGATACACCAAAACCTTCAATAGTGTTGGCACCGGATACATCAAAACCTTCAATAGTGTTGGCACCGGATACACCAAAACCTTCAATAGTGTTGGCACCGGATACATCAAAACCTTCAATAGTGTTGGCACCGGATACACCAAAACCTTCAATAGTGTTGGCACCGGATACACCAAAACCTTCAATAGTGTTGGCACCGGATACACCAAAACCTTCAATAGTGTTGGCACCGGATACACCAGAAACCTTCAATAGTGTTGGCACCGGATACATCAAAACCTTCAATAGTGTTGGCACCGGATACACCAAAACCTTCAATAGTGTTGGCACCGGATACACCAAAACCTTCAATAGTGTTGGCACCGGATACACCAAAACCTTCAATAGTGTTGCCACCGGATACACCAAAACCTTCAATAGTGTTGCCACCGGATACATCAAAACCTTCAATAGTGTTGGCACCGGATACACCAAAACCTTCAATAGTGTTGGCACCGGATACACCAAAACCTTCAATAGTGTTGGCACCGGATACATCAAAACCTTCAATAGTGTTGGCACCGGATACACCAAAACCTTCAATAGTGTTGGCACCGGATACATCAAAACCTTCAATAGTGTTGGCACCGGATACACCAAAACCTTCAATAGTGTTGGCACCGGATACACCAAAACCTTCAATAGTGTTGGCACCGGATACACCAAAACCTTCAATAGTGTTGGCACCGGATACACCAGAAACTCTCCACAATTACAGACTTTTGGTCAGTGTTTGGACATTGAAACGTGTTTAGAGTAGTTTGATCAAACGGAGATTTAAACAAGGACCTTGTGAGGCCTACTGTGTAGAAGATTTGAGATCAGTTGAGCAACATACCAACAAACTTAAAGTACGGCACTAGTCAACAGACCATTTAAATGAATGAATGCTCTAAGTGTTACATCAATCCCGAAACGTGAGACCAAGGTTTGACAAAAATAGCCACACACGTTTGTCCATCGTGCTCTATGTTGACTACTTATGTCATCCATGAGAATGTGGGTTTACAGTAGATGTGCTCGCCCATTAGACTAGTGAAGACTATATGTGCTTGGAATGCCCGCCTACGAACTATTTCAGATTCAATAAACAAGGTAACTATAAAGGTTTGTGCTGAACAGACGATTCTAGTCACATTTTACATCAAACACAAACCAAAACTTAAAACTCATTCAGCAAGCGAGAAACGATCAAACAGACCTTTATAACAGATCTTCATAACTGACCTTTATAACAGACCTTCATAACTGACCTTCATAACTGACCTTTATAACAGACCTTCATAACTGACCTTTGCTAACATTAAATGAAATATTAGGAGGTGGGTTTTTTTTCGACGACTTGTAATCTTGTTTGCATTCCTTACAGCAAATGTCTGACCTATATATATATCTATCTATAAGATATAAATACCTATCTGTAACTGGTGTATTCATGCAAGTTCTTGTGTTTCAGGTACGTTATACCGCAAAGGAGTGTCAAGAATGCTATCACCAATCCTTTTCAATAAAAAGGAACTGCAGCTATTTTGACCTGACGATCTGATGGAAGCCTAACTTTAAATGAATCATTAAAATCTATACAATTTTAAATTTTTTGAAGTCTGACCATCATTTCTAATAACATTATTTGCATTGTTCGCAGAGGCCCTTGCAAACTAACTGGACCATTAAATGACTCGAGTCCCAAATAAAGGAAACTCGAGAGTAGAAGTGACTATTCAGTTACTTTTGAGTTTCTCAAAGGATGCGTATTTATAAATTGAAATACATAAATACGTTGAAGCTTTTAGTGTTTCAGCCCTAACTGCAGCCATGGACTGGACTAGTTCGCTAGGTCCATTTGATAAAGGATATTTCTACAATGGCTTTACTGGAAAGAGAAAACTTATTTTTAGTTTGTTTGTTTGACAAGTTTCGGATTTTCATTCAGAATTGAAGATAGCTACATCCTAGCCCTTAGTACACGCAAGACGGCGGGGAGGGGCGGCGGGAAGGGTTCGAACCCGGAACCACCGAGACGACAGCCAAGATACCAAACGATCAGGTAGCCACGGGAGTAGCAATAGGAAGGTTCCCCCCCCCCTTCTCTATACATTAAAAAAAAACAAGCTCTAAGAGCAGATCACTCTACACACTAAGATGATATACTTTCTAACAAGATGGTTATGAACAAAACAATAAACGAACTAGACACTGAAAGCTTTACGAGGATGGATCAGATATGAAAGAAGTCAGTACAGAAGTTCCGTTTCTCCCGCACCTTTTTTTTTTTATTGTGGGGAATGAGTGTGAGCTAAACATAGTGCACACGTATTTGTATATCAGGCTTTGTCTATACGTGGACCGGCCCCAAATAAAAGTTTGTATATCAGGCTTTGTCTATACGTGGACCGGCCCCAAATAAAAGTTTGTATACCAGACTTTGTCTATACATGGACCAACCCCTAAATAAAAGTTTGTATACCAGGCTTTGTCTATACGTGGACCGCCCCCAATATAAGTACGTTGCTAGTTGTCATTATGATAAGTCCACTCCACTAAATATCTCAACTTCCGCTTTCTTTACGAACACAGAAACATACGCACAAATCTTGACCCGTGTTACGAGTTAATTATAGACCAAGTCGGGCTAGACCTGCTCCGCATTTGTATCCTTCATTATTCAGAATGACATCAGTTCATAATTATGTAGTGTCCAAAATAAATGAGACCACGTGTTACAACATCCAAGGGATGTTAATGTTGCATGTGTGTGTGTTTTTGTGTGTTTGTGTGTGTGTTACTGCTGTAAAAAATGTAAAACCAGTTTTTATTTTGCCATCATATAAAGTTGTGAGTTTTCAATTAAAGAATTACATGAAATGAGGTCACTGTGACTTATTACGGAATCCTAGACGATGTTTGACTTCTTACTCTTCAGAACTTAATCATTAAATTCGTCACATTGACGTGTACATTGACATTGATGTCCACCAATAATTCAGACCCACTTTGCTTTAAAAAGTTGATGAAGTGGGTGACAAGTGACATCCACCCTTTTCAATAATTTATAATTGTTTATAACTGTTTCAATTTTGTTTATAATAATCATGTAATAGACATTTGAATAAAAGAAATATGTCGTTGAAAACAGTTTAAGGTGACAAAAAAAAGTACTTAAACAGACCCCCGGAAGACAATGGATTTATTTGCATTCATTGTTGCAAAATCTGTTGGTCAAAACTGGCCCTCAGTATACTCGTCAAATACTGCACACGTTTTTAATCTTTGGATTCGAAGCAACCTTACAAAGATATTAAAGTATATTGTTTTTCTATAGATCTCGATATAATTGTTCCATTCGATAAATCCATATCGAATTTTTTTTTTAAATTACTTGTAAATTATTTTTAACTAATTGTGCACATGAAGCATTTTAATAATTCACACAAACTATTTTGTCCTCTGCTTGACACGCAGCCACTATCTGGCCAAGTCAGACATTGTTCGACTCAACTCTATAGTCTCAACAAAAAAAAATCTTGAATGGTATGCAGAGAATGACAATAGATTCCACCAATCGATAAAGGAAGTGGGTGAGTGTTGCTGAGGCGGGGCGGGGTGGGAAGACATATTGTTGTCGTAACCGGGAGTCCATGTATCTTAGTCCATAAATAGTCGCCAGTGTGACCATGCTGAACGACAACATCAACAAAACAGAAAAACCAAAAAGAATCTTTCAAAGTTGTTAAGTGGCCGCTACACGACCGATCGATCATTGATCCGTGGTGATCCAGTCATTCATAACTCCTCCTCGTCGTGTAAGAAAGCAAATTGAAATGTGAATGAAATGTCAGAGCTATTCAATTTGGAAGAGAGTCATTCATTCAACACACATTCAAATTCACATGCTCAGCGCGGTGTAGATTCAATGAGAGCATAAAGACATTGGGTAACGGCGGCTAACGCAAACCAAAAAACAAAGGTCGTTAAAGGGAAATTTTAAAGTAGTGAATATACAAACAAACAAAAAAAACACGAGAATTAGGATGAAATAAAGCACAAGAAAAAACAACTTTTGAGTGTTCTATAAGACAAACAGGAACCCTAACTAACTGAAAGAGTCAAGACTCTGAGTTCATTGTAATGATATCATTTCAATTTGTTGTCCTTAGCAACTGAACCAAACTTTGTGTGTGTGTGTGTGTGTGTGTGCTAAAACAAAGAAGCGAACTATTTCAAGAGTTTTGTACCAGGTCAGAAAAGTTTTTGAAACAAAGAGAAATGGGAGACTTTACTTTTTTTTTTTTTTTGAAAACTTTTCTTTTTCACAAGTGACACATAGTAACATGGCAACTATTTCAAATAGAACACTAGTAACATGGCAACTATTTCAAATAGAACACTAGTAACATGCCAACTATTTCAAATAGAACACTAGTAACATGCCAACTATTTCAAATAGAACACTAGTAACATGCCAACTATTTCAAATAGAACACTAGTAATATGCCAACTATTTCAAATAGAACACTAGTAACATGCCAACTATTTCAAATAGAACACTAGTAACATGCCAACTATTTCAAATAGAACACTAGTAACATGCCAACTATTTCAAATAGAACACTAGTAACATGCCAACTATTTCAAATAGAACACTAGTTCCAAAGATTTTGAATTTTTAGGAAGAATAGCGAAATATAAACAGACTGCTTTTGAAGACTTAAGAGAGAGGCAGGTTTTATGGACGTAAAGATTTAGGTTGACGACATTTGATGGTTTCCTTCATTATTAGTAAACTTCTTGCTCGACATTCACTACCAGCGTCGATTACCTTCTCGTGTTGTCCTTTCGCCTGTTATTTTATTTCGTTGAGTGTTACCTTCGTTTGACTTATCTGCATAAGACACAGAGTGAAAGCGCTTAACAACTGCAAATCATTCGTTTCACATGCCTTCAAGTTTTTATTTTCTATTTGAATTGTGAGCTATCACAGGAAGCACTATTCATGCAGAACTCTCCTCGCTACGCAGATGTTTACATTTTTACCGGAAACGGGCGCACTTAGCATAATAAAACTGCATGGAGAAAGATTTAATTCTTGATTTAGTTTTCAATAAAATCATTGCTTTTCGGCTTTAAATGTTTAGAAATGTAAAAAATGAGATTTTATGGCGACACTGAACTCGGTGTTCTAAATGTAACTTTTTTTTTCCCGATATGACGTACGTTTTATGTAAGGTTTGTGAATCATCGAAAAAAAAAAAGATTTTCATCTGTTTCTGTTGTAAAGATTCAATTTGGACGAGATAGACTTTCTCAAGAAACATATGTTACAACTAATCGTTCAAGCCTTAAAAGTCAAAGATGAAAAGATGAAGAATGAAGTACCGGTAATTATTATTTAAAAGTAACGCCTTTGTCTATTTAGATCTGTCAAATTAGGTAGACTAATGTACCAGCTCTTACTCTGTAAAACAATGACTGTTGAAGTATGAACTACGAACCATGGGCGTAGCCAGAAATATATATATATATATATTGTTATAAACCTGGTGGTGGCACAGATGGGGGTAGTGGTGTGTGTGTAGTCAGCCGACGCAAATCGCCCCAGGCCAGCGCTAGACGAGCGGTCAAGCGTGACGAGTTACGACTGTCAGCCGAGTCGAGTGTCAACAGGACAGTGCGGGAAGGATCGCCGACGTGAACAGAGCTCAGGAGCGTCACGAGAGTTATAGTCATCTGACCACCTAGAAACGTCGAGGGGCGTTCTGTCCGGTTCGAGAAGGCCAGTAGGGACCCTATATAAGAGCGGAGGTGTCGCAGTCAACACGGTCGATAAAAGGGGCTCAATACAGCAAGGTTCAGAAAGGAGGTTTACGACAGAAGGTCCACTACAGTCCGGTCGACTACAGCACAGTTGAACGGTGTGGCTCTGTACGGGGCATTACGACGGTTCGGTGAGGAGTACTGTCAAGTACAGTTGAGACGAACGGCGTCTTGATCTTGGTCTGTGATCGAGTCCGACACAACGAACTCAGTGTGTGAAGTCAGTCCTGAACTGTTGAACCCAGTGCAAGCCCGGAACGAGCCAGTGCAAGAGTTGATACGGCGGAACGGTGTTATCGGAGAGATATTTGTACAGTGTACGTGTTGCCAATTGTACAGTATTGGCTGTTATTTATTCAACTATTAAAGTGTTACGTTACTCTGGAGCCCTGAGTTGTCAAGTTCTTTAAGTTGGTGGTGTATGGTGCAGTTTGCAGAGAGCCTGGATAGTGAGATTCGTAACAATATATATATATATATATATATATATATATATATGTGTGTGTGTGTGTGTGTGTGTGTGTCTGTGTCTGTGTGTACATAATTAATCTTTATTGCATTCTAAAATAACCTTTATTCTATCATCAACGTCCTGGCTATGTCCTTTAGAAGCATGATCAGTGAACTCATTATCAGTGGTTCAAAGCAATTAAGTTAACCATCTTTTTCAGCCAATCACTAGATGTGTTTCTAGAAGATATCCTAGTTTCCGATTGGTTGCACTGACCAATAACAAACAAATGGTGCAATTTGAAGATCCGTATTCCCAATATAGCATTACTAGTCGACCCACGGCGTAGCATACGCCTTTATTTTGCAGGGTCGGCCTTAGGCTAATGCAACCTATGATGCCGCTGAGGGCCCCGCACTTTCAAAGGACACGCGCTAATCCTAGGTGTAAATTATTAAAGTAAACCAATTTATAACTTATAACAGAATTCCCGCAGCCTCCTGATTTACCAGGAACTCCTGGAAATCTCCTGAAATTGCAATATATACGAAAAAGTCCTGGAAATATCCGGAAACTATTAAAATCTTTTGAAAACAAAAAAAAAATCTCCTGAAATATATAGATAAAAAAATATCATTTTGAGGTGTCATTCAAAATGGAAAACGCCAATCTTACGCGCGATGAAAAAAAAATCGGCATTATGCAATACCCGTAATTGTGGAATCTGGTGAAAGAAGCTTCTCGCATCTCTTTATCTCTAATGAAGAATTACTTGAGGTCAACAATTCTCGAAGATAGAGTGAAACATTTGGTAATTCTTGCTATTGAGCGTGATCTATGTAGAAAACAGAATTTTTATGATATACCGTATGACTTCGTTACACGCAAGGCTCGTAAAGTAATTCTGTAGGTAGTAAAGAATGAATAAAATGCAAAGACGAATTTTTTAAAATAAAAATTCTAAATTTTTACTTATTATCCGTATCCCTACCTAAACTTAGTCTCGCCAAATCCGTTTCGCATAGAGCCCCACAACAGTTAAGACCGGCCCTGCTATTATGTGACGGGTGAATACAGGGTAGATTACTTTAGACCGCTTAAACTACGTGGGGTAGAAATAAAAAAAGTAATCTTTCCATGACTTCTTGGTCACAACGGTTAAGTCCGCCCTGCTATTTTGTGACGGGTGAATACTACCTGTTTCCCCCACCTCTTCTTTTTTTTTCGCCTCTTAAATTACGTAGGGTAACTCTAATCCGTCCGACTCTCAAAATTAAAAGAGTGATCTTTCCATTACGTGGTGTCCAAACTCTTGAGCCATGAAGAGAATTATATATATGGATTAAATGTTTGTCAAGTCAACAAAACGGAAGTCGAACAACAATGAGGTGATACAAATTAGTTTCAAAACAATTACCTCTAATTGACCAATTTGAAATTGTTGTTTTCATTAAATGATCTTTTAAAAGTGAAATTGTGTGGACTACTTTACAAAATCTTGTTTGTACTACCTCATATGCATATTCAATAAAGTTATTAAAGAACACGAAGTGCTATGACCATCTTGTTTTAAAATGGTTTATACATAAGCCACAATTACAAAATAATTCTCTTTAAAAAATCATATTTAAATATACACATTTGTTCCTCGAACTACCTTGTCTATGTTTTTAATGTAGTTAGTGTGCATACAATATGTCCACTATAAGGTAATTGTATAAAAACTATATAACATTTTAAAAACATTTTGGAAGACCAAAGGTAGACATTGCTTTAAGAAATGCTAAATGGAGAAATCGAAATTTCAAAATAGTTTCCAGTTTTTTAAATACAAGACTAAAAAGTAACAAGCAGGCGGACAGATAGACAACGCATATACAATAGGGACTGTACCCTGGTGGAGGTGCATTAAAGAAAAAAACACCACAAAACAATAATGAGCTTTCATGATCTGCTTTTTACAACGCTCTAACAGAATAATCACCTTTGGTCAGCATGAATGTATGCAAGTGAACTCAAAGATGCCGGTAACTTTGGCCACTCAAAGAATTAGAAGTCAAGAAAGATGGATTTAAAAAAAAAATGAGTTGGATCTGGGCAGTAGAAAGGGATAGTTAATAATACTTTAAAGGAATCTCCACAGCTTGCTAAAAAATGTTTCTAACATGTTTTACATGTTTCGGATGTTCCTTCAGAGTTAAAGATAATTTACTTCCTAATCCAAACCTCCCGCAGGACGACAGGGAATGGGAGCTATACCAAATGGGAGGAGGTTCAAGCGTAACTACTTCGAATGCTCCATCATCCTGTGGTACGCCACTTTATAATGATAAGCGTAATCTTCGTCTTTGCTTCGAGTCGTTTTCAATTGAATTAGAATGTGATGGTAGAAAAATATATTCATTTCTCAGACACAGCCAATTCTCATCGCGAGAAGCGCTTTGTGCATGCTAGTGCCAATTATGTATAACATTATTGAATCTTCAATTCTATCCGTTTGACAATAGCATGTCTCTATAAAACTAGACTTTGTGAGCTGGCTGTTGTTATTTATCCCTTAGCCCATGGTAACAAGGCACAACAATACAACAGCTTAAGAACCCAAAAATGTTATAGATCTTTCGTGACCTTCTGACGTCACCAAGAGAATGTCGGTGTGCAGACGTGATAACAAGACTAGTCTGAAAGATTAAGTTAGCGTGCCAATATCGTTTATTGAATGAACATTTCTCAGGCCAAGTTTGAAGAGTTGCAGGCCTTAGGTGGGCGTCTTCTCCTAACCGCAGTGATCGTTCTTTGTGTACACATTGAAAGAAGGCAGAAATAAAATCGAAATAGTTGAGACCCAGGAAATGCAGAAATAGAAAGTTCTTTGGCCTTCCTTCCAATTGTTTATAAACACTGCCTTCTTTTAACTAAGGAATGTGAACAGAGCCCCTACCGGATACAGAGTGTAGATAGATATATGCTCACATTCACTTCGAGACAGGTGAAAATAGTTTCCAACAGAAACCTAAAGAAGATTTTCATTTCTAAATCTGGCTCGTCATGGTCGTCTCGTCGATTTCTAATTTAGAAATGGGAAGTGGAGTGTAAGGCATAACAAAAAAGTAAGCTGACGAAATTCTTGGACTAATAGGCCTACATCAGAAAGTAGAAAGAGGTGTAGGATTTTTTTTTGTGTGCCTCCAAAAAAAGTGAATCTCTTTCTTTCAGCTCAACTCTCAAAAGCTGCAATCTGCAACAGCACCTTCTCCTCCCAGCTAGTACCTCTTCTCAGAACAAGCTTCAGTAGCATTTTCTTATAACAGTTACTCTCTTCCATAGTCTCTTCTTACAGCTACTCTCTTCCATAGTGTCTTCTCTTGGGCTAATGCGGACACCTGTAATGCTGATGTAGTACAGAGTCTAAAGATGGTGAAGTTTCCCCAATTGTGCCTTCGGTCTCGCTTCCAACCCAAGCGTCTTGGGATACGAGTAATCGGTTATAGGAATGTGAAAATGTTCATCTGCTTGGAACTTTCCCAGACAGAAGTTTGTTCAGACAGATGAAGGCGAGCTTCCAAGGAGAGTCTTGAGTTCCAAGAGTCTTAGACTCAACTCTTAGGACAATTGCGAAGTAGAATAATAATAGTGTGTTTTCAAAGTTACAATTTTCAAAGACCCCTCTTCTCATTACTATAATCTTGCATACCTTCCCTTGTCATTGCTACAATTTTCTTAAGCTCTCTCTCCTATCACAATTTTCTAAAGTCTAACAGTCTAGTTCTTTCCGTAAGTATGTAGTGTGGCCAGTACGATACCAAATGTTATGCCCTGTTCAAATGTGTGTGTACCTGATTGTTAAACTGAATTTGATGAACTCTAAAGCATCAAAACAATTCAATGTCTAAAACAAAAGAAGACAATTCTAAACGTGTCAGATCTCGCTATTTGACACACAATGACACTCCAGAGATTACATTCGAGACCAAAACAAAAAGATGTCAAGAATGGGGGTGGAGAGAATCTTGAACTTTAAAACGTTACCAAACATTCCTGGAGTTCCCCACTCACCCCACTTCTTATTGTAATCTTTTGCCCCCAACACTTCGTTGCGACGCCACCAATCAGAAGTGATTACCTTAATCAAGAGATTTTGGCTCAGGTCTTATATAGGCTCAATGGGCAGAGTCAAGCTAGTCAGAGATAATAGGAATGTTAAAATTCCACATACTTTGTCACTTACACACACACACATACATCTGATCTATCCAGCTCTCCAACCCGTCTTGATTATTTGAGTAATCCTAGTTTATATCTCAGAAAGAAGTTCGTTAGAGGACTTTTTTTTTTAACGCGAAAGAATCTTAGTTCACTTGAGACCGGTAAGGTGGCGTCCAAAAGTGTGGTCTTCATTCATCGATCTATGTAAATATATTGATTAAAGATGGACAAGAAAACGTGTAGGTGTTGAAAGGCGCGGGGCAGGGGGGCAGCACTGTAATGTACTTTGATTGATTAAAACTCTTCTTGTGAGACCTTGATAGACCGTATCGGGGGAGTTGTGGGTGTTTCAACAATCATTCTTAGTGAATAAGACTTTTCTTATGGCAGTGTTTCTCAAATTTTAATCTTGACGCCCCTCACTCCCTTCAACCGACGAATAAGAATTATGGTCGATCGCATTCACCCCCTCCTCCAGTTGGCCTTTTAAGGACTGGGGGGGGGGGGGAGAATAAGCACCCCAATCAGGGCCGTGATCAAGGATTTTCCTGTATTCTGATCTGTAGTGACTATACCAACATCATGGAAATACCATGAGTGACTAGGCCACGATAAACAAAAGTAGAAAATCAACAACTACTTAGTAGAAGGAAATGTAACGAGAACAACCAGACGGTACATTCACTAAAGTGTCCTGAGATTTAGATGAGACTGTATAAGTATCTATGTAACTATCGGAAACATTGAAATAAAAGTTATGGGGAAAAAAACACACTGTTCCTTAAATTAAATAACACACACAAAATAATAATAATAAGATGAATTCACTTTACAAATGTGATAATAAGATGAAGTCACTCAGACAAATGTGATAATAAGATGAAGTCACTCAGACAGATGTGATAATAAGATGAAGTCACTCAGACAGATGTGATAATAAGATGAAGTCACTCAGACAAATGTGATAATAAGATGAAGTCACTCAGACAGATGTGATAATAAGATGAAGTCACTCAGACAGATGTGATAATAAGATGAAGTCACTCAGACAGATGTGATAATAAGATGAAGTCACTCAGACAGATGTGATAATAAGATGAAGTCACTCAGACAGATGTGATAATAAGATGAAGTCACTCAGACAGATGTGATAATAAGACGAAGTCACTTACACAGATGTGATGATGAGCTCATTAACAAATGTAAAAGCTAAATCTAACTATTACATCTGGACCTAGTAAGAATAATATGCAAATAAATAGGCACTCGAACTGTTGCTTAACATTTATTTAATTAGAAAATAATTATAGAGATTTCCAACAAGTAATATTAGCGTACTTGAGGTATTCAATCCACAGAGACATTTCATTGCCTTATATTTTTCCCTGTAGTAGATCTATGAGCTATGTCTCTCTAAACGTCATGCTGTTGCCCCGCGGTAACATAGTCCTCCACTAGACCGTAAAAGTCCTTCATAAATGTTACCGTTTGATCTTCAAGTTAGCAATACCATTAACTACATCTGTAGGCCTACCAATATGTCGGATGGTAACGGAGCTCTCTCTTTTCTTAAGGAATGTGAGATATGTTTCCTTTCTTTATGGCCTGTTGAAAAAAGGAAATAGCTTTTCCAATTACCTCTAGATGCGGCCGTTAACACGGCGCTGAGAAGGGAGAAAAAAAGTTGGTGTACGTCGCACTGGCGGATCCAGGGGGGGGGGACGGTAGGGGCGATCGCCCCCCCACTCGGCCGACCCCCCCCCCCCCAAGGGGGGGGGCGGACGAATTTTAGTATAGAAGTCACACAATTTGTATACGAATTTATTACTTATGTTAATAATATATACTAGTTATTTATATTTCAAACTATTTTTAGATTATTTCGCCCCCCCCTTCTAGTATGTTGGCCGATTAGGTGGGGTCGGGAGGGGGCGACAGCATCAATCCGCCCCCCCCCCAACCATAAACTTTTGAGTGGGGGGGGGGCGGTCCAATTTATTTGTAGAAATCACAGCTTGCCAAAAGAATCAATTATGATTAAAACTTGTTATTGATATTTTAACCGATCTTTATATTATGTCGTTCCCCTGTTGTCCGATTGGTGTGTGTGTGTGGGGGGGGCGAAACCTCTACTGCCCTTCCCACCTAAACCCTTTGAGTGGGGGGGGGCGGTCCTTTTTTTATGGAGAAATCATAGTTTGTGAGCAAGATTAGTTGCATTAATATATAAATTTGATATTATGTCGCTCTCCTTCAGGTATCTTGGCCGATTCGGTGGAGTAAGGGGGGGAGGGGCGATTGCATGTACTGCCCTCCCCGCTCTAGCCCTCTGAGTGGGGGGGGGGGCGGTCATATTTTTATGGAGAAATCATAGTTTGTGAATAAAAATAGTTGAATTTCTATATAATTGATATGTGAAACCATTTGTATATTATGTCGCACCACACTCTAATCTCAAATTTTATGATTAGTAAATATAAAAGGAAAAAGGTGGGAGGGGCGATACATGCCATCTCCTTTCCCTCATCGGACGAAGCAATAATTTTTCTTTTTGTATTGTTACGTATTTCTGAATCTTCTGGCTAGAAGTATTAGTAGGCACACAAATAAAAACACTGTAAAGAACTTGACGACTAAACTTTCAGTTTCATATAACTTTAATGACTATTAACTCTAACAATTCGTCACTGTAACATGTAGCGTAGAAGAATGTACAATATCTGTCAGTTTACAGTTAGCTATACTTCGTTGCAATTAATCTCTTCACTTCGTTGCACTTCATCTCTTCTCAACTTGCACCGAGTCGTATTCCACAGAACAGACCAACGACACACTTCCCAGTGTCGCTCCAGGTCTCCAAAACTGAACCAAGTCGTAACAGACCAACGACACACTTCCCAGTGTCGCTCCAGGTCTCCCAAAGCTGAACCAAGTCGTACTCCAGTCTACCACATCAGAGCCGCACACGTCTTACATCGACTGTATCGACTGTAACGGCTGAATTCCACTGTAGTTCGCTGTATAGACTTTAACGACAGTAGTCCACTCCAGTTAACTCTACCCTAGTTAACTTGCATCAAGTCGTACACATTTCTCTTCCACTAGAGCCGCACACGTCTTACATCGTCTCTATCGACTGTAACGGCTAACTCACGACTCCATACGACTGACTTTCACATTAACTCTCTGGCTTATATAGAGTCCCTAATCGCTTGTCCAAAGTTGCACAAACACTCCTAGTATCCTCTGGAATAACATGTCAGGAAACGTCACATCCTGTCTTTATTTATACACGTAGATTCCAGAAAACACTCGCTGCAGTGTCATCAAGTCGGGGTCACACGTAGTGACCTTTATCTGTCACTGTTCATTAGTAACTGTCCCCCTACTTAGATCTGTTCGTCCCCTGGAACAACACGTGTGGACACTTCACATCCTGTCTTTGTTTGTACATGTAGATTCCATTGAACACTAGCTGCTGTGTCATCTCACCGGGGTCATACGTTGACCTCTACCTATCACTGTTCATTTGTAACACTGCCCCCTTCTTAGATCTGTTCGTCCCGAACAGATTCTACTTCATCACGATACTGATGAAATCGATCGACGATTAAGTAGGAAGCTTTGGTGGTTGCCCCCTTCTCAGAGATGTTCTTTCAATCTGGCAGTTGTCCATCTTCTTTCCATAGAAGAATGGGAGCCAAATCCTCATTTTTCAGCAGTTCCTCACAAATGCTTTCATCAATCTTGGTATGGAAACATCGACCTTCAGATGACGACATTGGGCACTCTTGTCGAGAAAATTCATCAGCATTCTAACGAGTTGGTGCTTCACTGGCTGAGTTTTACATTTTCAAGCATCTTTTTACAGAGCTTCTTCAGAGATAACTAGGTTCATCACAGTACAGCAATATTCACATGCTCTTCTTTTAAACAACAGCAACTGACTTGGGTTTGTACGATGTTGGGTTGATCTTCTTGTACAGTTCTGTCACAGATGGTTACTCACTACAGTTCTGACATCTTAAACTACTTCTTTTCTGTCCTTCTTGCTTCTGACTTAATTAGCGTTCTTCTAAAACCTCTGTTATACTTCATCAACCTATTCTCATGAGGAATGTTCTTAGATTATTCATTAGTGGCTTCACACTTTCAACTGATTCGTAAGGCTTTCTTCTTTGGTCTGATGGTTCCGGACAGAATATTTCTAAAAACATGGTCTGTGGAGTTTCATCAGTGCAGGTGGGGGTCTATCAGTGGGAGAAGTGGTGGGCTTGTTTTCTAACAACATGGGCTATGGAGTTTCATAAATGCAGGTGGGGGTCTATCAGTGGGAGAAGGGGTGGGTTTGTATCTTGATCTTGTTGGAGCCATCCACGTTGCACTCTGCATATGTCGCTTTCTCCGCCTCCTCAATTTGATATTTCTTTGGTTGTGTTGATGTCGTTGTCGTTGTCTTGCTTTCCTGTCGATCAATGCTGATGGCAGCGACTTAGCACATAGGAAGGCATTGTATTTCATAGCTGTAGTCATCAAGACTGTTGATCTAACAAGTTGCTTCAGCATTAATCTTCGATGGGTGCTTTGCGAATGAGCTGCAAGTCCACTTGAAGGCAAGTTGTCAAACACGTCATCACCTTCATCCGAGTCTAGAGGACTCGGCTGTGGGGCAGGTTGATAACATTCAACGTGCAAAGGTCCATCAACTTCAGCATCAGATTCTATTGTGTTTCCTTGACTTTCACCAGGGCTTCTCGCGCTGATCTTGACAGCTGGACAAACTTCTGTTAAGTCCAGACCTTGCTGGTGTATTTCTTGGCATTCACAGTCTTCTTGCATAGCTACGTACGTACAGTTCTTGTCAAACACATGGGTGCAATAATCAAGCTTCGAGTTCCTCTCGCAGACACTGGCAGATAGAAGACATAAGTCTTTAAGGCCCACAGCAACAGGCTTGGACGCAGACCCAACGTTGTCTTGATCTGTCTGGCTGGTTGAGGTACTCATATCAGGTTTATCTGTAGCTAAAGCTTCGGTCAAACTATAGGTCTCTTCTATTGTTTCTTCAGGGGTCTCATTCTGCTTTTCGTTGAAATAGTAACAGCTACCGTCTCTTTTCATTTCTTGTGGGCCACATTCGTTTGGTTTGCCATCACAGTCACAGACAGCACAACCATCACCAGCATCCCTATCGTAATTGTCTGTAACGCCACATTCTTGGTTGGACAATTGTTCGCTGTTCATCAATGGTGTAGCTCTTTTATCTGTCGACTCAATCTGATGCTGTTGGGTGTTCAGCAGCTCATTAATCATGATTCTAGTTTGATCTTTTATCGTATCTGTTTGTTCTTCTGTCTTGTTGGGCGTGGTAGCTATTTGTTCATTTTCATTCATGGCTTTGATCAAATGGTTAAATGAAGAAAATCGAGTGTTGATTTCTGATTCTATCTCCTTAATGCTCTCTTTCACCGAGTTCATTTTGTATTGCAAAGTTCTCAGGAGCTCCGTCATATTAGGTTTGTCTTCAAATTGGCAGGTGTCCGGGTTCTCATCTTCCTCCAACAGGGCTTGTCTGAGACGTGCTGTTAGCGTTTCCTTATTTCCGTTAAGCCGTAGACCTCTTTCTCGAAGCTCTTGTCTAAGTTCTTTCATGTCAAGTTCAATAAGAAGTTTGATGGAACACATTCTAGCCAGAAAGATCCCACTTCTGACACCAATTGTTACGTATTTCTGAATCTTCTGGCTAGAAGTATTAGTAGGCACACAAATAAAAACACTGTAAAGAACTTGACGACTAAACTTTCAGTTTCATATAACTTTAATGACTATTAACTCTAACAATTCGTCACTGTAACATGTAGCGTAGAAGAATGTACAATATCTGTCAGTTTACAGTTAGCTATACTTCGTTGCAATTAATCTCTTCACTTCGTTGCACTTCATCTCTTCTCAACTTGCACCGAGTCGTATTCCACAGAACAGACCAACGACACACTTCCCAGTGTCGCTCCAGGTCTCCAAAACTGAACCAAGTCGTAACAGACCAACGACACACTTCCCAGTGTCGCTCCAGGTCTCCCAAAGCTGAACCAAGTCGTACTCCAGTCTACCACATCAGAGCCGCACACGTCTTACATCGACTGTATCGACTGTAACGGCTGAATTCCACTGTAGTTCGCTGTATAGACTTTAACGACAGTAGTCCACTCCAGTTAACTCTACCCTAGTTAACTTGCATCGAGTCGTACACATTTCTCTTCCACTAGAGCCGCACACGTCTTACATCGTCTCTATCGACTGTAACGGCTAACTCACGACTCCATACGACTGACTTTCACATTAACTCTCTGGCTTATATAGAGTCCCTAATCGCTTGTCCAAAGTTGCACAAACACTCCTAGTATCCTCTGGAATAACATGTCAGGAAACGTCACATCCTGTCTTTATTTATACACGTAGATTCCAGAAAACACTCGCTGCAGTGTAATCAAGTCGGGGTCACTCGTAGTGACCTTTATCTGTCACTGTTCATTAGTAACTGTCCCCCTACTTAGATCTGTTCGTCCCCTGGAACAACACGTGTGGACACGTCACATCCTGTCTTTGTTTGTACATGTAGATTCCAGGGAACACTAGCTGCTGTGTCATCTCACCGGGGTCATACGTTGACCTCTACCTATCACTGCTCATTTGTAACAGTATTATAGTTAAGAAATTACAAAATGTAAAAAAAAAAATCAGCCACTAATATAATTTATATATGCTATAAATTAAATTCTCGTATCGAGTGGCCCCACCTTTATTCTTTAATGACAAATGCAATCATTAGCAGAAATTATAAAAAGGAGCGAGGATAAATCGTTTTCATTCTACCGCCCCTCCCATTTCCAGAGTTTATGTGATTTCACATGAATTTATCATAATTATTGTTACAAATGAACAGTGATAGGTAGAGGTCAACGTATGACCCCGGCGAGATGACACAGCAGCTAGTGTTCCCTGGAATCTACATGTACAAACAAAGACAGGATGTGACGTGTCCACACGTGTTGTTCCAGGGCACGAACAGATCTAAGTAGGGGGACAGTTACTAATGAACAGTGACAGATAAAGGTCACTACGTGTGACCCCGACTTGATGACACTGCAGCGAGTGTTTTCTGGAATCTACATGTATAAATAAAGACAGGATGTGACGTTTCCTGACATGTTATTCCAGAGGATACTAGGAGTGTTTGTGCAACTTTGGACAAGCGATTAGGGACTCTATATAAGCCAGAGAGTTAATGTGAAAGTCAGTCGTATGGAGTCGTCAGTGAGCCGTTACAGTCGATACAGACTATGTAAGACGTGTGCGGCTCTGTGGAAGAGAAATGTGTACGACTCGATGCAAGTTAACTAGGGTAGAGTTAACTGGAGTGGACTACTGTCGTTAAAGTCTATACAGCGTACTACAGTGGACTTGAGCCGTTACAGTCGATACAGTCGATGTAAGACGTGTACGGCTCTGATTCGGTAGACTTGAGTACGACTTGGTTCTGCATTGGGAGACCTGGAGCGACACTGGGAAGTGTGTCGTTGGTCTGTTCTGTGGAATACGGCTCGAAGAAGTTGAGAAGAGATGAAGTGCAACGAAGTGAAGAGATGCAGTGCAACGAAGTATAGCTAACTGTAAACTGACAGATATTGTACAGTCTTCTACGCTACATGTTACATTAATGTTAGAGTTAATAGTCATTAAAGTTATATGAAGCTGAAAATTTAGTCGTCAAGTTCTTTACAGTGTTTTTATTTGTGTGCCTACTAATACTTCTAGCCAGAAGATTCAGAAATACGTAACAATTGGTGTCAGAAGTGGGATCTTTCTGGCTAGAATGTATTCCACAAAACTTCTTAATGAACTTGACATGAAAGAACTTAGACAAGAGCTTCGAGAAAGAGGTCTACATCTTAACGGAAATAAGGAAACGCTAATAGCACGTCTAAGACAAGCCCTGTTGGAGGAAGATGAGAATCCGGACACCTGCCAATTTGAAATCAAACCTAATATGACGGAGCTCCTGAGAACTTTGCAATACAAAATGAACTCGGTGAAAGAGAGCATTAAGAAGATAGAATCAGAAATCAACACCAGATTTTCTTCATTTAACCAGTTGATTAAAGTCATGAATGAGAATGAACAAATAGCTACCACGCCCAACAAGACAGAAGAACAAACAGATACGATAAAAGATCAAACTAGAATCATGATTAACGAGCTGCTGAACACCCAACATTATCAGATTGAGTCGACAGATGAAAGAGCTACACCAGTGATGAACAACGAACAATTTTCCAACCAAGGATATGGCGAAACAGACAATTACGATAAAGATGCTGGTGATGGCTGTGCTGTTTGTGACTGTGATAGCAAACCAAACGAATGTGGCCCACAAGAAATGAAAAGAGACGGTAGCTGTTACTATTTCAACGAGAAGCAGAATGAGACCGCTGAAGAAACAATAGAAGAGACTTATAGTTTGACCGAAGCTTTAGCTATAGATAAACCTGATATGAGTACCTCAACCAGCCAAACAGATCAAGACAACGTTTGGTCTGCGTCCAAGCCTGTTGCTGTGGGCCTTAAAGACTTCTGTCTATCTGCCATTGTCTACGAGAGGAACTCGAAGCTGGATTATTGCACCCATGCGTTTGACAAGAACTGTACGTACGTAGCTATGCAAGAAGACTGTGAATGCCAAGAAATACACCAACAAGCTCTAGACTTAACAGAAGCTTGTACAGCGATCAAGGTAGGCGTGAGAAGCCCTGGTGATAGTCAAGGAATTACAATAGAAACTGATGCTAAAGTTGAGGGACCTTTGCACGTTGAATGTTATCAACCTGCCCCACAGTCGAGTCCTCCAGACTCGGATGAAGGTGATGACGTGTTTGACAACTTGCCTTCAAGTGGACTTGCAGCTCATTCGCAAAGCACCCATCGAAGAATAATGCTGAAGCAACTTGTTAGATCAACAGTCTTGATGACTACAGCTATGAAATACAATGCCTTCCTATGTGCTAAGTCGCTGCCATCAGCATTGATCGACAGGAAAGCAAGACAACGACAACGACATCAACGCAACCAAAGAAATATCAAATGGAAGAGGCGGAGAAAGCGACATATGCAGAGTGCAACGTGGATGGCTCCAACAAGATCAAGATACAAACCCACCCCTTCTCCCACTGATAGAACCCCACCTGCATTTATGAAACTCCATAGCCCATGTTGTTAGAAAACAAGCCCACCACTTCTCCCACTGATAGACCCCCACCTGCACTGATGAAACTCCACAGACCATGTTTTTAGAAATATTCTGTCCGGAACCATCAGACCAAAGAAGAAAGCCTTACGAATCAGTTGAAAGTGTGAAGCCACTAATGAATAATCTAAAAACATTCCTCATGAGAATAGGTTGATAAAGTATAACAGAGGTTTTAGAAGAACGCTAATTACGTCAGAAGCAAGAAGGACAGAAAAGAAGTAGTTTAAGATGTCAGAACTGTAGTGAGTAACCATCTGTGACAGAACTGTACAAGAAGATCAACCCAACAGGCATCGTACAAACCCAAAGTCAGTTGCTGTTGTAAGAAGAACATGTGAATATTGCTGTACTGTAATGAACCTGGTCATCTCTGAAGAAGCTCTGGAAAAAGCCCTAACCCATCTGTAAAAAGATGCTTGAAAATGTAAAACTCAGCCAGTGAAGCACGAACTCGTTAGAATGCTGATGAATTTTCTCGACAAGAGTGCCCAATGTCGTCATCTGAAGGTCGATGTTTCCATACCAAGATTGATGAAAACATTTGTGAGGAACTGCTGAAAAAAATGAGGATTTGGCTCCCATTCTTCTATGGAAAGAAGATGGACAACTGCCAGATTGAAAGAACATCTCTGAGAAGGGGGCAACCACCAAAGCTTCCTACTTGATCGTCGATCGATTTCATCAGTATCGTGATGAAGTAGAATCTGTTCGGGACGAACAGATCTAAGAAGGGGGCAGTGTTACAAATGAACAGTGATAGGTAGAGGTCAACGTATGACCCCGGCGAGATGACACAGCAGCTAGTGTTCCCTGGAATCTACATGTACAAACAAAGACAGGATGTGACGTGTCCACACGTGTTGTTCCAGGGCACGAACAGATCTAAGTAGGGGGACAGTTACTAATGAACAGTGACAGATAAAGGTCACTACGTGTGACCCCGACTTGATGACACTGCAGCGAGTGTTTTCTGGAATCTACATGTATAAATAAAGACAGGATGTGACGTTTCCTGACATGTTATTCCAGAGGATACTAGGAGTGTTTGTGCAACTTTGGACAAGCGATTAGGGACTCTATATAAGCCAGAGAGTTAATGTGAAAGTCAGTCGTATGGAGTCGTCAGTGAGCCGTTACAGTCGATACAGACTATGTAAGACGTGTGCGGCTCTGTGGAAGAGAAATGTGTACGACTCGATGCAAGTTAACTAGGGTAGAGTTAACTGGAGTGGACTACTGTCGTTAAAGTCTATACAGCGTACTACAGTGGACTTGAGCCGTTACAGTCGATACAGTCGATGTAAGACGTGTACGGCTCTGATTCGGTAGACTTGAGTACGACTTGGTTCTGCCTTGGGAGACCTGGAGCGACACTGGGAAGTGTGTCGTTGGTCTGTTCTGTGGAATACGGCTCGAAGAAGTTGAGAAGAGATGAAGTGCAACGAAGTGAAGAGATGCAGTGCAACGAAGTATAGCTAACTGTAAACTGACAGATATTGTACAGTCTTCTACGCTACATGTTACATTAATGTTAGAGTTAATAGTCATTAAAGTTATATGAAGCTGAAAATTTAGTCGTCAAGTTCTTTACAGTGTTTTTATTTGTGTGCCTACTAATACTTCTAGCCAGAAGATTCAGAAATACGTAACATTATTTTAAGAAAGACTTTGCTTTGGAAAAGTTAGAATTCAAGCAAAAATTTTCAGTATAAGAGTCACGATTGAGATGAGTAGCCTTTTTTCCAACCTTTACTCAATCTAATATTTTTCTAGTTAAATTTGGGACTATAACTCACAATTTATGCTTGAATTTTATTGAATATTATTTATCGAATTTTTTTTTCGATCCTCAAAGCCTTAATCTAAATATGTGGGGTATCTTATCTTTTCAAGGAACAAATCGGATTAATTTGCAATGTATTAAGGGCATATACATTCAAATTAGACCTTTTTTAATAGGATGAGTAATGAGCTTTAGGTAAGGAGAATGCGTTTCTTCAGTGAAGAATGCATGAAAACGCTTTCTGCGTCGGGGCTACGCCCCGAACTCACTGATGAGTAGTGAGCTGTAGATGTCAGGAGCAGGTGTTTCTGCAGTGAAAAATGCAAGAAAACGCTTTTGGCGTCGGGGCTTCGCCCCGAACTCCACTGATTAAAATGAGCTGTAGATGTCAGGAGAATGCGTTTCTGCAGTGAAGAATGCATGAAAACGCTTTATGCGTCGGGGCTACGCCCCGAAAATCACTGAGCTGTAGTTGTCAGGAGCAGGCGTTTCTGCAGTGAAAAATGCAAGAAAACGCTTTTGGCGTCGGGGCATCGCCCGAACTCCACTGATTGATAAAGAGCTGTAGATGTCAGAAGCAGGCGTTTCTGCAGTGAAAAATGCAAGAAAACGCTTTTTGGCGTCGGGGCTTCGCCCCGAACTCCACTGATTAATAATGAGCTGTAGATGTCAGGAGAATGCGTTTCTTCAGTGAAGAATGCATGAAAACGCTTTATGCGTCGGCGCTACGCCCCGAAACTCACTGATGAATAGTGTGCTGTAGATGTCAGGAGCAGGCGTTTCTGCAGTGAAAAATGCAAGAAAACGCTTTTTGGCGTCGGGGCTTCGCCCCGAACTCCACTGATGGATAAAGAGCTGTAGATGTCAGGAGAATGCGTTTCTGCAGTGAAGAATGCATGAAAATACTGAGAAATATTGCTTATTTATTCTTATATATATATGTGTGTGTGTGTGTGTGTGTGTGTGTGTGTGTGCTGTACGCACGTTTATGTATAGGGTTAGGGTTTACTGGGCGTTAGGGTTAGGGTTTGGAAAAAAATCGCCCCCCCCCCACTCCAAAGTTCTGGATCCGCTAGTGGTACGTCGTCTGCCTCCCCCGTTCTCATATTTTCCACATGCATTTCACTTTTATGATAGTGTTAAATACTTCCCCCCCCCCATCATCCATCCCAGTGGCGCTACAGCCCATGGAGGGCTCTGGCCTGCTTTAACACATCCTTCCATTCAGATCTCTCCTGGGCCTTTCGTCTCCACGCCCTAACCCCAAGCTGCTTCAGATCTGCTTCCAGGTCATCTATCCATCGCATTCGGGGTCTGCCTTTGGGTCGCCTCCTTTTGGTTTTTGCCTGTATACGATTTTCGCCCCTCTGTTGTCTGACATTCTTTCAAGGTGACCTGCCCAACGTAGTCTGTTCTTTTTTATTTCGTTCACTATTGGTGGGTCTTCATATAATTGATATAACTCATGGTTAGTGCGTGTCCTCCACCCTGTTTCATCCTGTATGGCACCATATATTTTCCTAAGGATTTTTCTTTCCCAAGTGTTAAGTAAATTTTCAGATGTCTTTGTCAGTGTCCAGGTCTCACTTCCATACATTGCTGCTGGTCTTATTATAGTTTTGTATATTATTTTCTTGGTTTTACTTGAAATCATTTTGCTCTTAAGTAGATGGTGGGTGCTATAAAATGCCCTGTTGCCTGCTGCTATTCTTTCCTTTATTTCTGTTAGTAGGTCATTTTTGAAATTAATAGTACTTCCTAGATATTTGAAAGTTTGGACGTTTTCAAATTCGTGGTCTTTGATCTTGATATTTTGTCCCTCTGTTTGATTGTCTCTTGTCATTGTGATGTACTTGGTTTTACTGTCATTGACCTCAAGTCCTGCTGGTCGAGATGCTTCTTCTAGTTGTATGAAGGCTCTAGCGATGTCAGAGGTTTCTTTACCCAATAAGGCAATGTCATCGGCATAAGCAAGGTATTGTAGAGGTTGGCTGTATATCGTCCCTGTTGGTTGTGGACCCATGTCCTGAAGTAGTTAGTAATAGTTTCCCCCCCCCCCCCCACATCATGCATTTCACTCTTATGATAGTGTTAAATACTTCCACCCCCCCCACATCATGCATTTCACTCTTATGATAGTGTTAAATACTTCACCCCCCCACATCATGCATTTCACTCTTATGACAGTGTTAAATACTCCCCCCCCACATCATGCATTTCACTCTTATGACAGTGTTAAATACTCCCCCCCCACATCATGCATTTCACTCTTATGACAGTGTTAAATACTCCCCCCCCACATCATGCATTTCACTCTTATGACAGTGTTAAATACTCCCCCCCCACATCATGCATTTCACTCTTATGATAGTGTTAAATACTTCACCCCCCCACATCATGCATTTCACTCTTATGACAGTGTTAAATACTCCCCCCCACATCATGCATTTCACTCTTATGACAGTGTTAAATACTCCCCCCCCCACATCATGCATTTCACTCTTATGACAGTGTTAAATACTCCCCCCCACATCATGCATTTCACTCTTATGATAGTGTTAAATACTTCACCCCCCCACATCATGCATTTCACTCTTATGACAGTGTTAAATACTCCCCCCCCACATCATGCATTTCACTCTTATGACAGTGTTAAATACTCCCCCCCCACATCATGCATTTCACTCTTATGACAGTGTTAAATACTCCCCCCCCACATCATGCATTTCACTCTTATGATAGTGTTAAATACTTCACCCCCCCACATCATGCATTTCACTCTTATGACAGTGTTAAATACTCCCCCCCACATCATGCATTTCACTCTTATGACAGTGTTAAATACTCCCCCCCCCACATCATGCATTTCACTCTTATGACAGTGTTAAATACTCCCCCCCACATCATGCATTTCACTCTTATGATAGTGTTAAATACTTCACCCCCCCACATCATGCATTTCACTCTTATGACAGTGTTAAATACTCCCCCCCACATCATGCATTTCACTCTTATGATAGTGTTAAATACTCCCCCCCCCCCCACATCATGCATTTCACTCTTATGATATTGTTAAATACTTCCCCCCCACATCATGCATTTCACTCTTATGATAGTGTTAAATACTTCCCCCCCCCACATCATGCATTTCACTCTTATGATAGTGTTAAATACTTCCACCCCCCCCCATCATGCATTTCACTCTTATGATAGTGTTAAATACTCCCCTCCCCCCATCATGCATTTCACTCTTATGATAGTGTTAAATACTCCCCCCCCACATCATGCATTTCACTCTTATGATAGTGTTAAATACTCCCCCCCCCCCACATCATGCATTTCACTCTTATGATAGTGTTAAATACTTCCCCCCCCATCATGCATTTCACTCTTATGATAGTGTTAAATACTTCCACCCCCCCCACATCATGCATTTCACTCTTATGATAGTGTTAAATACTTCCACCCCCCCCCACATCATGCATTTCACTCTTATGATAGTGTTAAATACTCCCCCCCCCATCATGCATTTCACTCTTATGATAGTGTTAAATACTCCCCCCATCATGCATTTCACTCTTATAATAGTGTTAAATACTCCCCCCCCCCACATCATGCATTTCACTCTTATGATAGTGTTAAATACTCCCCCCCCACATCATGCATTTCACTCTTATGATAGTGTTAAATACTCCCCCCCCCACATCATGCATTTCACTCTTATGATAGTGTTAAATACTCCCCCCCCCACATCATGCATTTCACTCTTATGATAGTGTTAAATACTTCCACCCCCCCACATCATGCATTTCACTCTTATGATAGTGTTAAATACTCCCCCCCCCCACATCATGCATTTCACTCTTATGATAGTGTTAAATACTTCCACCCCCCCACATCATGCATTTCACTCTTATGATAGTGTTAAATACTCCCCCCATCATGCATTTCACTCTTATGATAGTGTTAAATACTCCCCCCATCATGCATTTCACTCTTATGATAGTGTTAAATACTCCCCCCCCCACATCATGCATTTCACTCTTATGATAGTGTTAAATACTCCCCCCCCACATCATGCATTTCACTCTTATGATAGTGTTAAATACTCCCCACATCATGCATTTCACTCTTATGATAGTGTTAAATACTCCCCACATCATGCATTTCACTCTTATGATAGTGTTAAATACTTCCACCCCCCCCCACATCATGCATTTCACTCTTATGATAATGTTAAATACTCCCCCCCCCACATCATGCATTTCACTCTTATGATAGTGTTAAATACTTCCACCCCCCCACATCATGCATTTCACTCTTATGATAGTGTTAAATACTTCCACTCCCCCCCCACATCATGCATTTCACTCTTATGATAGTGTTAAATACTCCCCCCCCACATCATGCATTTCACTCTTATGATAGTGTTAAATACTCCCCCCCCACATCATGCATTTCACTCTTATGATAGTGTTAAATACTCCCCCCCACATCATGCATTTCACTCTTATGATAGTGTTAAATACTTCCCCCCCACATCATGCATTTCACTCTTATGATAGTGTTAAATACTTCCCCCCCCCACATCATGCATTTCACTCTTATGATAGTGTTAAATACTCCCCCCCACATCATGCATTTCACTCTTATGATAGTGTTAAATACTCCCCCCATCATGCATTTCACTCTTATGATAGTGTTAAATACTCCCCCACATCATGCATTTCACTCTTATGATAGTGTTAAATACTCCCCCCCACATCATGCATTTCACTCTTATGATAGTGTTAAATACTCCCCCCATCATGCATTTCACTCTTATGATAGTGTTAAATACTCCCCCCCACATCATGCATTTCACTCTTATGATAGTGTTAAATACTCCCCCACATCATGCATTTCACTCTTATGATAGTGTTAAATACTTCCACCCCCCCCCCACATCATGCATTTCACTCTTATGATAGTGTTAAATACTTCCCCCCACATCATGCATTTCACTCTTATGATAGTGTTAAATACTCCCCCCCCCACATCATGCATTTCACTCTTATGATAGTGTTAAATACTCCCCCACATCATGCATTTCACTCTTATGATAGTGTTAAATACTTCCACCCCCCCCCACATCATGCATTTCACTCTTATGATAGTGTTAAATACTCCCCCACATCATGCATTTCACTCTTATGATAGTGTTAAATACTTCCACCCCCCCACATCATGCATTTCACTCTTATGATAGTGTTAAATACTTCCCCCCCACATCATGCATTTCACTCTTATGATAGTGTTAAATACTTCCCCCCCCCCACATCATGCATTTCACTCTTATGATAGTGTTAAATACTTCCACCCCCCACATCATGCATTTCACTCTTATGATAGTGTTAAATACTTCCCCCCCACATCATGCATTTCACTCTTATGATAGTGTTAAATACTCCCCCCCACATCATGCATTTCACTCTTATGATAGTGTTAAATACTCCCCCCCACATCATGCATTTCACTCTTATGATAGTGTAAAATACTCCCCCCACATCATGCATTTCACTCTTATGATAGTGTTAAATACTCCCCCCCCCCATCATGCATTTCACTCTTATGATAGTGTTAAATACTCCCCCCCCCACATCATGCATTTCACTCTTATGATAGTGTTAAATACTCCCCACCCCACATCACGCATTTCACTCTTATGATAGTGTTAAATACTCCCCCCCCACATCATGCATTTCACTCTTATGATAGTGTTAAATACTCCCCCCCCCACATCATGCATTTCACTCTTATGATAGTGTTAAATACTTCCACCCCCCACCCCCATCATGCATTTCACTCTTATGATAGTGTTACATACTCCCCCCCCCCCCACATCGTGCATTTCACTCTTATGATAGTGTTAAATACTTCCCCCCCACATCATGCATTTCACTCTTATGATAGTGTTAAATACTTCCACCCCCCCCCCACATCATGCATTTCACTTTTATGATAGTGTTAAATACTCCCCCCCCCACATCACGCATTTCACTCTTATGATAGTGTTAAATACTCCCCCCCACATCATGCATTTCACTCTTATGATAGTGTTAAATACTCCCCCCCATATCATGCATTTCACTCTTATGATAGTGTTAAATACTTACCCCCCCATCATGCATTTCACTCTTATGATAGTGTTAAATACTCCCCCCCCACATCGTGCATTTCACTCTTATGATAGTGTTAAATACTTCCCCACCCCACATCATGCATTTCACTCTTATGATAGTGTTAAATACTTCCACCCCCCCCCCCACATCATGCATTTCACTCTTATGATAGTGTTAAATACTCCCCCCCCCCACATCACGCATTTCACTCTTATGATAGTGTTAAATACTCCCCCCCACATCATGCATTTCACTCTTATGATAGTGTTAAATACTCCCCCCCCCCACATCATGCATTTCACTCTTATGATAGTGTTAAATACTTCCACCCCCCCCATCATGCATTTCACTCTTATGATAGTGTTAAATACTCCCCCCCCACACATCATGCATTTCACTCTTATGATAGTGTTAAATACTCCCCCCCCCCACATCATGCATTTCACTCTTATGATAGTGTTAAATACTTCCCCCCCCAAATCATGCATTTCACTCTTATGATAGTGTTAAATACTCCCCCCCCCCCACATCATGCATTTCACTCTTATAATAGTGTTAAATACTTCCACCCTCCCCCTACATCATGCATTTCACTCTTATGATAGTGTTAAATACTTCCCCCCACATCATGCATTTCACTCTTATGATAGTGTTAAATACTTCCACCCCCCCACATCATGCATTTCACTTTTATGATAGTGTTAAATACTTCCCCCCACATCATGCATTTCACTCTTATGATAGTGTTAAATACTTCCCCCCCCCACATCATGCATTTCACTCTTATGATAGTGTTAAATACTTCTCCCCCATCATGCATTTCACTCTTATGATAGTGTTAAATACTCCCCCACATCATGCATTTCACTCTTATGATAGTGTTAAATACTTCCCCACATCATGCATTTCACTCTTATGATAGTGTTAAATACTCCCCCCACATCATGCATTTCACTCTTATGATAGTGTTAAATACTCCCCTCCCCCCATCATGCATTTCACTCTTATGATAGTGTTAAATACTCCCCCCCCACATCATGCATTTCACTCTTATGATAGTGTTAAATACTCCCCTCCCCCCATCATGCATTTCACTCTTATGATAGTGTTAAATACTCCCCCCCCACATCATGCATTTCACTCTTATGATAGTGTTAAATACTTCCCCCCACATCATGCATTTCACTCTTATGATAGTGTTAAATACTTCCCCCCACATCATGCATTTCACTCTTATGATAGTGTTAAATACTTCCCCCCCCCACATCATGCATTTCACTCTTATGATAGTGTTAAATACTTCCACCCCCCCACATCGTGCATTTCACTCTTATGATAGTGTTAAATACTTCACCCCCCACATCATGCATTTCACTCTTATGATAGTGTTAAATACTCCCCCCCCCCACATCATGCATTTCACTCTTATGATAGTGTTAAATACTCCCCCCCCCATCATGCATTTCACTCTTATAATAGTGTTAAATACTCCCCCCATCATGCATTTCACTCTTATGATAGTGTTAAATACTTCCCCCCCCCACATCATGCATTTCACTCTTATGATAGTGTTAAATACTCCCCCCATCATGCATTTCACTCTTATGATAGTGTTAAATACTTCCCCCCCCCCACATCATGCATTTCACTCTTATGATAGTGTTAAATACTCCCCCCATCATGCATTTCACTCTTATGATAGTGTTAAATACCCCCCGCATCATGCATTTCACTCTTATGATAATGTTAAATACTCCCCACATCATGCATTTCACTCTTATGATAGTGTTAAATACTCCCCACATCATGCATTTCACTCTTATGATAGTGTTAAATACTTCCACCCCCCCCCCACATCATGCATTTCACTCTTATGATAGTGTTAAATACTTCCACCACCCCCCCACATCATGCATTTCACTCTTATGATAGTGTTAAATACTTCCCCTCCCCCACATCATGCATTTCACTCTTATGATAGTGTTAAATACTTCCACCCCCCCCCCACATCATGCATTTCACTCTTATGATAGTGTTAAATACTCCCCCCCCACATCATGCATTTCACTCTTATGATAGTGTTAAATACTCCCCCCCCCCACATCATGCATTTCACTCTTATGATAGTGTTAAATACTTCCACCCCCCCACATCATGCATTTCACTCTTATGATAGTGTTAAATACTCCCCCCCCCTACATCATGCATTTCACTCTTATGATAGTGTTAAATACTCCCCCCCCCCACATCATGCATTTCACTCTTATGATAGTGTTAAATACTCCCCCCCCCCCACATCATGCATTTCACTCTTATGATAGTGTTAAATACTCCCCCCCCACATCATGCATTTCACTCTTATGATAGTGTTAAATACTTCCCCCCCCTCAAATCATGCATTTCACTCTTATGATAGTGTTAAATACTCCCCCCCCACATCATGCATTTCACTCTTATGATAGTGTTAAATACTTCCACCCCCCCACATCATGCATTTCACTCTTATGATAGTGTTAAATACTCCCCCCCCACATCATGCATTTCACTCTTATGATAGTGTTAAATACTTCCCCCCCCTCAAATCATGCATTTCACTCTTATGATAGTGTTAAATACTCCCCCCCCCCACATCATGCATTTCACTCTTATGATAGTGTTAAATACTCCCCACATCATGCATTTCACTCTTATGATAGTGTTAAATACTTCCCCCCCCACATCATGCATTTCACTCTTATGATAGTGTTAAATACTTCCCCCCCCTCAAATCATGCATTTCACTCTTATGATAGTGTTAAATACTCCCCCCCCCACATCATGCATTTCACTCTTATGATAGTGTTAAATACTCCCCCCCCCCACATCATGCATTTCACTCTTATGATAGTGTTAAATACTTCCACCCCCCCACATCATGCATTTCACTCTTATGATAGTGTTAAATACTTCCACCCCCCCACATCATGCATTTCACTCTTATGATAGTGTTAAATACTCCCCCCCCACATCATGCATTTCACTCTTATGATAGTGTTAAATACTTCCACCCCCCCACATCATGCATTTCACTCTTATGATAGTGTTAAATACTCCCCCCCCACATCATGCATTTCACTCTTATGATAGTGTTAAATACTTCCACCCCCCCACATCATGCATTTCACTCTTATGATAGTGTTAAATACTCCCCCCCCACATCATGCATTTCACTCTTATGATAGTGTTAAATACTTCCCCCCCCTCAAATCATGCATTTCACTCTTATGATAGTGTTAAATACTCCCCCCCCCACATCATGCATTTCACTCTTATGATAGTGTTAAATACTCCCCACATCATGCATTTCACTCTTATGATAGTGTTAAATACTTCCCCCCCCACATCATGCATTTCACTCTTATGATAGTGTTAAATACTTCCCCCCCCTCAAATCATGCATTTCACTCTTATGATAGTGTTAAATACTCCCCCCCCCCACATCATGCATTTCACTCTTATGATAGTGTTAAATACTTTCACCCCCCCCCACATCATGCATTTCACTCTTATGATAGTGTTAAATACTTCCCCTCCCCCACATCATGCATTTCACTCTTATGATAGTGTTAAATACTTCCACCCCCCCACATCATGCATTTCACTCTTATGATAGTGTTAAATACTCCCCTACATCATGCATTTCACTCTTATGATAGTGTTAAATACTCCCCCCCACATCATGCATTTCACTCTTATGATAGTGTTAAATACTTCCACCCCTCCACATCATGCATTTCACTCTTATGATAGTGTTAAATACTCCCCCCCACATCATGCATTTCACTCTTATGATAGTGTTAAATACTTCCACCCCTCCACATCATGCATTTCACTCTTATGATAGTGTTAAATACTCCCCCCCACATCATGCATTTCACTCTTATGATAGTGTTAAATACTCCCCCCCACATCATGCATTTCACTCTTATGATAGTGTTAAATACTTCCACCCCTCCACATCATGCATTTCACTCTTATGATAGTGTTAAATACTCCCCCCCACATCATGCATTTCACTCTTATGATAGTGTTAAATACTTCCACCCCTCCACATCATGCATTTCACTCTTATGATAGTGTTAAATACTCCCCCCCACATCATGCATTTCACTCTTATGATAGTGTTAAATACTCCCCCACATCATGCATTTCACTCTTATGATAGTGTTAAATACTTCCACCCCCCCACATCATGCATTTCACTCTTATGATAGTGTTAAATACTCCCCCCCACATCATGCATTTCACTCTTATGATAGTGTTAAATACTCCCCCCCATATCATGCATTTCACTCTTATGATAGTGTTAAATACTTACCCCCCCCATCATGCATTTCACTCTTATGATAGTGTTAAATACTCCCCCCCCACATCGTGCATTTCACTCTTATGATAGTGTTAAATACTTCCCCACCCCACATCATGCATTTCACTCTTATGATAGTGTTAAATACTCCCCCCCCACATCATGCATTTCACTCTTATGATAGTGTTAAATACTCCCCCCCCCACATCATGCATTTCACTCTTATGATAGTGTTAAATACTCCCCCCACATCATGCATTTCACTCTTATGATAGTGTTAAATACTCCCCCCCACATCATGCATTTCACTCTTATGATAGTGTTAAATACTCCCCCCACATCATGCATTTCACTCTTATGATAGTGTTAAATACTCCCCCCCCCACATCATGCATTTCACTCTTATGATAGTGTTAAATACTCCCCCCCCACATCATGCATTTCACTCTTATGATAGTGTTAAATACTCCCCCCCCCACATCATGCATTTCACTCTTATGATAGTGTTAAATACTCCCCCCACATCATGCATTTCACTCTTATGATAGTGTTAAATACTCCCCCCCCACATCATGCATTTCACTCTTATGATAGTGTTAAATACTTCCCCCCACATCATGCATTTCACTCTTATGATAGTGTTAAATACTCCCCCCCCCCACATCATGCATTTCACTCTTATGATAGTGTTAAATACTCCCCCCCCCATCATGCATTTCACTCTTATGATAGTGTTAAATACTCCCCCCCCCCCACATCATGCATTTCACTCTTATGATAGTGTTAAATACTTCTCCCCCATCATGCATTTCACTCTTATGATAGTGTTAAATACTCCCCCCCCCCCATCATGCATTTCACTCTTATGATAGTGTTAAATACTCCCCCCCCCCATCATGCATTTCACTCTTATGATAGTGTTAAATACTTCTCCCCCATCATGCATTTCACTCTTATGTTAGTGTTAAATACTCCCCCCCCCCCACATCACGCATTTCACTCTTATGATAGTGTTAAATACTCCCCCCCCCACATCATGCATTTCACTCTTATGATAGTGTTAAATACTCCCCCCATCATGCATTTCACTCTTATGATAGTGTTAAATACTCCCCCCCCCCCACATCATGCATTTCACTCTTATGATAGTGTTAAATACTCCCCCCCCCCCACATCATGCATTTCACTCTTATGATAGTGTTAAATACTCTCCCCCCACACCTTTTTTTCAACCCCTTTCTTCACATTTTAGTAAACTTCTCTTTCCATTTCCGCTTCAAGCGTCAGGTCCCCACGTCGAGACAGAAGGACTCTGTACAACGTAACAAAGTGAAATTAGAATATATCCGCTAGAGAAAAAGACCCATTTGTCATGCACTTGTTTCTCTCCCGGCTTGCACTCTGTTACTTGTAGTTGGCTTTCCTTATCCGCCCAGTTGATCGGATGTCAACTTGTTTGTGGCGCTATGACCTTGTACCCCATGTTGACAAGTTACAGGAGTTGGTTGAAACAAAGTGTTAGTAATATGGAGCTCCTGGATCTACAGGGCACCCTTGGGCTAATTCGATACTGTGGGTACCTAAGGTGTCGCATATACAAGACACTATGTATCTTAAATAATTTTTAGGTAATCAATATTCTGGATATACAGCAAGCCCAGACAGAGATAGGTGCAATAAGCACGTGCTATGGGTGGAAGCTATCCCCCCCCCCCTTTTAAAAAAATGAAAGTGTAAATGCATTGTAATAATAAAAAGGAATAGCCTTCGAGTCCAACAATGTGAAAGTATTTCACGGGGCTACCCAGATTTCATTGTTTGGGGTAAAATAATACAAAGTTATTATCTGTCGATGCTTCATTATCGGAACATGGGGCAGTAAATTTTGGTGTCTCGGGCTAGAAGAAATAATGATAATAACAAGGAAACGAAACAGGACAAGATTTCCAGTGTTACTGCAGACAAGGTGATCACTGACCCAAGCAACCTATGCACTGATTGTAATCAGCTTTTCAACGCTGTAATCTTTGAGTTTCATAAGCAATGAGACTGTGCTCATCTTCAAGTTCCTAGGTGTAACCATATTTCTATTTTAGTGCTAGATGTCTTGATGTTACGGTGAGATTGTGTTGATCAGACAATGCGTGATAATTTAGTATAGATTTCTACTTTTAAACCATTACTGAACACTCAAACAAATCGTTATGCCGAAGATTCAAATGCAAACTATAAATTCAAAACAACTGAGATCCTTCAAGAATAAATACAAAGCTTTAATTCTGGAACTAGAAATCACTGTAATCAAATAGACACTGTACAACACAATTTCATTCAATTAACTATCGTCGTGCAAGCTCTCAACTGAATCAATCGGTCCTTTAAATACTTTTTACCATCTACCTCTCTCTATATCTATATATATGGAAACAATCAATCTCGCTACTTTTATGGTCTGGAATTAACTTGCCGCCATATGCGAATGAACTTGCACGCTTCTGTTCTGTGAAACTTCGTCAACAACATTACCATGACCTTGCGGTGCAGAAATCTAAAAATAAACTTAATACAATAGCTGCTTTATGCTACGTGACAATAGGAAATAAGACTGTGCTCATCTTGGAGTTAATAGGAAATACGATTGACCTCGTCTTTGACCTCGAAGAGAGAGCTTCATTAGTGATAATAAAATAATCTGGATTTTGATTTTTAAAAGGCAAGAAGAGAAATATTTAACCCCTTCAATCTTGGCTATCGGCCCTAAACGAATTAACCCCTTCAATCTTGGTTACCATCCCTCAAATTCCCTTTATCTTAGCTCATACTAAGACTATTAGGAGATATTTTACAAGCAGTTCCTCTTATCATATTTCATCTTCTACAAAATGCTACAAATATTGTGTATACAAAGAATACAACTACGTTCGGTTTACATTAAACCAGTCAACTAGATTCAAATGTGAACATACTAAAGAGAGGGGGGATTCTGCACAACCCTATATATTCATATTTAGTTGTGCTTGTTTGTTCAGTCTAATGTATTTCAGTCACAGTTGAATCTAATTGCTTGAGAGATTTAGAATGAATAGTGATAGAGGAAATACATTGAAAGAGCTTATCGCCCTTGGTTGAAAATTGTTTTCTTTATCCTTCAAAATCTTCTTTTTGATTTCTTTGAACAAGACAGCGAGCTTAACGATTGGATGACGAAGACGTGAGTTGCAACTACATTTGTTTATTCTCCTCTGTTAATCTACTTATGATGCTTAATCTGTTATGTTCCTTCTCCTCTGCCTGTCTACTTATGATGCTTTAAACTGCTATGTTTATTCTCCTCTACCTATCTACTTATGAAGCTTTAAACTGCTATGTTCACTCTCCTCTACCTATCTACTTATGATGCTTTAAACTGTTATGTTCATTCTCTTCTGCCTATCTACTTATGATGCTTTAAACTGCTATGTTCATTCTCCTCTGCCTATCTACTTATGATGCTTTAAACTGCTATGTTCATTCTCCTCTGCCTATCTACTTATAATGCTTGAAACTGCTATGTTCATTCTCTTCTGATTATCTACTTATTTAAACTGCTATGTTCATTCTCCTCTGCCTGTCTACTTATGATGCTTAAAACTGCTATGTTCATTCTCCTCTGCCTGTCTACTTATGATGCTTTAAACTGCTATGTTCATTCTCCTCTGCCTGTCTACTTAAGATGCTTTAAACTGCTATGTTTATTCTCCTCTGCCTATCTACTTATAATGCTTGAAACTGCTATGTTCATTCTCCTCTGCCTGTCTACTTATGATGCTTTAAACTGCTATGTTCATTCTCCTCTGCCTATCTACTTATGATGCTTTAAACTGCTATGTTCATTCTCCTCTGCCTATCTACTTATAATGCTTGAAACTGCTATGTTCATTCTCCTCTGCCTATCTACTTATGATGCTTTAAACTGCTATGTTCATTCTCTTCTGCCTATCTACTTATGATGCTTTAAACTGTTATGTTCATTCTCCTCTGCCTATCTACTTATGATGCTTTAAACTGCTATGTTTATTCTCCTCTGCCTGTCTACTTATGATGCTTTAAACTGCTATGTTCATTCTCCTCTGCCTATCTACTTATGATGCTTTAAACTGCTAAGTTCATTCTCCTCTACCTATCTACTTATGATGCTTTAAACTGCTATGTTCATTCTCTTCTGCCTATCTACTTATGATGCTTTAAACTGCTATGCTCATTTTCCTCTGCCTATCTACTTATGATGCTTTAAACTGCTATGTTCATTCTCTTCTGCCTATCTACTTATGATGCTTTAAACTGCTATGTTCATTCTCCTCTGCCTATCTACTTATGATGCTTGAAACTGCTATGTTCATTCTCCTCTACCTATCTACTTATGATGCTTGAAACTGCTATGTTCATTCTCTTCTGCCTATCTACTTATGATGCTTTAAACTGCTATGTTCATTCTCTTCTGCCTATCTACTTATTTAAACTGCTATGTTCATTCTCCTCTGCCTGTCTACTTATGATGCTTGAAACTGCTATGTTCATTCTCCTCTGCCTGTCTACTTATGATGCTTTAAACTGCTATGTTCATTCTCCTCTGCCTATCTACTTATGATGCTTTAAAATGCTATGTTCATTCTCCTCTGCCTGTCTACTTATGATGCTTTAAACTGCTATGTTCATTCTCCTCTGCCTATCTACTTATGATGCTTTAAACTGCTATGTTCATTCTCCTCTGCCTATCTACTTATAATGCTTGAAACTGCTATGTTCATTCTCCTCTGCCTATCTACTTATGATGCTTTAAACTGCTATGTTCATTCTCTTCTGCCTATCTACTTATGATGCTTTAAACTGCTATGTTCATTCTCCTCTGCCTATCTACTTATGATGCTTTAAACTGATATGTTCATTCTCTTCTGCCTATCTACTTATGATGCTTTAAACTGTTATGTTCATTCTCCTCTGCCTATCTACTTATGATGCTTTAAACTGCTATGTTCATTCTCCTCTGCCTATCTACTTATAATGCTTGAAACTGCTATGTTCATTCTCCTCTGCCTATCTACTTATGATGCTTTAAACTGCTATGTTCATTCTCTTCTGCCTATCTACTTATGATGCTTTAAACTGCTATGTTCATTCTCCTCTGCCTATCTACTTATGATGCTTTAAACTGATATGTTTATTCTCCTCTACCTATCTACTTATGATATACAAACTGCTTTGACATCTAATAAATCCCACAGATGTAGAGCACCGAGGATAGATTGAATACAGAACTGAGTAGAAACTGGGGCAATGTTAGACTTGACAGCTTACATTTCTACGTTAGTTGCTCGGAGGTCTGGGGAATTCAGACAGACACGCACCTTGCTTCATGAGTAATAATGAACGCACGCGATTTCCTCATCCCTGTGGTTGTGTGTGTGTGTTTATGAAGTATGCGTGAGATGGGTGCGTGTTTATGATGTATGCGTGAGATGGGTGGGTGCGTAGAAAGGCCCATGTTATGAGTGTGTGGGTGTGTGTGGGGGGGGGGAGGGTGTGTAGAAAGAAGTGAACAACTGCTAGAAGGAAACAAGTCTTGACTTTGAACAAAATGACGTAGAAACTCGTGTTCAACTCGAGGCTCTCGATCTAATGACGTCACCAAGCAGACGACAGGACTAGATGGTTGGCATGTTGTCCCATTTTTTGTTTAATCAGACATCTTATGACTTTTTATGAAGAAAGAAAGATTATTAGCATCCAAAAAAAATATATATATATATATTTATGTATATATATACACATGTGTGTGTGTGTGTCCATAATTAATTTTTAGTACATTCTGACCCTTCATTCTCTCGTGAGACGTTTATTGTACCTTAGTATAGGTTCGTCATGGAGTTAGTAGAAAAATTGTATATTCAAACCCTCTATAGCTACGCTCATAAAATTGTGAGTGTGTAGTTTGCTTTTTTATATTGAAGAGGTGGTTTTTAGCTGCAAACCCCGCTGGAGAGGGGTTTTAAACACGCTCATAGAATCTGGTGACTGGATAGTCTTATATTGAAGAGGGGGGGGGTTATCGTTAATTTCGAAGTGGGTTTTAAAATCAAAATCTTCCTTATCCATGCTTTTGGAATATAGGGATTGGCGTTTGCATATTTTTGTTTTGCTTTGTTTTATAGGAGAGGGGGATTTAACAGCAAAACTCCCTGGTAGGGGGATTTAAACTCAAAAACTCCTTGGCTGCGCTGGGGCAAGTGATAGTTTAGTATTTAAATCTCAACTTAAATAAACAAAATCAAAGCAAAAAATCAGTCACTAAACTCCGCCCCCCCCCTTGCGGGTGTGTGTGTGTGATTTCATTGGGGGGGGGTGAACCCCCAAACCTCCCCCCTGGATACGCTCATGATCTTATCTTTCTTTCTTTCTTTCCATCCATCTAACTACCTACTGACTAACCTGTCTACCTATCTTTATATGTCTATCTATCTATATAACTAATTAAGTAACTAACTATATATTTGTATTATGTAACAATATGGCTACCAACTATAATAATTCCCTTCGATGGAGCAGTCGTGGGGGAATAAAATTGAATATAAGGTTTGGAAAAGTCAGAAAACTAACAATCTGCCCTCAGCTTTCGGTTATCCATGATCCGCTTTCACCTCTCAGTAAGTCAGTGCCTTGGGCCCAGGCTCTCCACGTCTTTGTCCTTTGAGACTTGTGTCTATAACAACCTTGAAACTAATGAATGTACACACAGCCTGACTATTAAATATCACACACACACACATACACGCACGAGTACGAACACATTCCGACACTAATAAAGTGTGAGTGATTTATTACCTTAATGACTAAATGCTTTGCTGAAGTCGAGGCTATTGGTCAAATTTAGAAAAGTCGTCCATTGATTGGCTGATGGCTGCTGAGTGACGATGACAACATTTTTTACAAACTTCATTGTCTGTCACAGCCTGTCATAAAGGTGATGTCACTGCTACTGTCACCATGAGTCACAGCCTGATTGACACATGTCTCAGTACACCGGAACATGTTTCACTTTCACTCACAACGATCTGCGGGTTTTTAAACAATACATTTTCTTACATTTATGAATAACTAGCATTACTCACCTGCTTCGCGCGTTGATTTCTTCCAATGCTATATATTCTTTATTTTGCCATTTTTCTTACTTATAAAAATACGATGACATAAAGTTAAATGCTCCCCAATACATTCCTATAGCCAGCGAATTCTAGTATCTATTACGTTGAATTGGACCAGCCTTTCAAGCATCCCTTCTCTCCACTCCCCAGCCCCACAACAAATAGGGTCTAGTGTTAGTTAGGATTTCAGTTTTTATTCGAAATATTTCACAAGCCCTATGATATTTTTGAGGCCTGGGCCTATTTTTTTTCTTATTATATCTTTCAAATGCTCACATAATACTTTGGCGTACTCTACACCTTTATTATTTATTTTTTTTTGCATTTTCAATACAACTGCCCGCATTTCAACAACCCCCCCCCCTTTTTTTTTTTTTGGCCAGTGTACTCTAGTAGATGTTATGTTTAATTGGGACAACCCTAGCCCTAGCAAACACACTCACGTCCGGCCTGTAAACTCTAAGCCTATTTCACTTTTTTTCTGCCCTTCCCAACCCCTCTCTGTTAAAAAAACACAAAAACAACACTTGTTATTAACTGTTACATCTAATTGCACGGCCTGCTTTATAATGCTACCCCTCCAAAACACAATTTTATTTTTGCCAGTGCTTCAAACACCATAATTTTTTTTTAAAATCAAGTGTTAAAAATCATCTCAGCATGGGGTTATAAATTCCGTTTCAAGTTTGTATAGATGAAATTACTCAAATTAAATTGTGCGAAAAACAATATTTACAAAAATAAATGAAAATAAAACCTTTAAACCCCTCTTGGCTACGCTCATGGAATTTGGTGACTGTAATTTGCTTTCGATTTTTTTTTTCGAAAAACGGAATTTTATCGTCAAAACCATCTGTTATGGGGTTATAAACTCAAATCCTTGTGGAGGGTGAAGTTTTAAACTCAAATCCTTTATTTCGCTTTAGTTTAATATAGAAGAGATTTTTTTTTTAACCTTAAAATTACAGAAGCTAGTCGTATTAAAAGAATACTTCAGATGCCAAAGACTTCCTGTCTAGGTGTAAGTCTAATGGGTGCCTATAAGCCATAAGCTGAAGCGAACAGTAAGTGCTAATTAGCATAATTGTTTATTATGTCGTCTTGGAAAAAAATACTGGGTCGAAATTTCGACTAAAGAATTGTTTTGGTTAAATTTAACCGCTGCGGTTTCGATCGTGAAAGGTGCTTGGTATAGAGCCTGGGCCGGCTCCTTCGACCTAGGAGCACTAGCGGATCCAGAACTTTGGAGTGGGGGGGGGCGATTTTTTTCCAAACCCTAACCCTAACGCCCAGTAAACCCTAACCCTATACATAAACGTGCGTACAGCACACACGCACACACACACACACATATATATATATATATATATATATATATATAAGAATAAATAAGCAATATTTCTCAGTATTTTCATGCATTCTTCACTGCAGAAACGCATTCTCCTGACATCTACAGCTCTTTATCCATCAGTGGAGTTCGGGGCGAAGCCCCGACGCCAAAAAGCGTTTTCTTGCATTTTTCACTGCAGAAACGCCTGCTCCTGACATCTACAGCACACTATTCATCAGTGAGTTTCGGGGCGTAGCGCCGACGCATAAAGCGTTTTCATGCATTCTTCACTGAAGAAACGCATTCTCCTGACATCTACAGCTCATTATTAATCAGTGGAGTTCGGGGCGAAGCCCCGACGCCAAAAAGCGTTTTCTTGCATTTTTCACTGCAGAAACGCCTGCTTCTGACATCTACAGCTCTTTATCAATCAGTGGAGTTCGGGCGATGCCCCGACGCCAAAAGCGTTTTCTTGCATTTTTCACTGCAGAAACGCCTGCTACTGACAACTACAGCTCAGTGATTTTCGGGGCGTAGCCCCGACGCATAAAGCGTTTTCATGCATTCTTCAATGAAGAAACGCATTCTCCTGACATCTACAGCTCATTTTAATCAGTGGAGTTCGGGGCGAAGCCCCGACGCCAAAAGCGTTTTCTTGCATTTTTCACTGCAGAAACGCCTGCTCCTGACATCTACAGCTCACTATTCATCAGTGAGTTCGGGGCGTAGCCCCGACGCAGAAAGCGTTTTCATGCATTCTTCACTGAAGAAACGCATTCTCCTTACCTAAAGCTCATTACTCATCCTATTAAAAAAGGTCTAATTTGAATGTATATGCCCTTAATACATTGCAAATTAATCCGATTTGTTCCTTGAAAAGATAAGATACCCCACATATTTAGATTAAGGCTTTGAGGATCGAAAAAAAAATTTGATAAATAATATTCAATAAAATTCAAGCATAAATTGTGAGTTATAGTCCCAAATTTAACTAGAAAAATATTAGATTGAGTAAAGGTTGGAAAAAAGGCTACTCATCTCAATCGTGACTCTTATACTGAAAATTTTTGCTTGAATTCTAACTTTTCCAAAGCAAAGTCTTTCTTAAAATAATTATGATAAATTCATGTGAAATCACATAAACTCTGGAAATGGGAGGGGCGGTAGAATGAAAACGATTTATCCTCGCTCCTTTTTATAATTTCTGCTAATGATTGCATTTGTCATTAAAGAATAAAGGTGGGGCCACTCGATACGAGAATTTAATTTATAGCATATATAAATTATATTAGTGGCTGATTTTTTTTTTTACATTTTGTAATTTCTTAACTATAATACAAAAAGAAAAATTATTGCTTCGTCCGATGAGGGAAAGGAGATGGCATGTATCGCCCCTCCCACCTTTTTCCTTTTATATTTACTAATCATAAAATTTGAGATTAGAGTGTGGTGCGACATAATATACAAATGGTTTCACATATCAATTATATAGAAATTCAACTATTTTTATTCACAAACTATGATTTCTACATAAAAATATGGCCGCCCCCCCCCACTCAGAGGGCTAGAGCGGGGAGGGCAGTACATGCAATCGCCCCCCCCCCCTTACTCCACCGAATCGGCCAAGATACCTGAAGGAGAGCGACATAATATCAAATTTATATATTAATGCAACTAATCTTGCTCACAAACTATGATTTCTCCATAAAAAAGGACCGCCCCCCCCCCACTCAAAGGGTTTAGGTGGGAAGGGCAGTAGAGGTTTCGCCCCCCCCCCACACACACACCAATCGGACAACAGGGGAACGACATAATATAAAGATCGGTTAAAATATCAATAACAAGTTTTAATCATAATTGATTCTTTTGGCAAGCTGTGATTTCTACAAATAAATTGGACCGCCCCCCCCACTCAAAAGTTTATGGTTGGGGGGGGGGCGGATTGATGCTGTCGCCCCCTCCCGACCCCACCTAATCGGCCAACATACTAGAAGGGGGGGGGCGAAATAATCTAAAAATAGTTTGAAATATAAATAACTAGTATATATTATTAACATAAGTAATAAATTCGTATACAAATTGTGTGACTTCTATACTAAAATTCGTCCGCCCCCCCCCCTTGGGGGGGTCGGCCGAGTGGGGGGGGCGATCGCCCCTACCGCCCCCCCCCCCTGGATCCGCCAGTGCCTAGGAGTCACGGAGGTCACGCCTGGGCCGGCTCCTTCGACCTAGGAGTCACGGAGGTCACGCCTGGGCACACTGAAAGAAGTAACCGTTAAATTTTCGTATTTTTTATTCCACTGCAAGGGAGGAGAATCAGTGGTGTGTCAGTCTGTGAATGAGGGCTATTACGAATATATTATAGATATACTGAACCATTTCATCAGTCTTTAAGTAGTGTCGTCCCATGTAACAATACATAACACAGTTGAAATCATTGTTGATATCTTAGATCTCATGAGCTTTGAAGTCACTTTCGGTTATAACCTTTCAAAACCTCAAACATATCATCGCGTGCCAATTTGAAGTTATTTCTACTAAGACATGGTCAATGTTCAACAAAGAGGCTCAACATCAAAATAATAAGCACAAACACACACCCTCACTCACATAGACAAGCCAACTTTCGAAGAAGACTTACATAAGTCTTGCCAACACGTCTGTAATTGTATATATATATATATATATGAGGACGTCTAGAACGGTGTTCAGTAATGTACGGTGAATGTGTTGATTGGAGGACAGTGTTACTCTGTGATTGTGTGAGTGTGTGTGTATGTTGATTTGGTGTTTGTATCTGTTTTTATTTGAGCTATGGCGACCTGATGACGTAACAAAGAAACAATAGAGTGATTAGAATCCTGTCGTGATATAGGAAACTGGTGCGGAAATGCTCCATGATATCCACACACACACACACACACACACACGGGTTACCTACTGGCGTTTATTAAAAGACGCTTACTAATATCGTGGGCTTAGAAGATTTCATTGCAAACATTTGTTTGTAGTCACCGCTCCTTGTAGAATCACATGTAGAAAAGAGAGCTTTAAAATATATATATATATATATATAAATGTATACAGTATAATATACACAAGCTGGTTATTAGACTGGTCTCTATACATAAATATCAAACCATTTAGTTTACTTATTTGCATAATGATAGAGTATTCTAAATCATTTGCATGACAGAGGGGCCACCGTTGACCATTTTGTGTTAAAGTAACAGAGTTATTGTTTGGAAGTTGGTACCCTAGAGGCCCTAGGATGTTTAACAGAAAATCTTTGGATACAATCATTGTGTTGGTTGAATCGGGTAACCAGAGTTATTGTAAGGTTATTTTTAAATGACAACATGCTAATTATTATTTAATTTCTGAAAGCGAAAAATGTAATTTTTAAAATCACTTATGCAAGCAGTTTTTTCATAAAAATACACCATTTTTACAGCTATTCACTATTAATAGTAACAAACACAGGAGGCTATTTAGTATGCGAGATGGCAATTTACCATATTTTGTAACACAAAACGGTTTTAGATTTCTTGTAAAAAAAAAATTAACTAACTACTAAATTAAACAAAAAAAATAACTAACTACTAAATTAAACAAAAAAAATGGTTACTATTTTTTTCAAAGAGAAAAAAATCTATTTAATATGCATATAAGTGGAACATAATTTAAAACAACAATTAATAAGTTGCTTTTTCATATTATCACGTGAACAGCAACTATGAACAGACGGTAATAAACACTTAACTACGGATTTTTTAATGAGAATTTGAAGATAATCATTATATGAAATCAGTTGGACCAGTTTCACATTTAACTTCACCTTGACTTTCTCCTATCCCTTGGTCTGCTGGACCGTTGTTGCACTACACAACATCTGTCAACCTTCTTTCTCCATTCTTCTCTATCATTTGCCTTTGATAGAATTTCATTCTGATATTCTTTCTGAAAATATTGAAACCTGCCTTTTTACCTGCCTGGCTGGACCACTTCGGGGACCGATTTTGAGTTTGTGTTTTTTTATGAGTCTATTCCATTGCATTTACAAGTACAATGCTAATTTTAGTTATTATTATTCTAGATATCCTTGTGTTTAGTGTGTTTTTACTTCTATACTAAAACCAACCAAAGGAAACAATGCAAAAAGATGATGTTACCAATATTAATAGTTTGTGAAGTGTGTTATTTTAATCTCCGGGACATGCGGCTTACGAACACATCCTCTGATTTCAATACGTTAGTCTCAGGCGAACTCTTAAAATCTACACCACAAGTTTAGGTCAAGGACAAAATATAAGAGTCAAGCTAAATATACTTCTGATGTCATGTTACATACACAAGGCTTTCGTTTTTTTTTTTTGTTTGTTTTTAAAACCGGACTCACGTGTGTCTAGTCTCTCCTATAGTTCATAGTTTTATAAGTGGCGGAGACTCCGTGCATTACGCCCTGAATAGACATCTTCAAGCTTTGAGCTCTAACTTTATTTTTAAAATCATTTTAAAAATTTTGTTTGAAGTTTGAAGTTGGTTGGAAATTTGATGCAATATTGAGTCATTTATTTCTAGTCTAGCTAAAATTTCGCATATATATATATATATATATATATATATGGCTCCTTTTGTCTCGAAAGGCAATGGATGCGCCCAAGTGAGTCACTGGTTTTGGCTTAATCTTGAGACGGGGCAGAATCTGGTGTGGCTAATCAAGCCAATTCTAGAACGGCAGACTTTGCCACAATTCGTACATTTGTATGCCTCTGATTTAGGGCTAGCAGACAGGGCAGCTTTCTTTTTTTCCCTCTTGATTAAAGCCGCTTCAATTCTTTTGTTCTCAGCAAGGGTTGTCCCAGCACGCACAGTCTGTCTCCATGCACTCCGGTCTTTGGCTATGTTTTCCCACATACTTTCACTGATGCCTGAGGCTCTCATGTCTCGCTTGCAGACATCTCTATATGTTAGTCTTGGGCGGCCCTTGGGTCTGACTCCTTCCACAAGCTCAGCATATAAGATATCTTTATATATGACATAGCGGTATGGCTGGGTAACGCATTGGATGGAGCGTCACGAGAATGTCGTGGGTTCGGTTCGCATATTGGTGATTTTTTAAATTTTACTTAAAGACAAAAAAAAAATGTTTTTTTGTTGCTATATTTCAACCTAAAGTAGGACTCGATCAAAAGAAATCCTCTTCATTCTGACTACAATCCACACAAGATTTAAAAGCGAGTTCGTGTTTTCACACAACTCATAGGCAACTCCCGAAGGATCCATACATGAGTCATCTGTTCAGTTTTCAATGCCGGTAAAAAAAAGATTTCAATATTTTCAGCACGAATATCAGAAGCTATGAACCTACAAACTAGCGACAACCACAACCCTCCCTCCCTCATAACTGCTTTGTTTTTTATTATATTATTGTAGAAGGGGACCAATTTCATTGACACTCTAGCCCCATTTAAAGTGTCCACTGAGGAATGTTCAGGTAAAGTAGCCGTCTGCAACAGTACTGCCCACTTTAGAGGTAACGATAATCTTCTTAGCTATGTTTCATGGCCGCGAATGTGTTTGCGAGCAGGGGCGGACTGGGTGTCATCATCGGCTCGGGCATTTCTATACCACCCGGCCCATAAATTGTATATTATATAATGGACATCCTATTCTAGGTCTACCTGAAACCTTCTCAAAATCATTATGTTGCGTTTGATTATTTATCGTTAGATGTACACATGCATACAGTAAACATTATATCTTTTTAAGGAATATACCGGTAGGCCTTATGTAAAACTTATGTTGCTTTTTAATGGCTGTGTGTAGGCCCCTAAAAGAATGAAACCTACTAGATCTAGTAGCACTGTCTACGGATGTAAGCTATTATATTATTGCGGAAAATGTGTTAGATTAAATTAGTAGGCCCTAGTCCTAGTAGATTCTGTATAAGATTTTTTTTAAATACGTCACCCAGAGGGCACTTTTACAAGAGAATACAATAAAACCTTTGACAAGAGAATACAATAAAACCTTTGACAAGAGAATACAATAAAACCTTTGACAAGAGAATACAATAAAACCTTTTACAAGAGAATACAATAAAACCTTTGACAAGAGAATACAATAAAACCTTTTACAAGAGAATACAATAAAACCTTTGACAAGAGAATACAATAAAACCTTTGACAAGAGAATACAATAAAACCTTTGACAAGAGAATACAATAAAACCTTTTACAAGAGAATACAATTAACCTTGAACAATTTAATACGTGACGCCCTTCTCTTATAAAATACAGACGTTTTTTTTTTTAAAGTTTATTTCTGTGGTCCTACCGGCCCATTTTGGGTACCGGCCCACCGAGACATTTGCCCGAATGCCCATATAGCCAGTCCGCCCCTGTTTGCGAGGTCAGTTTTCATTATCACCTCGGTTGATAAAACAGCCTGCTATATTGTTATTGTCGATAACTTCCATAGTAGCTTGATCTCTAAGCTTAGTTTTTTTTTTGTATTTTGTTATTTCCCCCCCCCCCCCCCCCAACTTTTTCGTCTATTGTGGGCTAGTGGTACCGAGATGTCGACGACCGATGCGTTGTAGATTTTTTTTCTTTTTTGTCAATAAAGAGTAAATCTGGTCGATTCAACTCCACCAACTTATCAGTTATACTAGGTCTATCCCAGTACAATAGATAATTGGTTGACTTGAAATCCTTCCGAGGTGAGTATTTGTAGTAAGATTGCATTAATATTGTTATGACTTTGCCATGCGCACCGCCATCCAAGATAGTGCAGAAAGAAGGTGCGCACTATCAGTGACCAGACAAGTCGGATGTTGACATAAGAGACTAACTATTTCCGCCCAAGGCCAGAGCCAATATGGAGATGCTGTACTCAAGGCAGATGCCCTTTGTGTTTGTCATGTCTCAGTGTAAATAAACGTCTATGTCCTCGTTGAGTTGCCTCACTTAAGCTATTACAATTGGTTGTCAGAAGTGGGATTATAGGCAACTCAACGAGAGGAGGTAGGATTTACAATGGCAGCTTTGAAACGATTAGACCAACTCTCGGTTAGAGAGCTTAGGAAGGAACTTCGTAACCGATATGAAATAATTGGTGGTACCAAGGAGGTGCTTACAGCTCGTCTCTGGCAAGCCTTGATTGATGAAGACGAAGATCCGGAGACCTACCTATTTGAAATTGAACCGGAGATTTATTAGCTTATTGGCAAGATAAATGAAGCAATGTGTGAACAAATTAACAGTATGGGGAACAAGATAGATAAAATGTTGTCTCAGCTGAAAGAAGGAGTTAACTCGTTTGTAAAGGAGCAGTTGCCTGTAGACTCGTTGGTTAAGAAGTTGCGTGGTCAAGATTGTGGTTGCACAAACAGTGGTGACGGAGACGCTGGGGATTTGAGCGCCGTCTGTGTCTGTGTTGTGGGCAAGTCTTGTGGTTGTGACTTTCAAGACGAGAAACGTGATGGCGATTGCTGTGATGATCTCAACGGGATGTACCGAGTCAAACGGAAAGAGACAAATGAAGTATTTGTTCCTGTTGTACCTGTTACCAGTACCTTAACTGAAGTCTGTTATGTGCCTGAAGCGTTTGTTCCTGTTGTACCTGTTACCAATACCTCAATGTGCCGGACAGATCAAGACAACGTTGGGTCTGCGTTCGAGCCTGTTGCTGTGGACTTTAAAGACCTCTGCCTATCTGCCGGTGCTCACGAGGGAAATTCGAAGCTTGACAACAGCATCCAGAAGTTTAGCATGAACTGTACGTGCGGCGCTTCACACATAGAATTTAGATGCCAAGAAAACCACCAACAGGGCATATGTACTTCTACCATCATCATCGACATTGGCATAGATGAATGTCAATCAAATCTCTCTAAATCTGAGCTATCAAGAGAAAGACATTTTCCACTTGAACCTGAAGAGACCTATCTTCTGGACGTAAGACTGTTGTCTGAGGATGACTTCGGTGCATTGGACTTTGCTTGCAACGTGGCTGCATGTGAACCTGAAGCTCCCTTGAGAGGCGTCTGTCGGGAAGGTCTGCTGAGACAGCGTGTCCGATCAACGGCTGTGCTGAAGAAAACAGTGCTCGACCCTATCTCTTTGTGTGGCAAACGGCCACGTCATTATCGCAACAACAGCCTGGTCAACTGGAGAAAGAGAAAGCGGCACTGGAAGAAAACAATGCGGATGGCCTCGTGGGGAACACGCTCCCTGCCGCCTGTGGCTCCCACTGATCGACCTCCACCTGAACTGTCAAACCTCAGCTGCAGTGTTTCTTTTTGGGACGAAAAGTGCTAAGACGGGGGCAATGTTATGACTTTGCCATGCGCACCGCCATCCAAGATAGTGCAGAAAGAAGGTTCGCACTATCAGTGACCAGACAAGTCGGATGTTGACATAAGAGACTAACGATTTCCGCCCAAGGCTAGAGCCAATATGGAGATGCTGTACTCAAGGCAGATGCCCTTTGTGTTTGTCATGTCTCTATGTAAATAAACGTCTATGTCCTCGTTGAGTTGCCTCACTTAAGTTATTACAATATTATTATTACATTATTAATATTCATAAGCAATCAATGAAATGAGTGTCATGAAGATATGTTTCAATGCAAACCTGACATAACAGATGCTATTTAACGATGATAAAATTGGTGGTTGACATAATGATATATATATATATATATATATATATGTAATTTTAAAAAAGTTTGTATTTTATCTAAAAATAAAAAAGGCATTGTATATTTCATTTAAAAAATAAAACAGTTTGCATTCAAAAGATAAAAATTTGTCATTGCACAATATCTTTTCTAGTTTTTTTTTTTTTTAGATCTAAGCGTGACAGACGGGCGGACAAACAGACCACACACGACTTATAGCGGCTTTTCCCATTTTGAAGGCCGTTAAAAACACAATCTCCTAGAACCCAAGTAATTCATCTCTTATCTGAAATGGTCAGTCACAGTGATAGGTCTAGATTTCTTGACCCCAAAAAATGTATTTTTCCTATTCAGTTCAATGTATTCAAATTCCTTGCTTCAGGACAACTGGATTGTATCTACCGATTCATTTTAGTTTTCAATAGAAGTTGGTCAGTTAAACAAAACCACATCAATTCGATCATAGCACAGTGACATTAATTGCCAGAAAGACACACTCCAAACTTCCATGACGACATTTGATTTCAACCTCGAGCTTGATGACAATACAGCTGAGAACAAAAAAAAAGGAAAGGGGAATTCTAAATTGTCACGTGTGCTCACACTGGAAACAACTAGATCAAGATTTGTTAGCACAATGTGATCATCCCTTACTTCAGGAACTCTCTTGACATGAAGGTCAAGTACAGAGAATTTACTTTTTTGGGGGTATTCCATAAATGTTTGAAATTAAATCTTATACGAAACTCCAAGTTAGCTCCGCTCTGTCACATTAATATTGAGTTCGATAAATGATTAATTATAATTTGTTGAGAAAAGTGTTAGAATTTTTCTTTTGAAACCAAATGATTTAGCCAATGGAAACTATACAAATTTCCATTCTGAAGTCATCCTCTTAAAGACAGGAAGTGAATCGGATCTATCTTTAGCTTCGGTGTCTCATGTCAATTGCTTCCTTAACATCTTGAATTTAACTAACGTCAACTTCTTAAAATAGAATATGTACATGGCAACTACACATTTCCTCCTATCCAATCTCAAATGTTTCTTGAGATTTTTTGAAGGGATGTTACAAGTTTGACTAGGATAAAGGTTGAATAGGAATAGCATAATTGATACATTTGGAATCACATCCTGGCCAATAATATGATCTTGAGATTGTGTACTTATTGTCAGTGTCTGTCCTTTGAACCTGAGTTAATCGGGTATTCAGATTTTGACTACGGTTCGGGTAACTTGAAATTCGCTAAATATAAATGCAATTATATTGTGGGACAGTTTGAAGTGTTTTTTTTTCTTTGCTTAGATGGAAATTGATCATTGGAATTTCGTTTGCGTCTGTGAAATAAATGTGGTGGGTTTGGCACAGAAGACAACTAAATGATGAAGGCAACTCGTAGGACGATTCGAAACTGTTTATTATACACTAAAGACCTGCCAAAGGCAAACATAAAACATAATTACAAATAAACATAAACTAAACATAAACTAAACATAATTAATAAGCCTAAATGGTTAGACCAAGTTGTTCACACAACATCAAAGTCTAAATACTAAATCTTAACAAAAAACGAAAAGAAAATCATATAGTGTAAACCAACCATCTCTTATACAAACACAAGAGAGATATGGAACACCCGAAACATAATAAAAATAAAAGACAATGTAGTTCTCTAAAAATAAATCAACTAGTTGTTCTACATAAAACTAATATACATTGTTTGAAGAGTTTCGCTCTTTACTTTCCTTACAAAAAACTACAACAATTAAATAGAACAAATCTATACACTCACAAATACAATGTTTCTTAAAAGCCAGTATCTAAACACTTGTTGTAAAAATACATTTACAAAATGGACAGTTCACATTCTATATAGAATACTACAGGTACGCATTTCAATAAATGAATTCATCTACATGCTGGCTTCTAAAAATAAGAATAGTCCAACATGAACAAAAACCGCGGTAGTGATATTCTATATAAACTACTACCGGTCATTAAATTTACAAGCTAATATGAATAAGTGATTACCTGCAGCCATACGAACACATGGTGTAGAACCAAGCACAAAAGGGAGTGGAGACGACTTAGGTCCAGTAACATACGGACATTACAGCGATACGAGATGCCGGTCGAATGGACAGTGCCCACGTTGGTCTGCCTTGTCATGCGCGGACACAAGGTGCCATCTAGGGTGAAGGGTCACGTGGATATCGGGGTGGCCGGTGTTTTTCTAAAAAGATATCCACTCCACTACAGAGCCCCTAGCTTGAAACGACCCGTCCCGGGGCGTTCAGCCTAGTATGTTTCTGAAAACTGAAACAACTGTTTCTTGTCAGTGTCTTCTGGAACGACAAGCATCTTTCCAGTTTGTAACGTGCTGGTTCCATCGGTCATACAGAGTGGTCTGTCTTTCTCTAAACATAATGACTGGGAAGCTGTAGAAAGTGTGATAGGGAGCAGTGAGTGAAATCGTCTTTGTGGCTGGTTAAAATGCCTGTAGTTTCTTCTTTGTCTATCTGGCCTCCGGACTCTGTTATGCCTGTTCTTGTTTGGCTGCCCAGTGTTAAAGTTTCTATTTCTCGATGTTTGAATTGAGTGACTTGCATCTGTATTGTACATTGCATCAGCTTGTGGCTCATTGGTTCGTTGTTCTACTTGGTGGGTTGGCTGTGAAACAATGGGTTCACTATTGCACACAGATTGAACCTCAGCTGTGAGTTGTGGTGATTGCTGACAGTGACGCCTTACATGTCCAACTTCCCAGCACTGGGTGCAGACTGGTGATCCATCATCAGTGTATGGGAAGAATCCTCTCTTGGTCCTCGTCCACAAAAGACCCGGTGGTGCTGTTGGTCGACTTCTGTTTTGAAAATGGACAGTTCACATTCTATATAGAATACTACAGGTACGCATTTCAATAAATGAATTCATCTACATGCTGGCTTCTAAAAATAAGAATAGTCCAACATGAACAAAAACCGCGGTAGTGATATTCTATATAAACTACTACCGGTCATTAAATTTACAAGCTAATATGAATAAGTGATTACCTGCAGCCATACGAACACATGGTGTAGAACCAAGCACAAAAGGGAGTGGAGACGACTTAGGTCCAGTAACATACGGACATTACAGCGATACGAGATGCCGGTCGAATGGACAGTGCCCACGTTGGTCTGCCTTGTCATGCGCGGACACAAGGTGCCATCTAGGGTGAAGGGTCACGTGGATATCGGGGTGGCCGGTGTTTTTCTAAAAAGATATCCACTCCACTACAGAGCCCCTAGCTTGAAACGACCCGTCCCGGGGCGTTCAGCCTAGTATGTTTCTGAAAACTGAAACAACTGTTTCTTGTCAGTGTCTTCTGGAACGACAAGCATCTTTCCAGTTTGTAACGTGCTGGTTCCATCGGTCATACAGAGTGGTCTGTCTTTCTCTAAACATAATGACTGGGAAGCTGTAGAAAGTGTGATAGGGAGCAGTGAGTGAAATCGTCTTTGTGGCTGGTTAAAATGCCTGTAGTTTCTTCTTTGTCTATCTGGCCTCCGGACTCTGTTATGCCTGTTCTTGTTTGGCTGCCCAGTGTTAAAGTTTCTATTTCTCGATGTTTGAATTGAGTGACTTGCATCTGTATTGTACATTGCATCAACTTGTGGCTCATTGGTTCGTTGTTCTACTTGGTGGGTTGGCTGTGAAACAATGGGTTCACTATTGCACACAGATTGAACCTCAGCTGTGAGTTGTGGTGATTGCTGACAGTGACGCCTTACATGTCCAACTTCCCAGCACTGGGTGCAGACTGGTGATCCATCATCAGTGTATGGGAAGAATCCTCTCTTGGTCCTCGTCCACAAAAGACCCGGTGGTGCTGTTGGTCGACTTCTGTTTTGAAAATGGACAGTTCACATTCTATATAGAATACTACAGGTACGCATTTCAATAAATGAATTCATCTACATGCTGGCTTCTAAAAATAAGAATAGTCCAACATGAACAAAAACCGCGGTAGTGATATTCTATATAAACTACTACCGGTCATTAAATTTACAAGCTAATATGAATAAGTGATTACCTGCAGCCATACGAACACATGGTGTAGAACCAAGCACAAAAGGGAGTGGAGACGACTTAGGTCCAGTAACATACGGACATTACAGCGATACGAGATGCCGGTCGAATGGACAGTGCCCACGTTGGTCTGCCTTGTCATGCGCGGACACAAGGTGCCATCTAGGGTGAAGGGTCACGTGGATATCGGGGTGGCCGGTGTTTTTCTAAAAAGATATCCACTCCACTACAGAGCCCCTAGCTTGAAACGACCCGTCCCGGGGCGTTCAGCCTAGTATGTTTCTGAAAACTGAAACAACTGTTTCTTGTCAGTGTCTTCTGGAACGACAAGCATCTTTCCAGTTTGTAACGTGCTGGTTCCATCGGTCATACAGAGTGGTCTGTCTTTCTCTAAACATAATGACTGGGAAGCTGTAGAAAGTGTGATAGGGAGCAGTGAGTGAAATCGTCTTTGTGGCTGGTTAAAATGCCTGTAGTTTCTTCTTTGTCTATCTGGCCTCCGGACTCTGTTATGCCTGTTCTTGTTTGGCTGCCCAGTGTTAAAGTTTCTATTTCTCGATGTTTGAATTGAGTGACTTGCATCTGTATTGTACATTGCATCAACTTGTGGCTCATTGGTTCGTTGTTCTACTTGGTGGGTTGGCTGTGAAACAATGGGTTCACTATTGCACACAGATTGAACCTCAGCTGTGAGTTGTGGTGATTGCTGACAGTGACGCCTTACATGTCCAACTTCCCAGCACTGGGTGCAGACTGGTGATCCATCATCAGTGTATGGGAAGAATCCTCTCTTGGTCCTCGTCCACAAAAGACCCGGTGGTGCTGTTGGTCGACTTCTGTTTTGAAAATGGACAGTTCACATTCTATATAGAATACTACAGGTACGCATTTCAATAAATGAATTCATCTACATGCTGGCTTCTAAAAATAAGAATAGTCCAACATGAACAAAAACCGCGGTAGTGATATTCTATATAAACTACTACCGGTCATTAAATTTACAAGCTAATATGAATAAGTGATTACCTGCAGCCATACGAACACATGGTGTAGAACCAAGCACAAAAGGGAGTGGAGACGACTTAGGTCCAGTAACATACGGACATTACAGAGATACGAGATGCCGGTCGAATGGACAGTGCCCACGTTGGTCTGCCTTGTCATGCGCGGACACAAGGTGCCATCTAGGGTGAAGGGTCACGTGGATATCGGGGTGGCCGGTGTTTTTCTAAAAAGATATCCACTCCACTACAGAGCCCCTAGCTTGAAACGACCCGTCCCGGGGCGTTCAGCCTAGTATGTTTCTGAAAACTGAAACAACTGTTTCTTGTCAGTGTCTTCTGGAACGACAAGCATCTTTCCAGTTTGTAACGTGCTGGTTCCATCGGTCATACAGAGTGGTCTGTCTTTCTCTAAACATAATGACTGGGAAGCTGTAGAAAGTGTGATAGGGAGCAGTGAGTGAAATCGTCTTTGTGGCTGGTTAAAATGCCTGTAGTTTCTTCTTTGTCTATCTGGCCTCCGGACTCTGTTATGCCTGTTCTTGTTTGGCTGCCCAGTGTTAAAGTTTCTATTTCTCGATGTTTGAATTGAGTGACTTGCATCTGTATTGTACATTGCATCAGCTTGTGGCTCATTGGTTCGTTGTTCTACTTGGTGGGTTGGCTGTGAAACAATGGGTTCACTATTGCACACAGATTGAACCTCAGCTGTGAGTTGTGGTGATTGCTGACAGTGACGCCTTACATGTCCAACTTCCCAGCACTGGGTGCAGACTGGTGATCCATCATCAGTGTATGGGAAGAATCCTCTCTTGGTCCTCGTCCACAAAAGACCCGGTGGTGCTGTTGGTCGACTTCTGTTTTGAAAATGGACAGTTCACATTCTATATAGAATACTACAGGTACGCATTTCAATAAATGAATTCATCTACATGCTGGCTTCTAAAAATAAGAATAGTCCAACATGAACAAAAACCGCGGTAGTGATATTCTATATAAACTACTACCGGTCATTAAATTTACAAGCTAATATGAATAAGTGATTACCTGCAGCCATACGAACACATGGTGTAGAACCAAGCACAAAAGGGAGTGGAGACGACTTAGGTCCAGTAACATACGGACATTACAGCGATACGAGATGCCGGTCGAATGGACAGTGCCCACGTTGGTCTGCCTTGTCATGCGCGGACACAAGGTGCCATCTAGGGTGAAGGGTCACGTGGATATCGGGGTGGCCGGTGTTTTTCTAAAAAGATATCCACTCCACTACATAAACAAAAAATTGCTTTCAGTGATTTTGATCGAATGTTAGTTGAATTTGGTGTCTACAGTATCAACAAAGTCTAGCCTGGTGAAGGTTATGAAACCATCTGGAAAATCACCCTCAATAAAAAAAACATCTTCGAAACTACTTTTTGTATGCATGCCTATTCCTACATTGTCTAGGTACTGACTTCTTGTATGCATGCCTATTCCTACATTGTCTAGGTACTGACTTCTTTTATGCATGCCTATTCCTACATTGTCTAGGTACTGACTTCTTGTATGCATGCCTATTCCTACATTGTCTAGGTACTGACTTCGTGTATGCATGACTATTCCTACATTGTCTAGGTACTGACTTCTTGTATGCATGACTATTCCTACATTGGGTAATTGGGTAGGTACTAACCTGTTGTAACCCTGTCTATTCCTACATTGTCTAGTTAAGTCTAGTACATTGTCTAGGTACCGACTTCTTGTATGCCTGTCCACTACTACATTGTCTAGGTAATGATCTCTGATAATCCTGCTCCCATATTGTCTAGGTAATGATCTCTGATAATCCTGCTCCCATATTGTCTAGGTAATGATCTCTGATAATCCTGCTCCCATATTGTCTAGGTAATGATCTCTGATAATCCTGCTCCCATATTGTCTAGGTAATGATCTCTGATAATCCTGCTCCCATATTGTCTAGGTAATGATCTCTGATAATCCTGCTCCCATATTGTCTAGGTAATGATCTCTGATAATCCTGCGCCCATATTGTCTAGGTAATGTCTTCTGGTATTCCTGTTCCTACATTTTCTAGGTACTGACTTCTGGTATTCCTGCTCCTACATTGTCTAGGTACTGTCTTCTGGTATTCCTACTCCTACATTTTCTAGGTACTGTCTTCTGGTAATCCTGGTCCTACATTGTCTAGGTACTGTCTTCTGGTATTCCTGCTCCTACATTGTCTAGGTACTGACTTCTGGTATTCCTACTCCGGAGGATTTCCAGCTACCCGTCGCCTCAGCGTGGCCCTCCGGTGGAAACATCCAGAGGTGGATCTGGACAGGCTAAGAACGAGTAGCGAACCAGGCCTTCTAGCAGGTCTCCCTGGGTGAGCTTTTGTTTTTTTTATCTCACTCGGGGTGGGGATGGAACAAGTAACCTGCAACCCAGTCCAAAAAGTCCGCCACGCCGTTCCACAAAGGGGGTCGTCATCAGTTCCGGATTGCTGGATTGGCGGCCCTTGCACGGAATAGTGGCGGTTACAGTATAGGAATATGAGACAAGCTCCCCGCAGTTAGCGCTGTCCCTGACACTTATAGCGGGTGACTTAAGATTCGGGGACGGTGCGCTGTGTACACGGCACGGCCCGGTTTTACCAGTCAGTCTTCTGGTATTTCTGCTCCTACATTGTCTAGGTACTGACTTCTGGTATTCCTGCTCCCACATTGTCTAGGTAGGCCTACTGACTTCTGGCATTCCTGCTCACACATTGTCTAGGTACTGACTTCTGGTATTTCTGCTCCTACATTGTCTAGGTACTGACTTCTGGTATTCCTGCTCCCACATTGTCTAGGTAGACCTACTGACTTCTGGTATTTCTGCTCCTACATTGTCTATTTACTGACTTCTGGTATTCCTGCTCCTACATTGTCTATCTAGGTTGTGACTTCTCGTATGACTCTCAGCTACCACATAGTGTCGGAACTTGTTTTGCCCCTCCCTCCTACAACACTATTTCTTCTCTCACGTGCCTTATTTTAGAAATCTTACTTCTCTAACACACGAAGTTATATCCATTTTTTTTTACAGCTAGAAAACAAATAGCCAGCCAACTAAACACTGGTTTTACATTCTTACTAAAAAAAAAAAAGAAGTTTTAATTTAAACAATGTGTATGTGCCGCCCTTCTTGTTCTTTGATCTCTAAACTATTTGTACCCAACCATTTTCACCACGAGGTCATAAAATCGCTGAACTTGCTCTTCAGTCTAAGAAAATATTTCTGATGTACGTGTACATTTTTTTTTCAGAAAAAAATATGCCATCAATCACTGACCTACTATCATTCCATTTTAGATCGATCAATTTCCAATCCATCAATGAAGTATGTGCAATCAAATTAAAAAGATCTATTTAGGTTTAGAATTATACAGAAATATATTGTAATAGCCTCGACTAATTTCAAAGATCAAAGTAGATCTAGATCTTAATAAAATATATTCTTCTATTATTGACATGTTAATGTTGATTGATACTAGATGGTTCACATCGTAAGCTGATTTTTAAAAATTGTATAGGCTACCAGCATTACCCACCGGCTTCGCCTGTTGATTCCCAGACTATATATTGTTTATTTGGCCAAGGACCCCTCCCATTCTTTTCTTACTTATAACAATAGAATGCTATAAAGTGAAATGCTCCCACATGCATTCCTTTGGCCAGTTAATTCTAGTATCTATCACATTGAATTGAACCAGCCCGTAAATTCGAGTATCACTCCCACCCGCAACATACTTAACAAATAGGGTCTAGTGTTATTTACACTATGTAATTTTTCTTATGATTTTCAGTATTCAGGATATTTCACTGGCGTTGGTCATGTTTTCTTATTACACCCTGCAAACGCTCACATAATACTTTGGCTGCACTTCCAACCTTATTTTTCTGCACTTTCAATAAAACTGCCCGCATTTAACCCCCCCCCCCCCCAATTTCATCAATGTATGTTGCGTTGGAACGGCCCGCTTTAAATCGCCATATCAAACACACTCAATTCTGGCCTGTGAACTCTATATCACTTTTCTCGCCCCCCCCCCCCTTTCTTATTTCACCCCACGCTTGAATTTTAGTATCTGTGACATTGAATGTCACGGCCTGCTTACCCCCCTCCCTAACACCTATTTTTTGGCTTACCAATAGCACTTACCCCCCCCCCATTTATAGTAGTACATACAATATATGAGTAGGCCCTATACATCGACTTGTTAGTCCGTGAATTATTGTATCGTCCCGCTTAATTTCTTTCTCTCTCTCTCTCTCTCTCTGTAACCCAGTTTTAGTTGTTGTTTTTTTAACCCTGCGCACCATAATGACAGATTTTTAACTTGATTGGGAACGAACCACTTCATAATGACCCTCCCCCCACACGACACACTCATGCACACGTGTTTTGCATGCTTTTGTCCCGTGAAAACTAATATAATTTTCATTCCTCCACTCTGGTCTGGGATCTAAATATACTGAATTCAACATATAGCTAGACATCTAGATAAAAATAAATATAATCAATAGAGAAACCCTACAAAACTCAATTGAAACGGATAGGATGCTTCTAGACCTTGGCCTGTTTCTGCTCTAAGAAAAACGCTGAGTAATTCTACGGCGCGTGATTCATGTGATATCACGTGACTTCATTCATTCAAGTGACTTCAAGTGTGTGATTCAGCCAATCACACTAGTCTCTATTGTACATTGTATACAAACACCAGGAAGACGGGATTACCATTTCTCATATTATCTCAATTGAACTTTGTTCAAATTTTTAGCAATATGTGTATACAGTTAGGGCCTACTTTTTTTTTCACTAGGACAATACGTTATATTTAGTTGCCTACTCATCATATTATGACATCACGCTTAGTTTTTTTGTAAATAAAGGAAGCTAAGCTGTTAGATGTTTTCTGAGCCATTGTGAATTTTCACGCTTCAATGTTAATTTCGATTTTTAAGATCAGGTCAACATTTTCAAAACGACAATCAATAAAATAAAAAAATAATAAAATAAATCAATATAGAAAACTATGGGGCGATGTAATGAAACCTATAGAAAAAAAAAAGTAAGGAAATCCGAAGAAAATGAAAGAGATTTAGAACAAAAATAAGCAATGTTGTCGACTCTTTCATTTCAAGATCACTGTTGCCAACTAAATATCTCAAGAATGACTGCTGATCGTCCTATCAACTCTAGCTTAGTACCGCTGATTATTTTCCTATTTAAAAAAAAGTTTTAGTTGCGCCATTATCAATGAGCAGACTCGTATGCTTCTTCCATATTGATAGTCCACTGAACACGTCATTTCTTGATAGGAAGGCTTTTCATTTTAATCCAATGATAGTAGTAAGTCAAAGTAAAGTTCCCCTTTCAGACCTAGTGGTCTACAGGGCAGATGACCTTTATATCAAATGATAGAGGCTTACCATTTTAATTAGTTGATAGGAGACTTACCTTTTTAACTAGTTGATAGGAGGCTTACCATTTTAACTAGTTGATAGGAGGCTTACCTTTTTAACTAGTTGATAGGAGACTTACCTTTTTAACTAGTTGATAGGAGGCTTACCATTTTAACTAGTTGATAGGAGGCTTACCATTTTAATTAGTTGATAGGAGGCTTACCATTTTATATTTTTGATAGGAGGCTTACCATTTTAATTAGTTTATAGGAGGCTTACCATTTTACATTTTTTATAGGAGGCTTACCATTTTACATTTTTTATAGGAGGCTTACCATTTTATATTTTTGATAGGAGGCTTACCATTTTACATTTTTTATAGGAGGCTTACCATTTTTACATTTTTGATAGGAGGCTTACATTTTTACATTTTTGATAGGAGGCTTACTTTTTTAATTAGTTTATAGGAGGCTTACAGTTATTTGATGGCTAACCATTTGTGCTGGTTGGTAGGATCCTTTCCAAGTTAACACCACCGATAGTTGATTGACATGTGGAGATGGTTTTCATTGTTTTCAAGCTTCTGAAGAGGCAATTCTTCAAACATTATGAACATTATGAATTCCTTGTCCTAAAATACATTTCTGTTTCATAAAGTATACATTATCAGGTCAGGTTGAACCTCATATTTATCACTGGAGTCTAGTTTCATTCATAAAGTCTTCCTTATAACAGTTTGTATGTTTGTCTGTTTATGTTATCTGTTGACCAAATGTGTACACAATCTTACAAAAACTTTACTTGAAATAAAATAAAACACTGAGGCTCTTGGTTTATTTCGTTATTTAAAAAATCAATCCCCCCCCCCTTCACAATCATAGCTACGTACACCAACTACGTTCACTTTAAAATTAGATATTGATTTTTTTCTCTCAATCACATTCCAAGACTGAAGAAATTAAAACAGCAGTCTGTCCCGAATAGGAGTAAATAGGGTTGATATGTATCTAGTGCTTCCGCTGTTTTTAAAAATACCCAAGTCTGGGTATTTAGACTCAGAATTATGCAAATTCTGTTTTTCTTATTGAATCTGTGTTTGCAAAATGAAACGTCTAAATTTTTTTGCTCTGCCTTTAGCCCGTTGGACCGCTGAGGCACCACACATAATCTGCCAACCGTCTCTGTACATTCATCAATTTCTGAGAAACAACATATGATTCCCTGATCCTCATATCTTGTGAGAGAAAAAAACCTAGATGAGAAAACGCTAGTGTTATATCATTTTCTGTTGTAGCAACGGAATGACACGACAAACATTCAAACAAACAATTAACGAAAGTTTCAGTAAGGTTGTTAGGCTAAGGAATCTCACACATTTGCTCCCACAGAAACAGTCGGCCTATATGTATTTCTATCTTGTCAACGTCACTACATGTGTAACTCTTAACCAAGAGACCGTCACATACACTCCTAGCGGGAGATCCACTAGCCTCAGAAATTACTCGATGGTTTCATAAACGATCAGGTCAAGTTGAACTTTTTTTCTTTGAATGGCATACGTCCCATTCATAAATTCTTTCTTTAGTTTGTGTCATGTGTGTGTGTGTGTTTGGTTGAGTGCGTTATTTTTCCAGTGACTTGTACGTTTGAAGCAAGTCTTTAGAACGTCACTATGTGTACCTATAACGAATGTTTTATTCCTGGTGTATTGTTAACTACACGCATGACAAATGATGGCTGCATATACTATTTATCGTAGGGCTGATGACCAATACATTTTCTTTTGTATTTTAGTTAATTAGCGTGTATTGGACCACATGAACTTGTAGTAAATAGATACCGTTTCTCTCCTGCATTACTTGTACATGTTCCGGGACACTAATTGTCAGCCAATTAGAGAATTTGCTACCTGGACTGGAGGTTTCAACTTAAGGACACGGTCGTACTTCCGGTAGGATAACTCAAGTCTACATTTGTCACACTATACGATTGGAGTTCCGGATCATTAAATTAACTACTCACCTGAAGCAAATAATTATGCTAAAAACATTTAAATAAGTCCAGTCTTCTATTGTAAAAAGTGTCTAGATATAAATATTGTTCGCATTCAGTCTCAGTGGGCCTTGATGGCGTCAAACAGAAATTGTCATCAAGATAGGACAAAGTTAAGAGATCTACGAGACGCGCTACAGATACTAACTTCCTCATTGTCCGAAGATGATTGTGCTGTTACGTAGATGTATCATGTAGACAGGCTGTCCCCCCAAAAAATGTTAATTACAATTTTTTAAATAGTTTTTACGTAAAATGCTTTAGCGGTAATGTCTACGAGTCCAAACATAAAGGATGAGTGAAGTGTTTCACATGACCACACAAACCCAGTCGCAACCTACATATTTTTCGGCCTTTCGTGCAGACAAAGCCATTATCCACCGGAAGTTGTTATGACACCTTTACAATAAACCAGATGAAAGCATTCCTCACATGAAGGCACTGGTACACAAAGTCTAACTGACAACACGAGTTCACGTTTGGAAGTTAATATCAAGTTTGGTATAAAAGTAAGAATATTTCAAGGGGCTTTTTTAAAAATCATCTATTACAAAAGTTCAATCTTATTTCCTTCTTTGGTGTCATACCTTAGAGCTCATTTAGGCCCCAGTTGGTTGTTAGTCAAGCGAAATGAGTCAATTCGAGGCTATGGGCCCCTAATGGACGTGTGCCAGGGTTCATTGAACCCCTTCGCGCCATGGATGCTACGCCACTGAATTAGAGACGTTACTTCAAACGAGAAGAAATGTTTATATTTCGTGCTAAAATATGCACAACAAATTATCGTTTAATTAAAAAAAAAGACATCTTATGAACACTTCCTTGATTCTGGACACCGTAAGCACCAAAAAGCTTGCTATTTATAGATTGGGCTCCGTGTATGATAATCTCAAACAGCTTACGTCATGTAAACAAAGTGTTGTTTTTTTTAAGATAAAGGTATGACGTCATTACAATGACAATGAAATGCATCAATTATGCAAAAATGAATATGGAAACTACAGAATAACAGAAAAATAACATGTCATATTTTATTCAATAAATAATGCATGTAAGTTTTATTTCTTAGGTTGTAATGATTGTCATCAATCCTATGGCAATCGGAACACGTTTCTCACAGAATTTAATTTAGCGTTTATAACTTTTTTTTGTTCACCCACGCAGTCTATTCCGCTTAATTTAAACACATCAGAGCGCAATTATATTGGTCCTATTACTTGAATAATTAGTGTTTTAGTAATTGAAGATTCTGTCGGAATAAGCTGCTGGCTGTTTTGTTATTGCATTTATTGTGTAAAGTAAGTTCAAAAACTTTAAAAAGCAATAACCTGTACGCCATAAAAGTCTTTTTCGTCGTCCATTTCACTGTTCGGTCTAAACTAGTCTAAAAAGTCCCATGGTAAGCTATAAGCTACTTAAAAATCGTCCATCAGCCATCAGTTGTCTCTGATGTTAGGTCATTCCACTCATGTCAATGTTTTAGTTGGTCAGGGATTCTCTTACTTTCGATGCAATGGAAAATTTTGTAACTTCGAAAAGTTTAACGGAACACTTCCCTTCTTTTCATTTCTAAGGCTGAATTATTAATAGTTATTTAAAATATATTTAAACATTTCAAATAATTGTTAGTATTTGTTTAGAGTTTCAAACTATAATATAATATAATATAATATAATATAATATAATATAATATAATATAATATAATATAATATAATATAATATAATATATACGACAGAAAATATTCGAGATTAGTTAGTTTCTGCTGCCTGCTTTAATTAGGATCTAATGCCTTTATTGACGTTTTGATCCTAAAGATGCATATTATGTAGATAACAGATACAATTTTAGTAAGTTAATAACTGAATTTAAACAGCTTTTTTCAGCTACAGTCTAGTCCATCTTTACACAAATCACATTTTAAAAAAAGATTATTGAATCCTAGGCTTGTCCCTAGGTCATTCTGAACTATTCAGTCAAGGAAAATGTACTGTGAATTATAGTATTATTCTTACTGGTTTTGAGAACATATTTCATGAGTGTGGATTTCAATCTTTGTGGTGTAAAATACTTTGAATATTTTGTCATGTATTTTAGAATTTAATTTATTAAAACATTTTTGTAAGGCAGAAAACAAAATGACATTCAACAGATGAAATATCCAAAATAAAGGCTTATTTCGTTGTTACTTTCAGGATACCAGATTCAAACTTTTTTTTTCTTCCAATGCTGGAACATGACACGTTACAAAACTTATCTCTTGATTTAAAATCTTATCATTAATAAAATTTTAATATTTCCACGTAAGTTCATGTAAATATATGCCCATGAGTAAACCTTCTATGGTTCGATCAAATGTGAAACAAATACCAGTTCTAGGCCTACAGCTAGTTCTGTGAAAGAGGCAGATTCATCCATTCGCAAAGCATATTTAGTGCAGGGTCGAACTGTTTGTTTGTTTGTAAAATGTTTGACATGTTTCGGATGTTCCTTCAGAGTTGAAGATAATTTACTTCCTAGTCCATACCTCCCACAGGACGACGGGGGGGGGGGGGCACAAGACCATTCGATAGGTCGCAACATGTGGGTAGTAGAAACCAATAGCTTGTTGCCACGTGGTGCAGACCTGTGACGTGGCAACGAACTATTGGTCTAAACTGTCCACTGGTTGTGACGTTGCTGGTCAGTGTTCAGGCATTTTATGACGATTGGTCTCGGATGGCAGCGGACAGAGTATGAACCCTGGGCCATTAAGAAGTCAGAACGACAGTCCAGCGCGCATTTGGCTAGTGCCTAGTAGACCTATCTTTATTACGTGGTAAAACAATATTACTTAATAGTTCATTGCTCACATATGTGTAACAGTATGCTCGTTAAAAGCGTATGGCTCCTAGTTTTTGGCACAGTGTCTCTTCATTTGTATGAACTTAGCCGATGCAATAAGTCACCTATGTCGAATTTTCATGTTTATCCATTAAAACTCTTTTGAAGTTGGCACTTTTCGAGTGAGTTATGTGTGCTATACTTACCATTCGACAGCTGCGCTGGGTCGGACACTTATCAAGCGCATGTCAAAGGCGATATTCTTTGGTGAGCGTTAAGGAGGATGGCTTAACATAGGTGCCCTTCTTAAGCGCTTTAAAGGTAAAATTAGATGCCATTTTGCCCTCACTGGTATAGAGGAAAGTAGCTTGCAGCAGATTGCCTACGTAAGTGACAGCGAGCGCTCACGAAGGTTGCGGGACATACATTTGAGGCTCAGAGGAAAGCCATATAGAAAACTTAAATATACCCCTTGCGGACAACGGCTTTGTTTGCATCAGATGTGGAAAAATATGCAGGTAGCAACTGGCTTTAATCTTCGGAATTGAAGACATTATACCATTCATTCATTAATGTGTACTAGATCTAATTACTTTTTCATGAAACGTTCATTCCTGTTTGGGAACCTCGGATATAGAGTCCTTTGAGTAAACATGAGTAGGGATGACCTTAAAGTCTCTAGATTCTTTCTTTATTGACACTTGTACACCGGCATCTGTCATTTCTCTTGTCTACTGGCTCGTTGTCAGTCAGTTCATTAATACTGACAGTGCAGGTCAAGGTAGTTTAGAGGTTAATAATATGTGTAAGTAGGTCAGGTCTCTCTCTCTCTGAGCTACTGATGTGTTGTGTCTGTTTCTAAATGGAAGCCGACACAAAAAAAGAAAGCGAAAACAAAGCCGGTATAAAATGGCGTCGCACCTTCTTAGAAGACCTAGAATCCGTGGGCACCATCTGAGAGAGGCAGTTGAAGTCACCTATGACTGATCTCTGTGGAAAGAGCTTGCCGCCCTATGCGCATTAGGACCTAAGTACTTCTGGTTAGAGATTTATTGGAGTTTAGACTCGCACTTTACCTTGATTGTAATCAATCTATTGTTTAGATATCGCTTAATGCATCAAACTGAAATTCACCGAAGTATTTTAAATACAAGTACATTACAGTGGTAAGAGTGCTAGAGCCATTCTAAGTGGACTTCAGGATGTCGGCTCTCGGGCGTTTTGACGTCTGCCTAGAATTCAGTTGTTTCTCTCTCGGTTCATTTGCCTGTGCAGTTGTATTTCCCATGTAATTAATTAATGCGATAATTATTATTGGATGTTTTGTCTGACCTTTAGGACATAAACAAAAAAGATACAGAAAGATCCATCACATCGCCAACTAAAGTAAAATAAAAGCCATTAGAAGAATTATTTTCCTTTTAGTTTGATTTACATTGTACTTAAGAAATGTGTCTATCGGTTGTGCTGGGTTATCTTTCAAGAACTATATCTAATGAAATTCTCTCTACAATTACACGCTATTATGTTCAGGCTACACAATAGATACATTATTTTTTGTTTTGTTTTTTAGCAAACACAAATATTTAAGTTGTGAAACTAAATATATAAGGATTTCAGATCAAAGGGAACAAGCAAAATAATGACATTAAATGAAAGAGAAATATAAACAAGATTACAAAGACAGTTTGTGTGGAAACACAAACTCAAAATCGGCGCCCGAAGTGGTCCACCCAGGCATGTTAAAAGGCAGGTTTCAATTTTTTCAGAAAGAACATCAGAATGAAATTCTATCAAAGACAAAGGACAGAGAAAATGGAGAAATAAGGTTGACAGATCTTGCGTGGTGCCCCAGCGGTCCAGCAGACCAAAGGATAAATGAAAGTGAATGTGAAGTTAGATGTGAACCTGGCCTAACTGATGTCTTTTAATGAATATCTAATTGATCTAATTGTTTTGTAAAGGGTAAATCTCTTATTCATATCCTCACGAAAAAAAAAACATTTCCGTAAAAAATAAAAAAATAGTTAGTTGTATAATGTCGCATAGTGGGGCACTGCAGTTCACACGATAATATGAAAAACTACTTATTAATTGTTGTTTTAAATTATGTCCAAATAGATTTTTTCTCTTTAAAAAAAAACAACTTTTTTGTGTAAATGTAGTTGTTAGTATGACAGAACTTACATAACTTAGCAATACAAATGTAACCAAAAATATTTTTGACAAAAATCTAAAACCATTTGCATAAATATGTTAAAAATATGGTAAATATGGTAAAACGGACAGACGGACAGACATTCCACACAAAACTAATAGCGTCTTTTCCCCTTTTGGGGGCCGCTAAAAAGAACTGAGAATAAAACTACACATTTCATTGTTTGCAATTAAATAGAACCTTTTGTGTTTCAGCTGGGCTGCAGAAAAAAAAAGATTCAAAATCATTTTCATGTTTTCTAGTAATTTCCATACGTTCAAATACGTTAAAAATATGTAAATAAAAATAAAGTTAAAGGATGGACTGATTGACGCTAAAGAAATAAAGAACTGTTTTTTCCTCAAGGTTGCTGGGTTAATAAATAGTTTAGTTTCAAATCACAAGAAGTAGATCTCTAGCTCTGCTTGTTGCTTTTATCATTCAGTGGTTTTTCTGGTTATAACAATGAAACAAGAAGAGTGGCCAGCGTGAACGAGCGCCGCATCATCAAAAAGCTGAGAGAAGAAGCAGGCCTATATGCAACTAACCGAACCTACCCATGACACGTATGCGGCCGGCTTTTTAAAGCGAGGATTGGACTTAACAGTCATCTTCGAGTTCATAGGAAATGAGAAATGTGATCATCTTCGATCACGTAGGAGGAGCTATATATATAACATTTTATAACAATATATTCAAACACTGGACTAGTTGGCTAGTACAGACTATTTAAAACAAAAAAATTAGTCATATGTAATTTCCCTTAAAATAATTTATTTATGATTATTTGTATTCCGTTTCCAATCCTCCGTGAAGGGGAGAGTCAAATAAGTTGTGGTTTTGTTGGAACTATAGAAAACAAAATTCTTCACCTTCATCTATCCCTTAGTCTGTTGGACCGTTGAGGCACCACACAAGATTTGTCAACTTTCTTTTTCCATTCCTCTCTATCTTTTGCCTTGAATATAACCTCTTTCAGTAGCAGGCCCGTCCATTCTATTATGTTGTATTCCCATCGCTTTCCCTGTCTCTTCTTCTTTTTCCTGGTACTGTTCCCTGAAGGAAGGTCTTTGCGAGCCTCAAAGACCTTATAATATGGCCATAGAGTTTTAGTTTGCGTTTTTTTTCAATAGCAGGTCATCATGGGGTCCAGTCACTGTAGTAACTCTTTAAATGTGATACCTAGGATCCTCCTGTAGCATCTCAATTCCATTGCTAGGATCCTTCTTTCTAGCTCTGCCGGCAGCGTCCAAGACTCGCAAGAATACAAAATTGTAACCATGACCAGAGAGCGCATCAGTCTGATTTTGGTGTCGAGGGCTACACCTTTGTCTTTCCATATTGTTTTGTGTTTTGTAATGCTGCTGTCGAATGTGTAATTTGGTCCATTAGTTCTGGTTTGGTTCCCTCATCTGAGACAATAGTACCAACGTATTTAAAAATAATGACACTTTTCAGCGTTTCGCCACCAATGCTGATGCCCCTATCAAAGCCCTGATGGCTATTGGTCATAATTTTATTTATTTCGGCATTTATTTCCTTACCATATGCTGCGGAAGTCTTGTCTATGCACATGACTAAGTCAGCTAGTCTGTTCTTGCTAGACCATCTATGTCATCCTCGAAGCGCAAGTAAGTAATTCTTCTTTCTCCAATGCTTACAGTACCTTCATAGCCCTCGAGAGCATCTTCCATGAAACAAAATTAGCTACGAATAAATAGTGAAAAATTAATGAACAACGCTTTAGTTAGAAATTGGTGAACACTTTAGTTAGAAAATAATGAACATTTAGCTTTCAGTAACCTAACATGAATGAAACAGTCAGTGTCACCCGGTGGAAAGTCGTATGTGTATGTTTGTATGCGGAGATGCTGCACACAAAAAAAAAGAGGAAAAAGGGGGGGGGGTTCCTCTGTGTTATTTTCTGCTCCGTTTTAAACATCCAAACTTGCTTTGTCATGACTAATTCACTTCAACACTCATGTTTTATATACCTGCGTGTAAATTGTACAGGTAGCTTACCGTAAACCTATAGGCCTATATTTTTTAATTCACGATATTACAATGATATTAATTAAACCTGTTGCTAGTGAAAAAAATTCAGCGAACCATTAATTGAAATAGGTGATTAATAGCTACCATATAGGCTACTAAACAAATGCAATCACACACAGAGTTACAGAAATTGTTCTATTGTAAGATCTACAGTGTAGGTTAGATTTATCTATATTATAGTATTATATCAATCAATCAATCAATCAATCAGACTTTCTGATTTAGACTAGACCCTTTAAAAACTAAAATCAACAACAGTCATCATGAAATTGCTCTGGCTATTTATCCTAATAATTACTAAATACACACTAGCTGAACACAGAACCAGATCTACCTTAGTCAACACTAAACTTAAAAAGGAAACAACAGTCATAATCAATCATCACACTTTAGATCAAAGCAACTTAAAAAATAACCTAACATACACATCCATAACACTAAAGAAGATTACCCATCACAAATGGAAGTTCTCAATCAGACACAGCAGAAATAAATACCTATCACTGGGCCAATATGACAATATTAATAGCAGGAGATGTAGAGTCAAATCCAGGGCCTAGATCTAAAGATAGATGCAACATCTGCAAAAAAGTATGCACCATGAAACAGAAAGCCATTCAATGTGACACCTGCGATGGATGGTACCATGCATCATGTCTCCATATGAATACACCTGTGTATTATGCCTTAGGCAACAAAGATGCATCATGGCACTGTGTACCGTGTGGGTTACCTCAGTTTACATCAGGACTGTTTGATTCATTTGATGCAGACACTTCTAACCCATACAACATCCTAAACACCATCCCAAACCAAACTCACCAACCACTAGCCAGATCCACTCCTGTTAAACCTAAATCTACTAAAATTAATACAACAGCCTCACTAAACAAACCTACTAAAGAAGTAACACCAAAATACCTTAAAACCTTAGTAATACATTTTCAAAGCATTAGGAACAAAACAGCAGACTTAGAAATTTTATTAGAATGTGAGAAACCAGACATAATTGCAGGCACAGAAACTTGGCTACATCCTGAAATTTATAATGCAGAAATTTTCAATAGTAATTATGAAATTTTTAGAAAAGATAGGGCTGATAATCATGGAGGAGTTCTTTTAGCAATAAAAAACACTCTTATAGCAGAAGAGTGATCGTTAAATGAACTTGTGTGTTACCCGTGCTTGTAATCGTGCTAGTATTTGTAATCGTGTTCGCATCATCGTAGTCTGTGAATCGTGACCAGTCTGTACTGTGTTATTGTGTGTATCAGTCGTGTTTTATTGAAATAAAGCCTTGTTTCTAAGGTTATGAATTGACTTAGTATATTACAATTTATTTCAATACAACCATTCTTAAATGGACAAGTTTTTGCGTCCCAATAGACTGGATGCTGATCCTAGTTCAACTAATGCTTCAGTTACATGGAAACATTGGATTTCTTGTTTTGACAGATTCGCAACGAAGGTAGGGGCTAGTGAAAGCGAACAGTTTAACCTGCTATGCAACTTTGTGTCTCCATCCTTATATCAGTATATTTCTACCTGTTCTAAATACTCAGAAGCAAAATCTATTCTTGAGAATTTATTTGTGAAGGCCCCTAATGAAACATTGGCCAGACATTTGCTTGCAACTTGCAAACAAGAAGTCAATCAAAGTCTTGATCAATTTGTACACAAGCTGAGAGTGATGGCCAGAGATTGTCAGTTCCGAGCTGTCAGTACTGACAAAAATGAAGAGGACGCCATTCGCGATGCCTTTGTTAGCGGCATGCGTTCGAGTGTAATTAGACAGAGGCTACTTGAGAAAAGATCCCTTGACTTGAAAATGGCTTTAGATATTGCCAAGACTCTCGACATGGCCCAAAAAGAATCCAGTTCGTTTAGTACTCCGTCTCAATTGGTAGAGTCATCTCTTTCGTCATCGGCAATCTCAACCGAAGAAATGGTGGACTCAGAAACAATCGCAACAGTGAATACTAAATGTTTCTTTTGCGGAGGTAGTCGGCATCTCAGAGCGAAATGCCCTGCCAAAGACTGCATGTGTCATTCGTGCGGGAAAAATTGACATTTTTCGAAGGTTTGCAGGTCTCGCAACACTCCTATAACCAAAACAAAAGTCAAAACATCTCCTAGCCACGAGATTAAAAGACAATCTTGTAAAGATTGTAGCTGCATTAAGGACTCTACACATCTAACATCACTAATTGTTACTTCGTCTGTACCTGGTTTAACTAAATCAACAGTACACATCTCTGTAAATGGCGTGAACCTAAAAGCCCTAATTGATACAGGTAGCGGGGAAAGCTACATTTCTTCAAACATACCAAGAGAGTACGATTGGTCAGTGACACGTTCAAAGCACAAAATTTCTATGGCGTCATCTCAACTGTCAAGCGTCACAAGAGGCCACACGTTTGCATCGCTAAAATACAAAGGGGAAGTTTACAATCAATTCAAACTTTCGTTACTAGATGAACTTTGCACTGATGTAGTGCTTGGGTTAGATTTCCTCACATTACACAAAGAACTGATAATTCCATTCAACGGTGGTCGACCTGCATTTCATGTCTGCTCGCTCAATGCTGTTAAGGTAGAGGCACCACAATTGTTTGCAAATTTATCCCCTGATTGCAGACCTATTGCTACTAAATCTCGTCGTTACTCCTTCCAAGACACACAATTTATTAAACCTGAAGTTGAAAAATTGATACGAAACGGTATCATTGAACCTTCCAAATCACCTTGGAGAGCTCAAGTCCTTGTCACGACCAATGAGCGGCACAAAAAGCGAATGGTCGTTGATTATATCCAAACTATAAATAGATTTACTTACCTGGACGCTTACCCCATGCCTAGAGTGGATGAAATGGTGGAGAAAATTTCCAGGTATGAAATCTTTAGCACATTGGATCTGGAGAGTGCTTATCACCAAATACCTATCCAACAGAGCGAAAAGAAATACACAGCCTTCGAAGCTTGTGGTAAACTCTACCAGTTTTGCAGAATACCCTTTGGGGTCACTAACGGTGTAGCTTGCTTCCAGAAAACCATAGACACTATTATAGAAAAAGAAAAGTTGTCTGACACGTTTGCCTATGTCGACAATGTAACAATATGTGGTACAGATGTAGACTCCCATAACAAAAATCTGTTGCATTTTCAGAAGGTAGCTCTGGAATACGGAATAACTTTCAACGAAAGTAAAAGTGTATTTGCTACTAAGAAGGTAAAGCTGCTTGGATATGAAATATCCAAAGGGCATTTGAAGCCTGACCCTGATAGATTTCAAGCTCTGCGAGATTTGCCACCTCCAAAAGATCTGAAGTCTCAGAAAAGGATTGTAGGACTTTTGGCATATTATGCTCACTGGATACCAAATTTCTCCGACAAAATGTATCCTATAATGAAAAATCAAATTTTTCCTGTACCTACAGAAGTAAAAACAGCGTTGGAAGACTTGAAAGAAGAATTGCAGAAAGCAGCAATTTTCACCATAAAGTATGACCATCCTCTAATTGTGGAAACTGACGCTTCTGACATCGCAGTAGCTGCCACTTTAAATCAAGAGGGAAGACCTTTTGCATTCTTCTCTAGAACTCTTTCACCTACTGAAAGGCATCAATCTGCCATAGAGAAAGAAGCCACTGCAATAATTGAAGCCATACGCAAATGGAAGCATTATTTGTGTGGCAATCATTTTACCCTTATTACGGACCAGCGGTCTATTTCATACATATTTAAAGACACTCATGACAAGAAAATTAAAAACGATAAGATACAAAGGTGGAAATTGGAACTAGCAAGCTTCAAGTTTGATATACAGTATAGACCTGGGAACGCCAACACAGCAGCAGACACCTTGTCTAGAGGGCACTGTGCAACCATGACGAAACAAAGTAGCCTGAAGACGTACCATGACTACCTGTGTCATCCAGGTGTCACTAGACTTCTACATTATGTCAGGTCAAAGAACTTACCCTTCTCGGTTGAAGAGGTCAGACAGACCATTCAACAATGCAGAACCTGCAATAGAATTAAACCGCAATTCTATAAGGAATTTGCAGGTACGCTCATCAAGGCCACACAGCCGTTTGAAAGAATAAGTGTTGACTTTAAAGGTCCTTTGCCATCAGCTACTCGCAACAAGTATTTGTTAACAATGATTGACGAATATTCGCGGTTTCCATTCGCTTTTCCCTGTCCTGATATGACATCTAAGACAGTAATAAAGTGCTTCGACCAGTTATTTTTCCTCTTTGGAACACCCAGTTTCATCCACTCTGATCGTGGCACATCATTTATGTCCACAGAAACTACAGAATATCTACATTCTAAGGGCATAGCCACTAGCAGGACAACGCCCTATAATGCCAAAGGAAATGGGCAAATAGAAAAGCTGAATAAAACATTGTGGCAGGCTATTTTATTAGCATTGGACTCAGGGAAGTTGGAACTATCACAGTGGGAATCTGTGTTGCCCCAGGCACTTCACTCAATTCGATCATTACTGTGTACTTCTACTAATGAAACTCCACACGAACGGATCTTCAAATTCAACAGAAGATCGCCAACGGGAACATCCTTGCCTACTTGGCTACAGAACCCAGGCAAAGTATTACTAATTTTTCGATAATGAGCCATTTTCAAACCCATATAACGGTCGACTTCGAGTTTTCCCGATGGGGCCAATGAGTTGAGATTTTTTTCTCACTATTATGCATATACCGTGAAATTTTAAAGAAAATCGTTAGAGCCGTTTTCGAAATAAAATGTATATATATATATATATATATATATATATATATATATATATATATATATATATATATATATATATATATATATATATATATATATACATATAAATATATATAATATCAGGTGACCGAGCCTCGCTCGGATGAATAATTTGTTAAGGAAGGATATATACCCGAAGCAGTGGCGTAACTAAGGGGGGGATGGGGGGGGAGAATTTTAAAATCCCCCCGGGCCCCCTAGGAGGGGGGGCCCCCAAACGGGTGTCCGAAATTTATTGTAAATACATAAATTAATATATTTGATTGACTAATAGTGTCAACGAGTGTCTTTTTTTTTCAACATTTATGGATTAAATTTATCACAAAGACTAAACCTAGATCTAGGTCTATCAGTACGTTGACTTTGTTGACATTTTAAAAATATTTTTTTCCCACAGAGATCAAAGTTTTTTTTAAGTTAGTTTTACATTTTAAACTTTGTTGCCACGAATAAAACTGCATGATATAGAGTAATTCACCAAATTGGAACACTGACGTTTTTGAGCATAAATGGAACAGCTCGCCGTTTTTTCGTTCATTTGCCTTTTTGTCTTTACTTGTTGCAGAACTTCCGGTATGCTAAAGCGCATGTTCCATTTTTGAACACATATCTCACATACTTTTTCGTTTTTCTTCAATGTTGAAGTACCAATAAGAGTTCAAAGTGAACAGGTATGTTTTTTGATTTTTTTTACCTAGTCGGGATAAACTCAACCAGGTCAAGTGTTAAGGATATTGCTATGGACTATGAAGCATCAGCTAATTAGAACTGGTATAATAGGATTATAAATAGGTGTAGAAATACATGTAATTCATGGTCAATGCTGTCTATTTAACCTAAGATTTTTTAAGAGGGGGTGTTCCATTATGTTTACGATTGTCGATTAGTAACAAAATTGAAACACTATAATTTAATGTAGACATCTCTAGTCTATATTTATAATAGAATTTTATGTGACTAATGTTTGTTTGTTTTTTTATTCTAGACTCGTCCAACTATTAGATTCTAGATCTGGACTAAATCTAGATTTCTAGACCTAGATCTATCATGTCTTCAAAGAAATCAACACCTATACGTTACATACGTCATGACATAGATGTAATAAAGGCAGCTTTGGAAGATATTCAAAGTAAAGGAATGTCCTTAAGAGAAGCAGCCAAATTTCACAATTTACCTGTTACCACTCTTCACAATAAGCTGAAAGGGAAGAATCCCCTTCTTTCTAAAAAGACACTTTTAACTGTGGATGAAGAGAACAAACTAGCCAAATGGCTTATAGAACTTGCCAAATATGGCTTTGGCAAAAGTAATAATGAGGTTTTAGAGACTGTACGGGCCATCATTGCTGCCAGAAAGGATAGCACTCAAAGTCAAGAACAGATAAAGCTACCAACCAGACAGTGGTTGTTTAGATTTTTCGGCAGGCATCCAGAACTATCTTCAAGAGCCCCAATGTCCCTTGGGAAGGAGAGAGCTTTAGTTTCACCTGAGGCAGTAAGCTTATGGTTCACTAAATTTGAAAAAGCCATCAATTCTGTTGACCCTACCATTTTAATAAGTCCCAACAGAATATTTAACGCTGACGAGAGTGGTTTTGGTTTTGACAAAAAAAACCGTAAGGTTGTAGCTTTTAAAGGCAGCAAACACATTTACAAAATGTAAATATATGTTGTATATAAATGTAAATATCTATGTATATAAATGTAAATATCTAATGTATATAAATGTAAATATCTAATGTATATAAATGTAAATATCTAATGTATATAAATGTAAATATATGGTGTACATAAATGTACATATTTATCTTATAAAAAGGCATCTTTTGTTGTTTTTTTTTCTTCTTTATTTGCATTTTTTTTATATTTAAAACATAAAGTAATGCATAATTATAATAATGTCAGGTCTTCATAACAATTTATCATTGATGTAATAAGCAAAATGATGAAGAAACTTGACCCATAAAATGAGAACAATATAGATTCTAACTAAGTATTGATCAATCAGGTAGGGTAAATAGTCAAGGTGTCTAGATTAACCAGATACAAACAGAAAAAGAAAATACACAGGGCATGGTAAGAGTGATAAGGAATCATTAACATAGGTAAATAAATCTGTTGTGAAAAGAAAAATGATAGAATTTGAAGATTAGAACGCTTTTAAAATATTATTTCTTAGATTTGTTTCATTTAGTTGTCAAGGTGTTCCATTTATGAGTCAGGGAAAAAAATCTGTTCCAATTCATTAACACTTGAACACAGCAACCATGCCCCCATTAGACCTCAATTTTTTTTTTAACCATACATACTAATCTATAAGATCATGTCTATTTTTATTGACCAATGGATGACAAGTTTACAGATACAATAAGATTTTTCCTAGGTCTATCCAATACAAAGATATGAAAATTCAAAGTTAAAAATTGGCGTCAACTAGGCTTTACAGCGAATTCCAGGTATTTTGTTACCTTTGCTAATAATAGATCTAAATGGCGAGTATTTTATGGCTACACTAATTAACCTTGAAGCAAAATTTACAGAATCGAGTATAACAAATCCAAAAGTTATTCTTAATAATGCTAGAATAGTCCATTATTCGGGTTTGACGTCTAAAATTTCTGAATTAAACTTCACACTCGAGTTATTACCCCTCTATTCATCTTTCCTCAATCCAATGGAAACTCTCTTTTTATTTCCATCTAATCCTTTTGCTTTCGCACAAAACATAAACAACAAACAATGACGTAATATCATATAATATTAGCACATCATTCCTTTTGAAGTTATTATCTCACCCTTCCTTTTAAAGTTCTTAAGAGTGATATCTACTAGTAGGTCCGGCCTTAGCATTTGCGGGGCCCTATGCGAAACGGATCGCACGGGGCCTAGTCTGGGTAGGGATAAGCATAATGTCAAAATTATTTTTTTTGAATAAGAAAATAGGCCTACTTTCGTCTTTGCAATACATTTTTATCAAATGAAAGCTCGCAATGCCACTTTTTATTTATAGCACCCCAAAATTTCAATTTCGTCTATTCTTCAGGAGATTTGAATAAATTCAAAAAAAAGTTCAGGACTTTATCGTTTATTTTGCCTTTCATGAGATTTCCTGAAGGCCCTGGAAAATCAGGAGGTCGCGAAAACCCTGTTATTTTATATACATTATAATGGTTTAATTTAATAATGTACACTTAGAATTAGCGCGGGTCCTATGAAAGCGCGGGGCCCACCGCCACCGCATAGGCTGCAGTGGCCTAAGGCCGGCCCTGTCTACTAGGAACTTTAACAATTCGTCCACTTCTGGTTGTCTTGACTGGCACAACAAGTTCTCTAGACGTTGGTCTATAACTGTTTCGTTTGTTCCAACAGTTTGCAGTTCATTGTCTCCATCGGTATCATAGTACTCACAGATGTCTTCATCGAAACTCTTATTCAAAAAGCGTTGATTTCTTCTGTATGTTTTTCCGTTTGTCTTTACGATGTAAGATCTGGGTGCTGAATGTTTTTTTATGACAACTGCTTTCTGCCATGTTTGACCTAGACGAACTCTCCGACAGAATAATCTTTTGCTTTAGTCTTTAGTCTTGCTTTTGCATTGTATTTCACTTTGCTTTTCATCTGTCGTTCGTTGAGTAATGTCTCTGCATTTTCAGCTACCGATGGTTTCAATAGTTTGGGATCAGTTGGAATGATTCCCTGAGTCTTCTACTCGTCAGCAGTTGTGATGGTGAATACGGCAGTCCACTTATCGGAGTATTTCTATACTGGAGCATAACGAGATATGGATCTTTCCCACTTTTGTATGCTCTGAATCCTTTTTCTTGCGCACAAAACATAAACAACCAACAATGACGTAAAACCATATAATATTAGCACATAATCTTCTTCATGCAGTGGAAAATTAAGAATTTTTTGCCTATCTTGAATTCTGGTCAAAGCTAGTGATGGGAACTAAACTAATTTTTTTTAGTTAAACTAAAACTAAGTTTGAACTAAAAAAAAGTAATTAAACTTTTAGTTAATCACAAATTGAAAAAATTAGTTAAACTAAACTAAGAAATTTTAGTTAAACTTTTACAAACTATTTTGACCTTTTTTAAGGACGAAACAGCCATACATGAAAAATATAAAGCACAACCAATCTCTTTAGCTAAATGTAATAAACATTTATTTGTGCACATGAAACAAGATTTAAATGTCTTTATGAGATAGATGTAGATCTTAATAGAATCACTAGAATTAGAATACTATTATAGAAAGAAATTAGAAGTAATTGTCCAAGTTCTAATATAAGTTACCTTTAGAAGTAATGATAAAACTGCACTCTAACTAACTCGACCTAGATTCTAGAATATTCTGGATCTAGATCTAATATCTTCTGCAAACGAAATTATCAGAAACATAATCTGGATCTAGAATTAAATCTAGCTACTAGACCTAGATCAAATAATTAATATTTTAATCAAAAAATAATCTAAGAAATACTAGTTAGGCCTACTACTACTACTACTACTATATTAGTAGCATATTAGTTGAAACATTGTTATTTTCATAAACTTCAGCTATTTTTTAACGTTATATATTTCATATTCCGGTTATTGTGTTGGATACATGATGTATTATTATGTTATTAAAAGTTCTATCATTTTTTAAGAAATTCACAAAATGTTACATTAAAGTTTCAAAAATGCGTTGACGAAACAGATCTAGATCTATTTTATTACTTAGAAACCAAATTTAACAATGAAAGGGCGGGGTAAGACACATTTGACCTGTGTAACTGTAAGAGTAGATCTCGATTTATCCTTGACTATCAGATGTGTTATTTGTTCGCTAAACAACTGAAGCCTATTACGCACAAGGAAAACACATGGCAGTCTTTTTATCTTTTATAACAACTAGTCGACATATCGACTACACACTAGCCCTAGAGCTATCTGACCAATACACACTGGTCTGCTGTCCAACTTTTAGTGTTCTACTCAAGTTCAAGTTTGTTTACTTTTGGGCAGAGAGGAAAAGGGGGGGGGGATGAAAGTGTTACTTTTTTTTCTAGGACTGGTTACCCGAACGCTAAGAACTGTAAGTGTAGTCATTCATTGTAGATCAAGAAATCTTGATCTCAGTATGGCAGATTATAGGCCAACGCTTCGGTACCTTCTATCAAAGGTTTAACTATTTGTTTTAGTTGAAACTATTAAAAAATGTATCTCTAGATTCTCCTGTTATTAACAAATTATAGTTTAGCGCTAATGAGTAAATTGAAACCACTAAATATTGACTTAAAACGCTTCAGATTCCCACTACAAACTAACTAAAACTAAGCACGGTGCGCGTTGTATACACACAACCACGTGACTAGGGAGGAATACGAATAGTAGAATCTCTAACTAATAGTTCTAGTCTAGTCTAATAAAGTAAAGTAATATAGATTTCAATTAATAGATCTATATTATTGACTTATAATTTTAAATTTACATCTAGATCTAAGACTAGGCTAAGAGTTAGACTCTACTTAAGACTAAGAGACTAAAATAATTAAATATAGACTATTATGCCTATAGATCTAATAGTAGTAATAGACTAATTCTAATACTAATAGACTAGACGTCACTAGACTCTAGATCTATCTACTAGTAAAAAGTTTTAAAATAAAATAGAGTCGACATTTCTTTTAGATCTATAGTAAAGCAAAATTCTTTGTCTGCAGCTATACAGGAACACACTGGTGTTTAAAAAAAAAGCAACAAAATGTAGATCAATAGAAGCAAGGAATTATCAGGGTTTATCAAGCAGCGAAACTTGCTAGAAATATAATGAACACGTTTATTTTTCTCGCCTTTCAAATACATTGGGGAATAGCGACCATTATAGGGTAAAGGTCAAAAGGCTTTCTAGTGAACTGTGCACCCTCTAGTTATTTCTCCTCTATATTATTTATTACATATATTCTCCAAATTAGATAGATCTAAATAGTTATTGGTATGTCTGTTAAAAAAGTTTGTAAAATTTGTAATTAAACTTTTTAGTTTGTAACTAAAAAAAATTAATTAAACTAGGATTTTAACTAAACTTTTTTTTTTAAATTAAACTTTGGCCTTAACTAATTTTTTTTAGTTAAACTAAAAGTTAGCAACTTTTTAGTTAACTTTTGCCCATCACTAGTCAAAGCTCTTGCGCCCAATTAATATAGTTCAGAAGAAACTACAAAAGTCTGGACTGCATATACGGGAAGCTGCTAAAGAAATTAGTACCCTTTCATGCTTTCTGCAAAATGATGAGAAACTGACAAAAAACCAATCCATCGAAAAAGCAAAAGAAGGTAGTGAATACTATGGACTCCCTGTAATCAAAACAACCAGAAGAAAGAAAAGATGGGAAGTAGGACTGTCAATAGAACTGCAATTCAAACGTGTTGCGACAGAAGTGCTGGACAGATTTCATATGGAGATGAAGAGCAGATTTCAAAGGTTGGAAAGAAAATGGATACCTTTGGGTTTCTTCTTGAACCAAGACACCTGTTAGATGAAGACCCGCTTATGACAAACTGTGCTACTTTTCCTGTTTGTATGATGAAATAAATGGCAAATCGCTTTTTCAATGATGTCATTGATGCACGAGCACTTTTCATCAACAAACCAGTAATACAATCACCAATAGACATATTGAGGAAACAGGCTTCATATGTTAATTACGTGTGCTCAAACTTTGCAACCTCCTCCGAATACCGCTAACTCAGGCCACTTCCATTACGTCATGTGAGAGATCATTCTCAAAGCTCAAGTTCATCAAAAGCTATCTCAGGAGCACAATGACACAAGAAAGGCTTATCATGGCTTTAATGTCAGTGAAGTCACAAATACTAGAAAGTATCGATGTAGTTGATGTTATAGATGTCTTTGCTGCACAGAATGCACGACGTGAAGCGATATCAATTTAGATTTGTCACTTGTGCATTATTTAACTAATAAATAAAGGTATTATTCATTAAAAGAGTCTTGATGATTACTTTTTGTTATGTTTACTGATATACTGAACCAATTGGATTTGGGGCGTATATATTTTTGCGTACATTATCCCATGTCATATGTCGAATGTCAAAATGTAAGGGGCCCCCAAAGAGGTCAATCCCCCCGGGCCCCCAAATCCCTAGTTACGCCCCTGACCCGAAGTCATTTTGAGAATATTTTTGTACCAGGTGGCCGAACCTCGCTCTGTTAAATAATTTCGGAAGGTTATATACCCGAAGTCATTTTGGGAATATTCTTGTAATTACGAAAATGAACGATCGGATAAAGACTACTAATCTGAAGAGTTGTTTTAGTGTTCTGTTAGTTCTAATTGTAGGCCTAATTGTACATGTCAATTAGTTACCCATACGGGATACGTGCCCTGCCCAGCCTGACTGTCGGACTATAGGAAGTTCATACCGGCTTTTGCCATCCATCCATCCTAGTGGTGCTATGGCCTGCTTTTACACATCCATCCATTCAGATCTCCCCTGGCCCTAACTCCAAGCTTTTTACCGAGGTTTATAGTTAAATCAAAAGAGGCTGCAGCGTAAGCAAACTCGTTGACCGCTCGCTAGATATCATGTTTAGTGTGAGCAAGTAAGGCGTAGAGAAGTTGTGTTATGACCATTTCCTTTGTTTTGGTACAGGACAGTAGACACCGAAGCATGAACACATGGTAATAATTCACCAGCAAAATAATAATAATAATAAGGCTTGTCTTAGAGTCCGAAAATTAATGAGGATTGCAGCTGTGACCTACATATCTTGCCACATCCAGGGCAAGCATGCTCGATTAAGATTTTCTTTTAGCGTCTGCGTCTGTCCTCGGCAGCAAATTTTCTTTTGGTCTCAAATGTGTATCCGCGGCCTTTGTATAGAGGGAATTCTTTAAGTCCGACAGTTACGCTGGACAGAGCAGTATCCTGTATGGGAGACGAATCTCAGACGAACGCATGCCAAAGGCAGTCTTTTTTGGTGAGCTAAAAAGTGGTCGACGTAACACCGAAACCCTTAAAAGACCAGCTTATGGCGCAAACTTGACTTAGCTGACATAGAAAAGAGCACATGGTTGCATGCAACCTCAGAACGAGACAGCTGGAGGTCACCAGCAAAATAAACAACAAAGTAAAAGGTATCTACACCGCTCTACACAATTAAAGTGTAAACAACTTATTAAGCACAGTGTAAACAACTTATTAAGCACTTAAAACACAATAACTAATCATACATCGGCACATTTAACTTCATTACTTTTCTTTCATAGTTCTATAATAAATCAATCTACAGTAAGATGGTGCGCAAATGTTTAATTAGGTCTATTGATCCTTTAAAACTCGTTCTTGTTTGCAAAGAAATATTTTAGTATACTGCGATAAGCCTAGTGACATAAACAGCGTTTTTCCCGTTTACGTCATGGAAAATTTTCATTCATAAAACATTCTAGCCAAAATTAATTTTTCGATAATGAGGCATTTTCAAACTGATATAACGGTCGACCTCGAGTTTTCCCGATGTGGCCAATGAGTTGAGAATTTTTTTCTCACTAATATGCACATACCTTGAAATTTTAAAGAAAATTGTTAGAGCCGTTTTCGAAATAAAATATATATATATATATCCTATACTCTTAAGCGAGCAATTCTTGTATGTATGTATGTATGTATATATATATATTTATATATATATATAAATTTTATTTCAAAATTTATTTTTTGTATGTATTTATGTGTGTGTGTGTGTACATAATCTATATTGCATTCTGACCTTCATTCTTTCGGAAGACGTTTATTGTGCCCTAGAATAGGTTCTTCCATAAGTTAGTGGAAAAATTGTAGATTCCCCGCCAATACTAGCAAGAGGTCTGGGGGAGCGCTAGGAGCACTATTTCTGATATTGAAAGCCAACAAAATGCATATTCTGAGGTATCTACAGTGCATTTTCCTGCTATTAAAAAGTTTTATTTCAAAAACCTAATGTGCTATTCTTACTGACTTAGACCCTCCCGCGCCGTTTGGCGCATTTACCGTCAAGCTGTTTCCATAAAATTGTAGATTCCCTGCCATTACTATCAACGGGGTCTGGGGAGGGCTAGCGCGGGGCGAAGCCCCACCGCCAAGCACTATTTCTGGTATTGAAAGCCAACAAAATGCATGTTCTGAGGTATCTACAGTGCATTTTCCTGCTATTAAAAAGTTTTATTTCAAAAACCTAATGTGCTATTCTTACTGACTTAGACCCTACCGCGCCGTTCGGAGCATTTGACGTCAAGCTGTTTCCATAAAAATCTGTCACTGGTAATGTCTGAAGCCTCTTCCAACCTGCCATGAGGACCTCAATGAATGAGTGGCGTCAAGTTGTACTAGGATATCATTGCAACTCTTCTTATGCGTAAGTCCTTTTGTCGGAGAACATGTCCCGCAAACCTCATGCGTCGCTCTCTCATAATCTTACTAAAGGATCGACTCCCAGTTCGGCATAGGATTTCCTTGATTTAAACCCGATCTCTATAACTGACTACTAAAATCTGTCTTAGCCATCTTTGTTGAGCCACATTTAGTGTTTTTCGATTTCGGCAGATGACTATTCACTACAGTTTATTAAGGGAGCCCTGCCACTGGTAAAAATGTGTAACCACTCTTGAATACGCTCTTGGAATTAAGTGACTGTAGTTTACTTTAGATTTTATATCGAAAAGAGAAGTTTTATCGTCAAAATCATCTGTTGGGGGTTTTCCACCTCAAAATCCTCTGTAGGGGGATCTTAAACTCAAAACCATCTGGAGGGGTTTTAAACTTTAAACAAACGCAATCTGTAGAAGAGGGGTTTAAACTCAAAACCCACGTTTGGATTGGCTACGCTCAAATAATTTTAGTGTGTAATTTGCTTTTTTTTTATATTGAAGAGGTATTTTTAGCATTAAACCCCTCTGAATGGGGGTTTAACTCAAAACCCCTTTTGGCAACGCTCATAGCATTTTGAGTGCGTAATTTGCTTTTTTTCTTATACTGAAGGTGTATTTTTTAGCCTCAAACCCCCTGGCGGGGGGTTTAAACTCAAAACCCCTTTGGCTGCGTTCATAGATTTTAGTGTGAGTAATTTGCTTTTATTTATATTGAAGAGGTACTTTTTAGCTTCAAACTCCACTGGAGGGGAGTTTAAACTCAAAACCCCTTTGACTACACTCAAAACATTTTGAGTGTATAATTTGCTTTGTTTTTATTATTAAAGAGGTATTTTTTACCTTCAAAGTTCAACCCCGCTGAAATGGGGTTTAAACTAAAAACTAAGTCAAAACCCATTTAGCTACGATCATAACATTTTGAGAGCGTAATTAACTTTTTTTTATATTGAAGAGGGGGTTTATCGTAAATTTTGGATGGGGTTTTAAAATCAAAATCTTCCTTAACTGTGCTCTTGGAATTAGGGGATTTTCGTTTGCATTTTTGTTTTGTTTTATAGAAGAGGGGGGGGGGGGGAGTTAACTGCAAAAACCCCAAGTAGGGGGTTTTAAACTCAAAACCCCCTGGTAAGGGGTTTTAAACTAAAAACCCCATTGGTTGTGCTGGGGCAATTGATGGTTTAGTATTAAAATTTCACCTAAAATAAACAAAATCAAAGCAAAAAATCATTCACTAAATTCCGATCCCCCCACCCCCCCGAGGGGGGGGTCATTTCGGGCCCATGATATATATATATATATGTCTATCTATCATATATCTATCTGTCTAAAATATTTTGCATATTTAGAGGTACTTTACGTTTCCGTGAATTTGACGTATTTAGCTTGAGTCTATTCCTTTCTGTAAAGTAGCAATAGTTAGGTCTGACACAGTCAAGTCTGACTCAGTAATTACGGGGCTTGTCTATGTCAAAATCTAATTAAGACTCGCTCCTCCAACATTCACTCAGGTGAACCAACATTTCCAAGCAAACTAGAGAGATCTGTGGCTGGAAGCTCATCCTTCTTTAATGTTCTACAGCCCCTGTCTAATTGAATTAATTTAACGTGTTCTCCAATGGGTATGTTTAAGAAGTCAGTCCCACTCTAAACAACATTACACCAGTCTACGCGAGACTTAATCCTTCTGAATCACCTTTAGGGTATGGCTCGTTGCATCTCGATTTTTCGAGTGATATCCAAAAAAATATTATAGACCCCAATATTGTTGTATATCTAGGAAGGCAACTCAAAGAAATCACAGTGGATGAGGAGGTTTATTTATACAATAAGAACGGTGAGAGGATCATTGTCACACACACACGCAAAGTTGATCGTTTTATTTCTTCTTGGCTTTCAGACCTAGCCGAGAAATCTCTAGTACACCCAAAAATTTTGTTTTAAATCCTGTAGAGCAACCTTTTTCTTGAATACCTGCTTCGCAGATAACAGGCAACTGAAGTAAAATAATAATTACTTGTTTTGAAATAGCGTGGTACTCTTCAGACAAACGAGGTAAGAAATGATATACCTGTTGAGCTTTGTTTCAAATAAGAATCAGTCAGAATGTAATCCTAAATCAGTTGAAAGATCATACTGGTATTACTATACATTTTATTTCGTTACCAAGAAGAGCTAATAAAATCATTTTTTTTTAAACTTTAGGAATTCATTGACTTGTAGGCCACTAGTTAACTACGTCCAAGAGTTAATGCAACACATATTCGAGCCTCGCGGAACAGAGCTGGGAAACAGTTTTATAAGATGGTGGACATGTTGTTTTAATGTTGTTTTTTTTTTGCAGCGTATTGGAGATGTTCACGACCAACTAAACAATGTCAATGACGCTAAATTGAACTTCACTGTTGCCAACTAAATAAAAAAAAAAAGGATTGAGGTAATATTACAACACTATCGCGATACGTGACAGTTGATCTACGTATAAACTCTTCTTTTATTACCACTGATTAGTTTTCCATCTGTTTTTAAATAAGTTTTAAGTCACAGTGGAAAGTCGAATACACCCACCATATCAAAACTATTTTGTGCTTAAAAATAAAACGGAGGAGGTTAGATCATGGACATTTGAGTCTGCAGTGCTAAAACAAAACGGAAGAGGTTAGATCATGTGGTTAGATCATGTGGTTAGATCATGGACATTTGAGTCTGAGGTTAGATCATGTGGTTAGATCATGGACATTTGAGGCAGAGGTTAGATCATGTGGTTAGATCATGTGGTTAGATCATGGACATTTGAGTCTGTAGTGCTAAAACAAAACGGCAGAGGTTAGATCACGGACATTTGAGTCTGCAGTGCTAAAAACAAAACGGCAGAGGTTAGATCATGGACATTTGAGTCTGCAGTGCTAAAAACAAAACGGCAGAGGTTATATCATGGACATTTGAGTCTGCAGTGCTAAAAACAAAACGGCAGAGGTTAGATCATGGACATTTGAGTCTGCAGTGCTAAAAACAAAACGGCAGAGGTTAGATCATGTGGTTAGATCATGTGGTTAGATCATGTAGTTAGATCATGTGGTTAGATCATGTGGTTAGATCATGGACATTTGAGTCTGCAGTGCTAAAAACAAAACGGAAGAGGTTAGATCATGGACATTTGAGTCTGCAGTGCTAAAAACAAAACGGCAGAGGTTAGATCATGTGGTTAGATCATGTGGTTAGATCATGGACATTTGAGTCTGTAGTGCTAAAACAAAACGGCAGAGGTTAGATCACGGACATTTGAGTCTGCAGTGCTAAAAACAAAACGGCAGAGGTTAGATCATGGACATTTGAGTCTGCAGTGCTAAAAACAAAACGGCAGAGGTTATATCATGGACATTTGAGTCTGCAGTGCTAAAAACAAAACGGCAGAGGTTAGATCATGGACATTTGAGTCTGCAGTGCTAAAAACAAAACGGCAGAGGTTAGATCATGTGGTTAGATCATGTGGTTAGATCATGTAGTTAGATCATGTGGTTAGATCATGGACATTTGAGTCTGCAGTGCTAAAAACAAAACGGAAGAGGTTAGATCATGGACATTTGAGTCTGCAGTGCTAAAAACAAAATGGCAGAGGTTAGATCATGGACATTTGAGTCTGCAGTGCTAAAAACAAACGGCAGAGGTTAGATCATGTGGTTAGATCATGGACATTTGAGTCTGCAGTGCTAAAACAAAACGGCAGAGGTTAGATCATGTGGTTAGATCATGTGGTTAGATCATGTGGTTAGATCATGGACATTTGAGTCTGCAGTGCTAAAACAAAACGGCAGAGGTTAGATCATGTGGTTAGATCATGTGGTTAGATCATGTGGTTAGATCATGGACATTTGAGTCTGCAGTGCTAAAACAAAACGGCAGAGGTTAGATCATGTGGTTAGATCATGGTCATTTTAGTCTGCAGTGCTAAAACAAAACGGCAGAGGTTAGATCATGTGGTTAGATCATGTGGTTAGATCATGTGGTTAGATCATGTGGTTAGATCATGTGGTTAGATCATGGTCATTTGAGTCTGCAGTGCTAAAACAAAACGGCAGAGGTTAGATCATGTGGTTAGATCATGTGGTTAGATCATGTGGTTAGATCATGTGGTTAGATCATGTGGTTAGATCATGGACATTTGAGTCTGCAGTGCTAAAAACAAAACGGAAGAGGTTAGATCATGGACATTTGAGTCTGCAGTGCTAAAAACAAAACGGCAGAGGTTATATCATGTGGTTAGATCATGGACATTTGAGTCTGCAGTGCTAAAACAAAACGGAAGAGGTTAGATCATGGACATTTGAGTCTGCAGTGCTAAAACAAAACGGCAGAGGTTAGATCATGTGGTTAGATCATGTGGTTAGATCATGGTCATTTGAGTCTGCAGTGCTAAAACAAAACGGCAGAGGTTAGATCATGTGGTTAGATCATGTGGTTAGATCATGTGGTTATATCATGGACATTTGAGTCTGCAGTGCTAAAACATAACGGAAGAGGTTAGATCATGGACATTTGAGTCTGCAGTGCTAAAAATAAATCGGAAGAGGTTAGATCATGGACATTTGAGTCTGCAGTGCTAAAAACAAAACGGCAGAGGTTAGATCATGGACATTTGAGTCTGCAGTGCTAAAAATAAATCGGAAGAGGTTAGATCATGGACATTTTAGTCTGCAGTGCTAAAACAAAACGGCAGAGGTTATATCATGGTCATTTGAGTCTGCAGTGCTAAAACAAAATGGCAGAGGTTAGATCATGGACATTTGAGTCTGCAGTGCTAAAACAAAACGGCAGAGGTTATATCATGGACATTTGAGCCTGCAGTGCTAAAACAAAACGGCAGAGGTTAGATCATGTGGTTAGATCATGGTCATTTGAGTCTGCAGTGCTAAAACAAAACGGCAGTGGTTAGATCATGTGGTTAGATCATGGACATTTGAGTCTGCAGTGCTAAAACAAAACGGCAGAGGTTATATCATGGTCATTTGAGTCTGCAGTGCTAAAACAAAATGGCAGAGGTTAGATCATGGACATTTGAGTCTGCAGTGCTAAAACAAAACGGCAGAGGTTATATCATGGACATTTGAGCCTGCAGTGCTAAAACAAAACGGCAGAGGTTAGATCATGTGGTTAGATCATGTGGTTAGATCGTGTGGTTAGATCATGTGGTTAGATCATGGACATTTGAGTCTGCAGTGCTAAAACAAAACGGCAGAGGTAAGATCATGTGGTGAGATCATGTGGTTAGATCATGTGGTTAGATCATGGTCATTTGAGTCTGCAGTGCTAAAACAAAACGGCAGAGGTTAGATCATGTGGTTAGATCATGTGGTTAGATCATGTGGTTAGATCATGGACATTTGAGTCTGCAGTGCTAAAACAAAACGGAAGAGGTTAGATCATGGTCATTTGAGTCTGCAGTGCTAAAACAAAACGGCAGAGGTTAGATCATGTGGTTAGATCATGTGGTTAGATCATGTGGTTATATCATGGACATTTGAGTCTGCAGTGCTAAAACATAACGGAAGAGGTTAGATCATGGACATTTGAGTCTGCAGTGCTAAAAATAAATCGGAAGAGGTTAGATCATGGACATTTGAGTCTGCAGTGCTAAAAACAAAACGGCAGAGGTTAGATCATGGACATTTGAGTCTGCAGTGCTAAAAATAAATCGGAAGAGGTTAGATCATGGACATTTTAGTCTGCAGTGCTAAAACAAAACGGCAGAGGTTATATCATGGTCATTTGAGTCTGCAGTGCTAAAACAAAATGGCAGAGGTTAGATCATGGACATTTGAGTCTGCAGTGCTAAAACAAAACGGCAGAGGTTATATCATGGACATTTGAGCCTGCAGTGCTAAAACAAAACGGCAGAGGTTAGATCATGTGGTTAGATCATGTGGTTAGATCGTGTGGTTAGATCATGTGGTTAGATCATGGACATTTGAGTCTGCAGTGCTAAAACAAAACGGCAGAGGTAAGATCATGTGGTGAGATCATGTGGTTAGATCATGTGGTTAGATCATGGTCATTTGAGTCTGCAGTGCTAAAACAAAACGGCAGTGGTTAGATCATGTGGTTAGATCATGGACATTTGAGTCTGCAGTGCTAAAACAAAACGGCAGAGGTTATATCATGGTCATTTGAGTCTGCAGTGCTAAAACAAAATGGCAGAGGTTAGATCATGGACATTTGAGTCTGCAGTGCTAAAACAAAACGGCAGAGGTTATATCATGGACATTTGAGCCTGCAGTGCTAAAACAAAACGGCAGAGGTTAGATCATGTGGTTAGATCATGTGGTTAGATCGTGTGGTTAGATCATGTGGTTAGATCATGGACATTTGAGTCTGCAGTGCTAAAACAAAACGGCAGAGGTAAGATCATGTGGTGAGATCATGTGGTTAGATCATGTGGTTAGATCATGGTCATTTGAGTCTGCAGTGCTAAAACAAAACGGCAGAGGTTAGATCATGTGGTTAGATCATGTGGTTAGATCATGGACATTTGAGTCTGCAGTGCTAAAAACAAAACGGAAGAGGTTAGATCATGGACATTTGAGTCTGCAGTGCTAAAACAAAACGGCAGAGGTTATATCATGGTCATTTGAGCCTGCAGTGCTAAAACAAAACGGCAGAGGTTATATCATGGACATTTGAGCCTGCAGTGCTAAAAACAAAACGGCGGAGGTTAGATCATGGACATTTGAGCCTGCAGTGCTAAAACAAAACGGCAGAGGTTAGATCATGGACATTTGAGTCTGCAGTGCTAAAACAAAATGGCAGAGGTTATATCATGGACATTTGAGTCTGCAGTGCTAAAAACAAAACGGCAGAGGTTAGATCATGGACATTTGAGCCTGCAGTGCTAAAAACAAAACGGCAGAGGTTAGATCATGGACATTTGAGCCTGCAGTGCTAAAACAAAACGGCAGAGGTTAGATCATGGACATTTGAGCCTGCAGTGCTAAAAACAAAACGGCAGAGGTTAGATCATGGACATTTGAGCCTGCAGTGCTAAAACAAAACGGCAGAGGTTAGATCATGGACATTTGAGTCTGCAGTGCTAAAACAAAACGGCAGAGGTTATATCATGGACATTTGAGTCTGCAGTGCTAAAACAAAACGGCAGAGGTTATATCATGGACATTTGAGTCTGCAGTGCTAAAAACAAAACGGCAGAGGTTATATCATGGACATTTGAGTCTGCAGTGCTAAAACAAAACGGCAGAGGTTATATCATGGACATTTGAGTCTGCAGTGCTAAAAACAAAACGGCAGAGGTTATATCATGGACATTTGAGTCTGCAGTGCTAAAACAAAACGGCAGAGGTTAGATCTTGGACATTTGAGCCTGCAGTGCTAAATGATGCACACAAAAATATCACTTGAAAAAAAAGACGTAGCTAATCAACACTTCCTTTATTTTGTTCAGCGGAGACACCAAAAATATTTGTAGAGAGTTTTTCCGCCATGCATGCAAATCTCCGATACGAATGTGACGTGGTGTGTCTATTGTCTTCAAACCAAAACCTGACAGCTTCTCATGATGTATTCGAATCGCTTTAGTCCCATCCCTAACAACACTTGATGTTAATTGTGCGCTGTTTTCTCAATTGACAGTTCACATTCTGTGTTGGTGGGCTGCTTCGTGACGTTGGAGAACCCTTTGTACATGTATAAATGAAATCTATGACTTCTTCAAAGCGATACATAACTTAAAATATTGATTCAAAAAACGAAGAATGGTCAAATAATTGACGTCAAAAAAGATCTTTAAAGATCTATTTCCAAAACAACTGGGGGGGGGGGGGGAGGATCATAAAAGATTGCCCAGTTTAAAAAAAAAAGGGATAGTTCAGGAAGGTGAGATGTTCAGGCGTAGAATAAACTGTGGCCGCTTCATCAAAACTTAGCCGGCGGCTAACTTTGAACTTGTCCCAACCAAGAGTGCACATTTGTGTCTCGCTAGACTTGATTGACAGTTTCATCCTACGACCTTCTCTTTGTTTTCTTATGTATAGACTTCAAAATGTTCTTGCAGATAAAACATTATTCTTATTTATAGAAAAAAAGAAATGAAACAAATTTTTTACTGAAATCATCGTAATGGATTAAGGATCCTATGTAACACTATTTTTAAGAGTAATTTTAGTTCAAATGAAATCGCAATAAAATAAAAAAAAAGAATAGGACTTAGTATTAGTATTTTTTTTAATTGAACTACATTTCTATATTTAAGTACAGGTATAGGTCACTCTTCGTGGTAGGCCTACTGTATGCGTCTACTTACCGCTCAAAATGTTAAAATGTTGAGATCGATGTATACTGGTAATTATATTTTTGTAAAGTATACATGATACTATTTCTACATACTTTTTAGCTTTGTATTACGCTCCACAGAAAGAACGTACCCCCACCATCATATGTTGTTGTTTTTTAAATTCAATTCCACACTACCTAAGAAACAAAAAATCCCAGAAAACTATTACAGGCTTATTGAACAGGTCCTTCGGGACCGTGTCACCTTATCACGCTGTACTGTTCTGTACATAGGGGCCGACTCTTTTTCAGGACCCTAACGCTTTGAAACGTTGTTATGGGTTATGAATGGATTAAAACTAATATTTGTAAATTAGACTTATAAGTAAAACTTCTTTTTTAATGTAGCGCGCGTGCGTCAGCATGTTAGTGCAGTTGACCAGAACGAGCTGCCGTCAGAAGGACACCAACTTGGGTCATGACTGCCCTGGGTTGTGACAAACATTCTGATAAACGTGACAGCAGACCCTAACCGTTCTAATTTAGTACGCAGATCTGTAGCGTGTTTATGTATGTATGGCCATGAGCAAACAGTCTGACGCACATATACACGAGCATATACACACGTGAACTGCTGGCTTAAATAATCTAACACTAAATTTCGTTGACATCTTAAAACGAATGTGTCTTTAGATGTGTGTGGTGTGTTTCAACACATTGCAGGAGTAGACTATCTCAAGCAAGAGATACAAAGTGACAAAATACATCTACATATTATTCGCGTAACTGTTGTCATCCATGACCTATAGGGTCACCACACACAGAGAATCCAAAACCCACAACTTTCTACCCATTGACGCCACTGTCACAGACCAGCGTCACATGACCTCCATCTCCCCCTTCACCATCCAGAAATAGCCGGACTGCGTCAATGTGTTGGTCGTCAACAGACCTCAGGACATTTATCATTTTATCTCACAGAACAAGCACTGTCTTAGTTGGCAGTGTTAATCTATTCAAACAAAATTGGGCCTAGATCTAATTATCACAGTAGACTGTTAGCCCCATTTCTTGACAATTACAAAAAAAAAAAAAAAAAGAACACATGACTAAAACAACAACAAGGTAGCAGTTCAATCAGTGCAAACGTATCAATTAAGCTTCGGTTTGTATGAATTCTTACTACTGACATCTTGTAATCCTTTTCTTACTGACGTCATTATCTTATTTTACAATGTACAGACTTCTTTCAAAATATATTGGTGTCAGATCCATGTGTTAATCCAATCGTTGGACAACTAAAACTGTACCGAGTCTTTGGTTTTGCTTAGCTAGAGGAATTTAGGCCGAGTGACCTATCGCGCCCGAAGGTCGTCGTTTACGAGTCTTTCACAAGCGCACCCCTTTTGGAGTAACTTTCTTTTGGTTCAATGGTTTAGCATGGTGCGTTTCATTGAGGTGATGGCGTAACTTTCTTTTGGTTCAATGGTTTAGCATGGTGCGTTTCATTGAGGTGATGGCGTAACTTTCTTTTGGTTCAATGGTTTAGCATGGTGCGTTTCATTGAGGTGATGGCGTAACTTTCTTTTGGTTCAATGGTTTAGCATGGTGCGTTTCATTGAGGTGATGGCGTAACTTTCTTTTGGTTCAATGGTTTAGCATGGTGCGTTTCATTGAGGTGATGGCGTAACTTTCTTTTGGTTCAATGGTTTAGCATGGTGCGTTTCATTGAGGTGATGGCGTAAAACAACTCATGACTTCAGTAAGCAATAGCAACGAGAGAGACATGGGAGAAACTAGAGAGGGAGAGACGACAGAGAGGGGGCAAGAGAGAGAGTGAGAGAGACGAGAAAGAGACGAAGGAGAGAGGAGATGGAGGGAAAAAGACGAGAGAGAAAGCGGAATAGAGAGAGATGAAGGGGAGAGGAGAGAGAGACTAGATGGAGGGAGAGAGACGAGAGAGAGAGACTAGATGGAGAGAGACGAGATGGAGAGAGAGACGAGAGAGAGAGAGCGGAATAGAGAGAGATGAAGGGGAGAGGAGAGTGAGACTAGATGGAGGGAGAGGGACGAGAGAGAGAGACTAGATGGAGGGAGAGAGACGAGATGGAGAGAGAGACGAGAGAATGAAAGCGGAATAGAGAGAGTGAGAGAGACACGAGGGAGAGACGAGTTGGAGAGAGAGGCGAGATGGAGGGAGAGAGACGAGATGGAGGGAGAGAGACGAGATGGAGAGAGTAACGAGATGGAGGGAGAGAGACGAGATGTAGTGAGAGAGACGAGATGGAGGGAGAGAGACAAGATGTAGTGAGAGAGAAGAGATGGAGAGAGAGACGAGATGGAGGGAGAGAGGCGAGATGGAGGGAGAGAGACGAGATGGAGGGAGAGAGACGAGATGGAGGGAGAGACGAGATGGAGGAAGAGAGACGAGATGTAGTGAGAGAGAAGAGATGGAGAGAGACGAGATGGAGGGAGAGAGACGAGATGGAGAGAGACGAGATGGAGAGAGAGACGAGATGGAGGGAGAGAGGCGAGATGGGGAGAGAGAGAGACGAGATGGAGAGAGAAGAGATGGAGAGAGAGAGACGAGATGGAGGGAGAGAGACGAGATGGAGGGAGAGACGAGATGGAGGAAGAGAGACGAGATGGAGTGAGAGACGAGATGGAGGGAGAGAGATGACGGAGAGAGTGGGAGATGTAGTGAGAGAGACGAGGGAGAGAGATGAGATGGGGGGAGAGAGACGAGATGGAGGGAGAGAGACGAGATGGAAAGAGACGAGATGGAAGGAGAGAGACGAGGGAGAGAGACGAGGGAGAGAGAGGAGATGGAGGGAGAGAGACGAGGGAGAGAGACGAGATGTAGTGAGAGAGACGAGATGTAGTGAGAGAGATGAGATGGAGGGAGAGAGACAAGGGAGAGAGACGAGATGGAGGGAGAGAGACGAGATGTAGTGAGAGAGACAAGATGTAGTGAGAGAGACGAGATGGAGGGGGAGAGACGAGATGGAGGGGGAGAGACGAGATGGAGGGGGAGAGACGAGATGGAGGGAGAGAGACGAGATGGAGGGAGAGAGACGAGGGAGAGAGACGAGATGGATGGAGAGAGACGAGGGAGAGAGACGAGATGGAGGGAGAGAGACGAGGGAGAGAGAAGAGATGGAGGGAGAGAGACGAGATCGAGGGAGAGAGACGAGGGAGAGAGACGAGATGGATGGAGAGAGATGAGGGAGAGAGACGAGATGGAGGGAGAGAGACGAGATGGAGGGAGAGAAACGAGGGAGAGAGACGAGATTGAGGGAGAGAGACGAGGGAGAGAGACGAGATGTAGTGAGAGAGACGAGATGTAGTGAGAGAGACGAGATGTAGTGAGAGAGACGAGATGGAGGGAGAGAGACAAGGGAGAGAGAGACGAGATGGAGGGAGAGAGACGAGGGAGAGAGACGAGATGGAGGGAGAGAGACGAGGGAGAGAGACGAGATTGAGGGAGAGAGACGAAATGGAGGGAGAGAGACGAGGGAGAGAGACGAGATGGAGGGAGAGAGACGAGATGTAGTGAGAGAGACGAGATGTAGTGAGAGAGACGAGATGGAGGGGGGAGAGACGAGATGGAGGGAGAGAGACGAGATGGAGGGAGAGAGACGAGATGGATGAAGAGAGACGAGGGAGAGAGACGAGATGGAGGGAGAGAGACAAGGGAGAGAGAAAAGATGGAGGGAGAGAGACGAGGGAGAGAGACGAGATGGAGGGAGAGAGACGAGATGTAGTGAGAGAGACGAGATGGAGGGAGAGACGAGGGAGAGAGACGAGATGGAGGTAGAGAGACGAGGGAGAGAGACGAGATGTAGTGAGAGAGACGAGATGTAGTGAGAGAGACGAGATGTAGTGAGAGAGACGAGATGGAGGGAGAGAGACAAGGGAGAGAGAGACGAGATGGAGGGAGAGAGACGAGGGAGAGAGACGAGATGGAGGGAGAGAGACGAGGGAGAGAGACGAGATTGAGGGAGAGAGACGAAATGGAGGGAGAGAGACGAGGGAGAGAGACGAGATGGAGGGAGAGAGACGAGATGTAGTGAGAGAGACGAGATGTAGTGAGAGAGACGAGATGGAGGGGGGAGAGACGAGATGGAGGGAGAGAGACGAGATGGAGGGAGAGAGACGAGATGGATGAAGAGAGACGAGGGAGAGAGACGAGATGGAGGGAGAGAGACAAGGGAGAGAGAAAAGATGGAGGGAGAGAGACGAGGGAGAGAGACGAGATGGAGGGAGAGAGACGAGATGGAGGGAGAGAGACGAGATGGAGGGAGAGAAACGAGGGAGAGAGACGAGATGGAGGGAGAGAGACGAGGGAGAGTGACGAGATGGAGGGAGAGAGACGAGGGAGAGAGACGAGATGGAGGTAGAGAGACGAGGGAGAGAGACGAGATGTAGTGAGAGAGACTAGATGGAGGGGGAGAGACGAGATGGAGGGAGAGAGACGAGATGGAGGGAGAGAGACGAGGGAGAGAGAAGAGATGGAGGAAGAGAGACGAGAGAGAGAGAGAGAGAGAGAGAAAGCGGAGAGAGGCGAGATAGAAAGAAGTCGGCATGAATGTCGGTGGCAATTAATAACCGAACGGAAAACAGGATGGATCGAGGATGGAAAAGGTGAAATGAAAGACCTTAGCAATACACCCTGGTAGCCATCATGATAGCGTAGCTGAACACATTTTTACAAAGTTTATATTAACTCTTTCTCACCTAATTGACGATACCATCGTTGATTTAACCTCATTAAATTAAATTAATGTTTGGTTGTATAAACTTTACTTTGTGTTATATAAAAAGTGCATGCATTCCCCTTTCATTCTAGACCAAATAAATCACTTTCTGATAACAAACAAAAAAGTTATTGAAGCTTAATCATAACAGGGTAAAAAAATAATAATGTAGAATTCCGTCGGAACTTAAAAAATAATTACGGAGACAAAGAGCTAACTCACTCTGTCTATGGTCTGAACATGTTTTTTTCTTTCATTTCTCATTATCGGATCAAGTTGAAACTACACAATTATTCATTTACCTAAAAAGACATGAATCAATAAAAACAAGGTTACAAAGACAGTTTGTGTGGAAACACAAACTCAAAATCGGCCCCTGAAGTGGTCCACTCAGGCAGGCTTCAATATTTTCAGAAAGAACATCCGAATGAAATTATATCAAAGACAAATGACGGATAAGAATGGAGAAAGAAGGTTGACAGATCTTGTGTAGTGCCCAAACGGTCCAGCAGATCAAAGGATAGGTGAAAGTGAATGTAAAGTTAGATGTGAACCTGGCCTAACTAGTTCCCCTTTCAGTTCATCTGTTTTTGTGGCCTACGGTTAACGAGGTTGTCATGTAGCCAGCATAACGACTAACCACCTTTACTTTTCCCCAACTAAAGTCAGGTACCTATTAGAGCTGGGTGGACTCAGAAGCGTCCAAAGATTGCGAAGTTAAAAATCCCAGTCTTCACCAGGATTCGAACCCAGGACCCCCGGTTCGGTAGCCAAGTGCTTTACCGCTCAGCTACAGCGCCTCCCCTGGGCTAACTGAAGTATTATAATTGATGTAATCGTTTTAACAAGAATCAATCTCTTAGTTTAATCCTAAAAAAAAGGAAAAAAAAATTTTGCGATTTAAAAAATTGTTTAAGAAAATGCAGTTAACAAGATTGCCATACAATGTAAATTAGGTTTAACTTATAATGCATAATAAATAGCTTTTTTCTCTTTAAAAAACTGCTTGCATAAGTGATTTAAAAAAATTAGATTTTTCGCTTTCAGAAAAAAAAAGTAGCCGTTGCATCAGAATGGTCTAAAATATTGTGATGTCGGATTTTCACTATCTTTTCTAGTTTACGAGATCTAAACGGGACGGACGGACAGACGGACAAACATTTCACACAATAGCGTCTTCTCCCCTTTCGGGGGCCGCAAAAATCAACTAGGCCTAATTGGTTAATTATCAGTGATTAATTTTGTTTGATATCGAAGTAAAGGGAATAAATACTACTTAATGAGAAATATGTAGGCATATATAATGGATTTATATCCCTATTAGACCTACGTTTTGGCACATTTTACTCTCGTTTCCCATTCTCGTAATGAAGTTGAAATGTTGCATAATTATTCATAGTCGATGACAATACACGAATCAATAATAAAAAATCAGTTAATCAATTAGTCTGAATTAGTACTAATTAATTAATTTTGTTTTATATAGCAGAAAGAGAGCTACACCCTGCCATTTTCAGATAAATAGCGATTCTTCCCCTTAGAATGGCTTAGATAAGTTTTTGTATTTTTCATTGCTCGAGAGAGTCCAACAAAGCTATAAGATGACGTACACGTTCAGTATACTACAATAAGCTTTTATTTGCCGTTGTCTATTAATATTCTCTGTTTAATTGTCTATTTTAATTTGTCGTGTGTCACTTTCCCTCACTCGCTTAGAGGAGAAGACATGACAGCAAATGACTTCGCAAAGAGACAGAAATATCTACAAAAGACGCCGCAGACATACATCTACATTTGAGACGCAAACAAAAAGCTATTGACGAAGACAAGCGTGAACGGCGAAAATATTGAAATCGATCCCCGGCAGACAATGGCTTTGTATGGCAAAGTATGTAGATTCTAGACTAATCTAGACCACTTGTTTTATTGGCCCTCTGCATAGACATGCCAATAAGTGATATAGGCCTACTCTCAAAGACAAGCCTTGATGTTGTTCTGTAGTCAATGATAAAAGTTCAAATGTGTACAATATTTAATTAATAGTTGGCCTCCTTCAGTCGTAACGATTATGCTTCATCTCGTGATACACTTTCTTATGCAACTATTTTGTCCTGCAGTGTCTTTTAAGTTAGTCATTTTACTAACGGTGTTAGATCTACTCTAATCAAATTGGAATATTCGTTTATTATAAATCTCACTTCTCTATTTTGTATTTGTTCTAGTTTCTTTATGTTTTCTTGGGTTGAGGGATCCTAAACAGAGGATGCATAAAACCTTAAATCTAGATATTATTGATTGATGAATAGATTGTATGATTTGGGAAAATTTACATTTATCCCCCTTTCCTATTGGTCTTTTTGGTTGCCCCGTCGGGAAAAACTCATGTAGGCCTATTTAGATCTAACTAGAATCTATCTGTTACGTTTAGATTTTATAAAAAGGAGTGTTCATAAACCTTTTTTTATCACAATAGTAAGATCTAATAAAGGGAGTTTTTGTTTAAATTAAAATGTTTTACATCTAGACTATAGATTAGTATAGATCTATTCGTAAAGAACAAATCCGGATAGCTTACACAACAATGGCTGGTGCAAATGATCCGCTTGAGCTTTTCCATATTTTTCTCTATATAAATTGAGTAGATTTAGATTTAGTAGATAACATTGAACTTCTATAGAAGCCATAGTAGGCGAAGGCCTATTGTGCGTAGGGTCACCTTTTTCAATTTGGGGTAAAAAAAATGAGTACCCATAGACATATAGATCTATATATAGACTGGACGATAAAGTAAAAATTATTATGGGAAACATTTGGGAAAAGATAAGTTTGTATGAGTTATACAGCAATTATGAGCAGTGTAAAATTAAAAGTATTTATAGTTTGTTTTTTTTTTAGCCATAACCTATATAATTGATAGAACGCCTTCTGTATTATTATATCTCTAATCGTGCCTACATAATTAAAATAATTATACATAGTTTTAAATACTAGATTTAGATCTAGTCTATATAAATACTATAGTAAAAAAATACTACTTACTACTATACTATACACTATAGTTGTAATCTGTATAGTCTAGTCTATAGACACTATAGTACTATAGTCTATAGTTAGTATATAAAATAGTCTAGGACTAGATTGTCACTAGATCTATAATCTATACTTATATTAGATCTAGTCTATAGTCTGCATGCAAAGATGATAAACTGACTAGTTTAATAGTTAGTAGTAAAAAGTATGAAAAGTATTAGACCTAGTTATTACAAATATTAGTCATATTTATTAGATTTAGATTTTTAGATCTATCAATATTATTGAATATTAAATTAGTGAATTTAGTGACAGTCACAGTTATTCTGACTTACTGAAACTGAAAGTTAATGTGTATAATATTCAATTTTTTTTTCAACCTTTAGAATTTATCCCTTGGCCTATCGTACTACGAACACTAGAGCACGTTCAGCTCATTTTCTTTGACTTTTTTTGACTAAAAACTAATTCTAACAATTTGAATCGATAAGACGACCGCCATACATTAATAAAGAAGCCATGTCAACAAACATAGATCCACATCACAAACCTATATATATATATATTTGCCTATGTCTATGATTATGAAACAAAGGCAAAATACTGGGAATATGGTAGTTTTGTACTTTTCAAAACTAAAGATCATAATTATATATTAGTCCTAGAATTTATAGCTCAATTGCCGCCATTTTTTTTTCACATAGATATAGTACATAAAACCTATTTGACTTCCCCCAAATAAAAATAACTTCCTACTTCCAGTCTATATTTATTTATGTCTATGTGAGTACCTTTCTTGTATTTTAACTTTTATTATTAGATCTAATTTATTAATAGTTAAAATTTAGGCAATCCGTCATTCACTGAGTACTGGCACCATATATATATATATATATTGTTATAAACCTGGTGGTGGCACAGATGGGGGTAGTGGTGTGAGTGTAGTCAGCCGACGCAAATCGCCCCATGCCTAACCCTAACCCTAACCCTAGACGAGCGGTCAACCGTGACGAGTTACGACGGTCAGCCGAGACGAGTGTCAACACGGCGGTTCGGGAAGGATCGACGGCGGTCCGGGAAGGATCGACGTCGTGAACAGAACTCAGGAGTGTCACGAGAGTTGTAGTCATCTGACCACCTAGAAACGTCGAGCGGCGTTCTGTCCGGTTCGAGAAGGCCAGTAGGGACCCTATATAAGAGCGGAGGTGTCGCAGTCAAGACGGTTCACGGCAGGGGTTCAGAGCCCGGTTCACTACAGTCCGGTCGACTACAGCACAGTTCAGCGGTGTGGTTCTGTACGGAGCATTACGACGGTTCAGTGCGGAGTACTGTCAAGTACAGTTGAGAGTTGGCGTCTTGATCTTGGTCTGCGATCGACTCCGACACAACGAGCCTAGTGTGTGAAGTCAGTCCTGAACTGTTGGACCCAGTGCAAGCCCGGAACGAGACGGAGAGGCCAGTGCAAGAGTTGATACTGCGGAACGGTGTTATCGGAGAGATATTTGTACAGTGTACGTGTTGCCAATTGTACAGTATTGGCTATTATTTATTCAACTATTAAAGTGTTACGTTACTTTGGAGCCCTGAGTTGTCAAGTTTTTTAAGTTGGTGGTGTATGGTGCAGTTTGCAGAGAGCCTGGATAGTGAGATTCGTAAATATATATATATATATATATATATATATATATATATATATAAAATATATATATATATATGGGAAAGGACCAATGGCGAACGCTTTTGTGCCAGTTTTTAGTTTAGAATTTATAACTCCGCTATGGTTAAACTTATTTAAAAAATGAAAACATCTGCGGACTCCTCAGCTATTGGGCGATAAAACTAAATGTGACTCTTTTTTCCAAATCAGCTATTAAATTTATAATTTAAGTCAACTTACGATAGGGGTCGGACCTAATCAGCGAACGCAATTTTCGCGGGAGTCATAATGAGCGAAAGGCCGTAAAAAATAGCGAAATAGCATGTTGAAATATAGGAAATTATGCTTCAATTAGTTCTATCATCTAACTTCTTCCATGAAGCATTATAACTATTGTCCTCCTTGTGGCATTAGGTCTAAATTTTTTTCACTTTTCTTGTGCTCCACATCTCTTTTCTCTGCTTGGAACTGTTGTCTATATATAACTTACGAAACTTGCGATGAAATATTTTTTTTTAAAGAAACTACAAAATTCTATCTCGCCTCCTCCTATAGGCTAGTCCACGTCGTTTTACTCCCCATTTCATAAACTCTCGTTACTGCCACTATTTTTTTTTAAGAACACATGTTCAGTGCACTTAATCACCATCAACTCGATCTCCCCCCCCCCTTACACACACACATACACAGACGCGCGCTGATTGACCCAAAGGCAGATCCCGAATGCGATGGATTGATGATATATGGGAGGCAGATCCACAACAGCTTGGGTTTCGGGCATGGAGACGAAAGGATCAGGAGAGATCTTGTAATTTTATACATGTATATTAAATGATAATTATTATATTTATTACTAAATATATAGTTCGCATTTTTTCCGCTCCTGAGTACGAATATTTTCTCCTGGAAAACTCTTGGAAATCTCCTGAAATCCTAATCTCAGAATGGTGGGGGAACCCTGTGAACCCCCGTATAAGCCGTATAGGCCTAAGCGCTGATAAGATCAATTGAAGCGTCATTTCACCCTCACTGGTACAGAGGAAAGTAACTGCCAGCATATGACATCTGAGAGACTGTTGGAGAGCTGCGAGTCAAACATTTTAGACAGAAAGAAAATGCGGGAAAATATGCTGGTCGCAACTGGGCGTAGTCATGTGAAACACGTAATGCACTCATCCTTAATCTTCGAAATCGAAGACATTGGGTTAAGGTTAAAAATAGGCCTATTATTTTAATATTTCAGTTTACAAACAATAACAATAGATAAGACAAAAAGTAAAACAGATTAAATCAGTCATTAAATTATCATTAAATGGCTTTTTAAGCTTATTATAGGGGCTTTCGCTGAATAGGTTTTCAGTTAAAAAGGTCATTTTGAGTGAACACCCCATAATATATTTTTTTCAACGGAATAAAGAGCCTTTGCTATTATAGCTAACTATTTCCTCATCTCTTTAGAAGTACAATATGCAAATCTTTTTCGGCCAATGTCCATTGGTGCTTTAAAATCGCCTATTCTCGTTTATCCGGAAACGTTTTGAGAATGAAATTTCCATACATGTCAACTTTGACCTTCAGCTATGCTTTATTGTATGAGGGAAAACGAAAGTGAATATGTGGGAAATGTAGAAAAATGGAGTCTTTGTAATACCATTTTATTAGTTCTGCAGTTACTTTTGAAATAATTAAGAATGAATAAAAATTACGGGGAGGTGTTCGCTTTATATGCCATTTCGCTGATGGGCCTTTCCTATATATATATATATATATATATATATAATGTTCTAGATCTAAAAATTCTTGTTTTTTAATTCACCAATCTGTCTTTTTAAAAAAGAAAATGGCTGCGCCCTTGATACGAACCCATTACAAACAGATCATATCCTTTATTAAAGGTTCATTTGCCATTTAAATATAAATAAATCTAGATATTATAATATAGATTTTTATGTCTCTACTAATACTAATACTATAGTCTATACTACTCTATACTCTATATAGATCTACCTATAGAGTCTAGTCTGTATTATGTAAGATAAGAAGATATAATGATTTATTATAATAATAATGATTTAAATGATAATAATCTGATATAATATTTATAATATAATAATTATTATAAGACCTAGCTAGATCTACTACTCAGTTGTCTACTGACTAATCATAATCTAATGAGTCTAATGAATTTATTTAAATTTGTGACATTTTGTCACATTTAGAATTAGATTTATTTCAGTATTTGATGATTTTGATCATTTTCAGAATTTGTGCACTTCCAATACTTCCAATACTTCCATTCGAAAAAAATATCTAGCTAGATCTAGCTAGCTAGACTATTCAGTATTCTAATTCTAGACTAGACAGTGACTAGAGTCTAGAGTAGGCACTCTCACAGGCGGCCATATTGGATCTAAAAACACATTTGACATCAAAACAATTTCCTGTTCAGGTTTTACAAAACTGAAATTAAGCATGTCCTAAGAAAAGACATTGCTTTATAACTGAGTGTTTTTATGACATTTTCTTGAGTTTATTCTAAAGATAAGAGGTTCCTCTAACGGCTAGTGGGAAAAAAATATTTTTTTCTTTTACTATGTCCTAAATATTTTAATCTGAAAAATTTGAAATTTTCAAATAACAAGGAAAAAAATATAGGTCTCCGTACATCTTTAGTTTTAAACCATACACTTAGAAAATTCATTCAGCTTTCCAATGATACCAAATTTATTATGATTAAACGAGTCAACGATATTTTAAAACTTAGCACACTTTTATCAGGTACTAGAATTTCACTAAGGTCGGGATGACCTTTTATCAATAATATCTGTTTTTTACATAAGAGTGTCACTAGAGCTATATGATATATCTAAGACGTCTAAGTTATATTCTACTTTATTCTAGTAGTACTACACTAACTACAGATCTACAAAAGTTAGCAATTTTTAAACTGACTTTACTTTTACTCAACTTACTTTAAATACTAGATCTATATTAGTATATATATATATATATAGCTAAACTTTACTTATATTAAGTTATATATATATATTAAATAATATATATAGTTATTATTCAAAATTATTGTTATTTAACTTATTTTACATCACATTTTGAAAATAACAAAAAAAAATGTACAGTTGTAGGCTACTTAATCTGAAGTCAATGAAGTATTAATAATTTTATTTAATAATAAATTTGATAGCTTTTTACACTGAGGAAAACAACTTCAACAACACAATTTAAAAATTTAAATTTTTAAAACTATTCCTGAATGTTTAAAGGCATATATATTTAGAATTATACATCAACAGAATTGATACTATAAAATTATAAAAGAAATCATTAATGTTTCAAGGGGTGAAAATTGTATAAATATTTTAGTCACACTTTAGTGGTAGAAACCATTGACAGTATAGTATATAATCTATAGATCCTATCTCTGAATTCAGACCTAGATGCTTTCTTGCAGCCATACCCATACATGGGATAGGCTTCATGATTCAGATATATATGGCTCCTTTTGTCTCGAAAGGCAATGGATGCGCCCAAGTGAGTCACTGGTTTTGGCTTAATCTTGAGACGGGGCAGAATCTGGTGTGGCTAATCAAGCCAATTCTAGAACGGCAGACTTTGCCACAATTCGTACATGTGTATGCCTCTGATTTAGGGCTAGCAGACAGGGCAGCTTTCTTTTTTTCCCTCTTGATTAAAGCCGCTTCAATTCTTTTGTTCTCAGCAAGGGTTGTCCCAGCACGCACAGTCTGTCTCCATGCACTCCGGTCTTTGGCTATGTTTTCCCACATACTTTCACTGATGCCTGAGGCTCTCATGTCTCGCTTGCAGACATCTCTATATGTTAGTCTTGGGCGGCCCTTGGGTCTGACTCCTTCCACAAGCTCAGCATATAAGATATCTTTCGGGATTCTACCATCTGGCATTCGGGTGACATGTCCGAGCCAGCGTAATCTTCTTTGTGTCAGGAGAGCATACATGCTGTTCATATTGGCCAATCTCAAAACTTCCTGATTGGAGACATGGTCCCTCCAAGAGATGCCCATTATGCGTCTCAGGCAGCGCAAGTGGAAACTATTCAATCTGTGCTCTTGGTACATGTATGTTGACCAGCTTTCACTGCCATAAAGGAGAGTGCTCACAACACAGGCGTTGTAGACTAGGATTTTGGTCGCTGTGGTCAATTTACCATTTTCCCAGACGCGTTTGGAGAGTTTTGCCAATGCTGTGGTAGCTTTTCCTATCCTTTTTGTCAGCTCGATGTCTAAGTCTAGGTTACTGACAATTGTTGAACCCAAGTAGGTAAATTCCTGCACCACTGAAAGGGTGTGGTTCCCAATTTGTATTATAGGTATTTCTGCGACGTCTTGTGCCAGGATTTCGGTCTTGGAGAGACTTATAGTAAGGCTAAACTCTTGACAAGCAGCTGCTAAGGCGTTCACTAGCTTCTGTAGACCTCCTTGTGAGTGAGATACGAGTGCCGCGTCATCTGCAAACAGCAGCTCCCTTATCAAGATACGACGCCTTTTCGTTTTGGCTTTAAGACGTGCCAGGTTAAAGAGCCTTCCATCGGATCTGCTATGGATGTATATTCCGTCTTCCAGGGATTTAAAAGCACTGGATAGTACGACTGAGAAGAAGATGCCAAATAGTGTAGGGGCCAGTACACATCCTTGTTTTACACCGCTCTTAATGGAGAATGGCCTGGAGGAAGAACTTTCAAACTGAACGGTACCCTGCATATTTTCGTGAAAAGCTGACACTAGTTTTCTTAACTTATTTGGGCAGCCGATTTTCTCTAGTACAGCAAACAGACCGCTTCTGCTAACAAGGTCAAAGGCCTTGGTCAAATCAATAAAAGCTATGAAGAGGGGCTGCTTTTGTTCTCTGCTCTTCTCCTGTAGCTGCCGCAGAGAGAAAATCATATCTGTTGTAGATCTACCTGCCCTAAAGCCACACTGCGACTCTGGATAAACACGATCTGCCAGGATCTGTAATCGCTTTAGTAATACTCTAGCAAAAGCCTTTCCGACTATGCTAAGCAGTGAGATGCCTCTGTAATTGTTACAATCAGAGCGGTCGCCTTTATTTTTATAAATTGTAACAATGTTGGAGTCTTTCAATTCTTGGGGGACCATTCCTTGTTCCCAGCACAAGCTTAGCAGTTCATGGAGTGGTTTGATTAGGGCATGTTTTCCAGCCTGAATTACTTCAGCAGGAATGCCATCTCCTCCGGGTGTTTTCCCATGTGCAAGCATGTCAATGGCAATGCTCAGCTCCTTTACTGAGGGCGTTTCGTCTAATTCCGTCAAAACTGGAAGTGATGGGAAGTTGGAAACAGCATTTGGTGAGATGGCGTTTTCAATCTGGTAGAGTTCTGCATAGTGTTCTACCCATCGTTCCATTTGCAGCGCACGATCGCTGATGATTGAGCCATCTTTTGACTTGAGTGGAGCACACTTGCTGGTGTGAGGTCCAAAGGCTTTTCTCATGCCCTCATATAGTCCTCTTATGTTACCACAGTCGGCACAAGATTGAATATCTTCGCATAGCTCCTGCCAGTATTTGTTAGCACATTGTCTCGCTACTCTTTGGGCATTGTTACGTGCAGCTCTGAGCCTTTTTAAGTTGCTTGGGGTGGGATCCTTCTTGTAGATTAGCATGGCTGCTCTCTTGTTCGTAGTGGCAGTTTCCATTTCTGGTAGACTAGCTTCAAACCAGTCTTCGCTTTTCTTGGTTTTGTTTCCAAAGACCAGTGATGATGTTTGGTAGATTGTATCACGCATAAACGTCCAGCTTTTTTCTACCTCAGTCACAGAGAAGTTTTTAAAAGCTTCCTCTAATTTGTTCTCAAATTCGGTGCAAAGATCAGGATTTTTTGTGCTAGTAGTATTCAGGCGTGATTTTCTTTTTCCCTGTGAAGTGTGGATCTTAGTTGGCAGCAGTCTGGTCCGGCAGGACACTAAAGTATGATCAGTATCACAATCCGCGCTTTGGTAGCTACGTGTCAGCAGTATATTTCCAATGTCCTTTTTTCGTGTCAGTATCATATCCAGCTGGTGCCAGTGCCCAGACCTAGGGTGCCTCCATGAGACACAGTGCTGTGGCTTTGTTCTGAAGTATGTGTTGGTAATGCAGAGCTTATGGTATGTGCAGAATTCAAGCAGTCTTTGTCCGTTCTCATTCATCTTTCCGATTCCAAAAAGCCCAAGACAGTCTGGCCAGGTAGTGTGATCTGATCCTACTCTGGCATTGAAGTCACCTAGAAGGATCATATGTTCTTTTTGAGGAATGTTTGCAATGGCTTCTTTGAGGTCATCATAGAACTTGTCTTTGTCCTCCTGAAGCGAGCATAGTGTGGGGGCATAGGCACTAATTAGAGTGACTTTTCCAGATGCTGTCATCATACTTATGCTTAGTAGCCGTTCCGAGCCACCAACTGGAGGGACTATCATGGGAAGAAGACTGTTCTTGACAGCAAAGCCCACACCATGTATTCGAGTCTCATCCTGTGCCTTCCCTTTCCAAAAGAAAGTGTAGTCAGTCTCGCGGAGCATGCCGTTTTCGGCCAGTCAGGTTTCTTGCAGGGCTGCAATGTCAATATGTAGCCTTTTTAGCTCGTTGTTTATAACTGCCGTCTTCCTTGCATCGTCGATCTGCCTTAGATCATCAGTGAGACCAGGACACATTGTCCTGACATTCCAAGTGGCCAGTCGCATGACAGGGATTTTCTTTTTCAGTTTAATTTTTCTTCTTTTGTTGCTTGGTGCAAGTTTCCAGCCTACTTGTCGTTTTAAACTAAGCTCTAAGCACCCATTAGAGCAGGCAGGCTCATGATTCAACCCTGAGATAAATCAGGATCTACAGCTTATGACCCATTGGCAGCTTGCAGCTACTCCCTGGCAGAGACTGTGATGCTTCTGATCCCAAACTGTATATTTGCACTTGCCTTTCCTTTGGACATTTCAGCTCCCTGGAGAGGGCAAACTGGTGTTTTGGCGACATTGTTCTCACCATATCTAATGCCAAGCCAAGGCATTCATCTCATTACTATGAGATGATCCATAACTGCTTTGCGAATGAAGGAGGCCATAAAAATCTATATATCTATCTATTATGTATGATATATATCATATTTATCATGATAAAATGCTCTGACGGGCATCATGCAGACTACCTAGCAGCATATTAACAAATTTTCATGTTTTCTATCAGCTTTAAACATTTTCTTGAAAAATTGAATTAATAAAACTAAACAGACTTAAGATACTCTTCTAATAACAGTACTTCAACCTTTGTAAACTTTTATTGGTGGATACTTCTTCAGCTAGTGACAAGGGCTGTAGCTGATTTTTCTCTTGTTTGTTGTAAGATGTTTTCCATGTTTCGAATGTTCCTTCAGAGTTGAAGATAATTTACTTTCTAGTCCAAACCTCTGCAGGACGACGGGGGATGGGATCGGGCAGGGTTTGAACCCAGGACCATCCATAAGTCCAAACGACAGTCCAGCGCGCAAACTGCACGACCAGGCAGCCAATCTGATTTAATTTTCTTTTTTATGTAGCAGGTCTGCATTATCCCTGTGGCTCACCAAAATATCTGCATCTCTCATCATGTCTTCAAAAAATAAGGTAGGCTATCATATTTTGTAGTTGTGATATAAAATTCCTGGTCTCCCTTTGTCGTCTTTGTTTTTCCAACTTCTCTGCCTTATCTCAGATAATGAAAATTTTACTACTACCATTTAAAAGCTACAACATCTGTATTATGAAAATCTTTTGATTCTTCTGAAATAAATAACAAGTTTCTGTCTGTCCACTAAATAAAATGACATGCTTAACTCTTTCTCTGCTAATTGAAGAGACCATCGTTGATTTGACCTCATTAAATTAAATTAATATTTAATTTTATAAACTTTATTTTGTGTTATATAAAAAGAGCATGCATTCAACTTTAATTCTATACCAAATAAAATATTTTCCAAAAACAAACAACAAAGCTATTGATGCTTAATCCTAACAGGGTAGTGAAAAAGTAATGAGCAAAATGAAGAATTCAGTCGAAACGTGGAAAAATAATTATGGAGAGAAAGAGTTAAGAAGTAGAAGAGACTTTGATTTATGAACTTTGTTATGAAGTGAAAAGTTTTAACATAGTATAAAATCTTATAACCGCACCTTTAATTATGCAGAGAAAATTTGAAAAAAATACATTGGTAACAATATGTCTTTATCACATAATTTTTCCAACAAATAACTTTTTTTTTTTTTGCATGAGCGCATGGACTTAATATTTTCTTTTATATCCGAAATTTTTTTTTTTTCTTCCAGATCACCTGATGTTTGCTTGTCCCCAGATAACTCTATTATAATGTGTTGGCACCCAGAATCTGAACATCCTTATGAACACACATTAGTAAGTAGTGATACTGCTAATTTTTCTTATTATATTTTTGGGCTAAGACCTATGTAAAGATTTTTCAACTTTTCAAAAGCACCAGGAAGAATGAATTTTAAAAAATCTTGATAATTTAACATTTGTTTTTAGCTTGTGTCACATGAAATATCAAATGCGGTCAATGTCTTCAATTATTCGTCCTCATATACAACTTCAAGAATTATTTTTTAATATAAAACTCAATAATAATAGTACTAACACTGGAGGACCATAAAACCATTAACAGAAGAGGGTTTAAGCTTCAAGTTTTGGTAATATTTTACACCCAAAAAATCCTGAATAAGTGTCCTATTTTCATTGCATTTAATAGAATAATTATGTAGGCTATTCATTTACCAAAACAGGAATTACCTTTTTGCACAGCCTCTGAGAGAAATTAGCCTGTTTAAACTTATATCTAGTTGTGTGAGTAAAGGAGAGTGAATATTGGGTAATGCTATGCTATTGGGATGGAAGGGATGATTTCCATTTAACCATTTCAACTGTGCAGCATGACTTATTGATTGAAGAATATGAAAGCTTTTGTAATGGCATAAATGCTCTGCAATTGAATATTTTTTATTAAGCTTATATCAACTCACTCTGTCAGTCTATCTGTGTGACTGTCTGTCTGGCCAAAAGTTTGTATGTTATTTCTCTGACACCCAATCTCGGATGTAGCTGAAATTTTGCATAATTATTTCTTTTACCTGACAACATAAGAATCAATAATTAAAAAATTTAACCAATTAGTTAATAAACTATTGGTGATAAATGATTTAGTTTCATATCTCAAACAAGGGAAATAAATAGTACTTGACTAAATTGGTTGTATAAGCTGAATTAGTCCCCTTTATTTTAGCTTGTTGTCTTAGTGAACACAAACATGAAATAGAAACAATAGATAACTATACAATCTTCTATGTTCATAGACTCTTCGTTAGCATAGTGGTTACTGCGTTAGTAGGCAGGGGAAACCTGGGGAGGCCTTAGCCCACAAGCTTGAATTCAGGTCGTTTTTTAAAAAAAAAATACATTTGAAAAACGATCACTCAGTTACCTTGTTCGTTCTTCCCCTACCCCTTTCCAACTGGTCCAGACAATTGATAGGTTCATAGCGTATTGAAATTCTACTAAACAGAAACAATTGGTAAAAAAATATTTCTAGTTTCACAGATTTTTTTATAAAGTATTTTTTTGTTTTTCTTGATTTTAAAATCTTATTGTATTTATAGTAATACATTTCATAACTTGAGATAGTAGGTGCCACTAATTAATTAACAATGAACTGGGATTCAAGTGAGTGAAATAAGCAATTCATCAGTTTGACTCTCTGGCTGTTGTCAGCTGTGCTCATTGGAATGAGAGGTTCAAGTCAACTAGATCTTGTTTTGGGTGGATAACCTACAATACCTCACAACATTTGCTATATAACATCTGCTAATCCAATTAGTCCATTGGTTGACACGTCTAATGCAATGTGTGTTTGGCACTCTATTTCGAAAAGCATGATCACTTTTGTAAGCAACATTCTTGGATTAACTAAAATGTTTCAGATAATTTTTCTTTTATTTTCTGCTACAGCCTCTTATTCGGGATAAAACAGAAGTTGAGAATGTAAGTCATCTTTTATTTCTAATTTATTTTATTATGCTTTATCTATATAGCTCTGCAATTTAATCTAAAGCTAAATTTTAATAGTTAAGTAATTATTTTATCAGCTTTTAGGAGAACAAAAATTTGGAACCTGGGCAATGCACACTGATCTTGAAAATGGCTCCAAGGATGTTTTTTCTAGAAATTTTAAGTTTATTTATATCTTTGGAAAAAAAAATGCTAGCTAATTGGCCTTACAGGGAAAACTCTGGTTTTACTTATAATTTTTTCAAATATAATCATCTTTAAATTAGATTTAGTCTGGAGAGCTAGACTATCTATATATTGAACACACATCGGTGGAAATTTCCAATTATATTCACTAAAGAGTTAAATAAACAAACAGAGTTCCAAAGCATTTTGCAGTGTCTTACCTAGAAAGTTGTCAAGACTACTGTCTTTTAAAGTTTCTAGTCTGGATCTATATCACCAAACTAGAATCTTCTATACTTTATCTCTAACTAGATCCAGTTATCTATTTTATACTACTGTCTTTTAATGTTAACATGTCTGGAGCTGTATCATCAAAGTAGAATTTTATTTACTTTGAGTAGATTTTTACATGCTATAACCAGGATTTTTTGGAGGGAAAAGGAAAGGGGAGGGGGGAATCAGGACATGGTTTAAAAAAAACAACAAATTTGAGATTTTTAAAATCTATCATTTCATTAGTTATAGAGAGCAAAGTAATCACTCTTACAGAAATTCATCTTTATAAAGTAGGAATTGTCTTAAAAAAACATTTTTGTGTCTTGTTTAAAAAATACTTATTGCAATTATAGAAATATATTCCAGTACTTAAGAAGGAAGTTGCCACTAATTGATTAACTGTAAATAAGATCTAGCATGATCTGTTAATAAATATATATTTTTTTTTTAGCTCATTTATCAAAAACATCAAATGTCTGAGGATGACATATTAGTGAAATAGATTTCTCACTCATTATCTGCATGGTGATTCTATTTTTGTTCCACAAGAGTGTGTGGTTGTAATATAAAAGCAGTTAACCTTTGTTTATAGCACTGTTTGTTTACTTATTCTCTAAGCCTCACAATGAAACTATAATGTTCAATTACTCTTTCAATACTTTTTTAAAAATTAATTACCTATGACCACTGCCTATGGCTGCCTGGTCGTGCGGTTTGCGCGCTGGACTTTCGTTCAGATTTATCGATGGTCCAGGGTTCAAACCCTGCCCGCTCCCATCCCCCGTCGTCCTGCGGGAGGTTAGGATTAGGAAGTAATTATCTTCAACTCTGAAGGAACATCCGAAACATGTAAAACATTTTAAAACTTGATTTTCAGACTGACTCAGTACTAAAGGTCCAGCATCTGATAGATGAGAAATTAAAAAACAGACCAGATGGGCCAACAGTCAATGAACTCTCTGAGTTGTTCTGTACAACGAAACATCAATTTTATAGACGGTACGAAAGAGATTCTAAAATGGCATTAAGAAAGAAATTGAGTTTAGGTTTCAATTTTCAAACCCTTATTCTATCCTTTTTGTTTTCAGAAAGCGCCATGAAAAAAAGACAGAGATGATAAAATACAACCCAAAAGATAGAGAAGGTTTTTAATAAAAAAAAATACTAAATAAAAATTGCATTTCTTACTTTTTTTTTAATACATTGGGGAAGGGAGACAATAAGTTAATGTATATCAATGTTATATTTATATTAAGGGAAAAACACATTTTAACCTACTGGCCTGCTTTCAGCATATTAGGTCATTTCTTCATAATCTTAAGGTACACTATTCAACATATGTTTACAGTATACTAGGTTATTTATCTGTGATATTATGGTACACTGTCTCAAGAAAAAAACTAATTTCAACAATATGTTTTCAACATACTAGGTCATTTATCCGTACTATTATAAGAACACTATCCTAAGAAAATATCAAAATGTTAACTTTTGCTTTTAGTGTGCTAGGTCATTTCTCCATAATCTTAAGTAAAACTATCTAAAGAGAAAGTGTTTAACATATGTGCTCTATAGACTATGTCATTTCTCCTGTATTTACTTGTCTTAGAAATTATAGACGTTTCTTGAAAAGAGAAGATAGTGACATCTGACATGCATTCATGTAGTGCATGTTAGAGACTTAAACTCTGCTAAGTTATTGGTTTTCCTGTCTAATGGCACCAGAGAAGAAGAAGCACTTCTATGTATTTATCCTAGCAAAAGGAATAAGAAATCTGACCAAATAAAAATAGATTTAAGTCCTAAATAGATGATTTGCAAAAATAAAGGACATCTGATTTTTGGTTCAATTTGTGATTTTCCATTTTACTTCTTAATGAAGGCTTCAAACTTTATTTGAAATCTGTATTATACTTTTGTAGACCAAGAACTATTATTTCCCCCCTCTCCTCAAATAAATTTTGTTTCTTCCTTAACATTTAATAAACTGACCAAATAAAAATAGATTTAAGTCCTAAATAGATGATTTGCAAAAATAAAGGACATCTGATTTTTGGTTCAATTTGTGATTTTCCATTTTACTTCTTAATGAAGGCTTCAAACTTTATTTGAAATCTGTATTATACTTTTGTAGACCAAGAACTATTATTTCCCCCCTCTCCTCAAATAAATTTTGTTTCTTCCTTAACATTTAATAATATATTGAAAATGTTGACCACTTATTGAGAAATTTAAAAGGATTTGATATTGAAACAAATGTTCTTATTCAAATATTGACTTACATATTTTAGTTTTATATAAAAAATACTGTTATGGTATTAACCTAAATGAATATTTTTGTTTCAAGTAGTTAAAAGAGTAGCTAGCATGCAGAAAATTAGTCATGATTCTTTCATTAGATTTCTAGCTTTCATGTAAAAAAAAAAGTTACCCCAGCCCCTCCCCCAAATTTTTACTAAGGGTCATGACTGCTTCTGTAACAATTACAGTAATGCACTGTTCATAAATTCAAACACAAAAAAACAAACAAAAAGCGGCATCACTTGAAACATTTTTATTTTTTTGTACTTCTCATCAATTTGGAATACAGGAGCATTTAAATTAGCTTTTTTTTTTTAATTTAAATTTTTCTGCAGTAGACAATACCAGTCTAGCATCTTATGACACTTAAAACATGAAAGTAAGCATCCAATCATAGAATGACTCATTAAAACAAAATATGTACACAACAAACAATGTCTTCTATTTTAGTGTGTTATAACAGTGGGACTAATGTTGCTTAACTCTTGTCTTGCTGTCAAGCAGCACTAGAGTGAACAAATCAAATAGCTGCTAAATATTGAGCCAATAGAATAGCTATTTACACAGAATAAAGGATTTAATTTCAATAACTAAGATGACTTCTCTCATCATATTCTTGATTGAAAAATCAATGTACAAAGGCCACCCTACAACTCCATTTAAATATAGTTCAGCTTTGAAAACAAGAAAAAGAACATTACATTCCAACCATTGCAAAATGAAACTCACTTGTACCAAACAGCTGGGTTCATTAGTGCCAATAGGATTCAAGAGTAGGTTGGACTAATGATTTACATGCTGTAAAGACACTACTTTAAACCACTTTGTATGTACAAACTCTATTCAGTAGACAAATGTACATAACATCACACAGTAAAATGTTTGCCACAAGAATTCATTTAAAACTTTTAAAAATTATTTTCAAACATTGTATATACACTTTCTATTAATCATACATTCCATATTACTTAAATATATATTATACATACACCTAATGACTTATGCTAGGCATTACCAAAATAAAAATAAGTAAGAAAAAGAACTCTAACCCAAGCACTAAGATCAAAATAGACTAACATGTCTTGTGAAAGTTTTTAATTAACTTCTTTTGTAACAAAAAATATCTTCTACCATTGAGAATGTAAATTATATAGAGAAAAAAAAAGAGGGATACATTTTATTTTCTATTGATGTTGACAGCTTTGTGTAGCAATAAAATTGTTAAGAATCAATTTCAAGATTGATTCATAAAAAAAAATTTGAAGAATGTTTTTCCAAAACTTGATTTTTTTTGTAAAGTTTTAGATTACTTTTTTTTTTTAAATGGAAAACCATTCATCTTATTTCAGATGAAATTACTACACCATCTAACAGCAATCATTTTGGTCCATTTGAATGAAATTAACAAGTACTCATATATAAAATTTAAAAACTTTTTAAACTAATGCAACTTGTACTAGATTCAATGATACAAGATTATGAAGATGTTCTTATCATCCATGAAAGAAAAAGTTTTTGAGAAAGTGTTTTAAAATCCTGTTCATTAACTTTTAATAGACAACAGGCACTTTATAGACATATATATATATGTATACATTAAAATATAAAAAAAATTATATATCAATATTTTTGTTGAAACAATTCACTTTTTACTAAAGTGGTAATTAGAATGTTGTTGGTCTACAGTGATAAGAAGTCAGATATTAGAACAGTAGATCATGACTTCTACTCATGACTGTTGAAACATTTCACTTTGATGAAAGTAGTAATAAAAATGTTGTTAGTCTACAGTAATAAGAAGTCAAATATTAAAATAGTAGATCATGATAGCTAATGGTTCTCTTTGTGATTTCTCATTGTCCTTTTTTGTCCTGTTTTCTCAATAAATTTTGAAAAAAACAACAACTCATTTAACAGAAAAATAATAACACTGAATTGTTTTCCTTTTTTCCCCCCATTAACTAAACAGCATCTATCAGAAATAATAGTTATGAAAAATTTAATGGATTAATTTGAAAATACAAAAAATACACAGAATAGTTGAAGTGAAATAATGAGAAAATTTTAAACTGTACAAAATGGCTGGCAGTTGCAATAACTGAAACAAAAATGGATTAATATCTAGATTTAAATAAAAAAAAAAAAAAGAACATTCAGATAGCAAAAGCTAAATATTATTTGTGTGTACAAATCACTAAGCATAAAAAAAAAAATACACTGTATAATCATATAAATAGTACACAGACCAAAGAATAGAAATTAACAAGAACAAAAGTTTCCTTCAAACAACTTTGAACAAATAGAAAGAAAACAGTGCACAGCAAAATAATTGTCAACAACTTAAGAAGATTGACACAAGCACCTTGAACTTAGTGGTTCACTTTAATGTAGACTTCTAACTCTAGTGAATGACAGGAAGTTGTATCCTACCATTTTATAAAGCAACACAAGTGGCAACATAAATGATCATCACAATAATACACATATAGTACACAATTTACAACTTGTTCAGACTCGAGTTCTAGTATCTGCTCCTGTTCTCTGGGTAATGAGTTGATGAAGATGCTGCCTTGCTGCTCTTACCATTCGAGCTTTGAACATGATTCTGTCTGTGTGAGGGTGTTGAAGCTGCTGGAGATGGACGGTGATGTGGTGGTCTAGGTAGTGGCGGGGGCGGAGGGGGTTGGTCTTCTGGAACAATGTTCCCACTCACAACTACTGTTTGCGACTGCAACTGTGATTGTCTATGAGAGGGAGGATAGTCATAGAATGTGTGATTCGTTGATGATTGTGGTAGTGATGGGGATGTAACAGATGTTAAAAGAGATAAGCTGGTAGCCCTTGTCAAAGGATGTTGAAGATTTGAGTGCAACGTTGATGAAGGTGGCGGTTGATGTGTGTAAGAAAGTGGCAGATTTGGCAACAAGGTACCATTAAGCCCAGGAAATGCTGACGAAGTGTCTCGTTCCCTACCATGGGACATTCCAGGGGACTGAATAGTTAATGATGTTGATGTAATGTTTGATTGCTGGTGATAGTTGTAACTAGAACTTTCATTCACACTTGATGCTGTAGTAAAAAATAAAACAACATAATTAGGGTTTACAATTCCAGAGCAGGACTGCTGTTAATAATAAAAACAATTCCTATTTTTTTAAAAAATCTACCATTACCATGAAACCCTCGTGATGTAGTTACATTTAAATTCAGAGGTGCTGATGGAGGCAGAGGAGGTGGGGGAGGTACTTCATCATCCACAGCTTCATTGGATGATACTACTTCTGACTCTTCCCCTGTTAAAAAAAGGATATATCTTCTTATTACAATAGCTTGACATTTATAAAAAAATGAATTATGTGAAAGTAAAAGTCTTAAAAATAGATACATTTTTGCCAATTCAGTTAGGTCATTATCAGCAAATTAATAATTGCACATGTCAATATTTATTTAAAAAATGTGTACAAGATAATAATATCAAAATAGTTAGTGATAAATACACTGAAAAATGCATTAACCTTGAAATTTCAGTATGAAATCTAGCAAGCTAAGTATTTGTATAAATAATGTATATTTTAAAAAAAAGTATATACCTATAGTACATATACTAGTAGAAGGAATTACTTCAATAAACATAGACTATTCATAAATTGCAAAGTAAAACAAATTGAGTGCAAATAGAATATAAATATACAGTCAAACCCTGCTATTGGTAAAAATGGATACATCAAAAGTACAAATGATTCCAAGCTCTATTCTTGAGTACAATACATACAGCAAGGCATACAAAAAAAGCTTACATTTTCAAATTATTTGATTCACTGCAATATATGTAGTTGTCATACTATCTAAATAGACTAAAACTGCTAAGAAAAAAATAATTAATTTAAAAAATACAAATTTTATCACATTTAGATCAACCTAAAAACATTCTGATTAAACTAGCAATTAAATGCTTATGAGTCAAATCCTCACTCTGGTAGATCTTCTTTTCTATCAACTGTTACCAAATGACATTATGTAAAAAAGAAAAGTGTGATACATTTTTACAAGCTTGCTATGCCAGGTAGCTCAGTAACTATTATAATTTCAAGATACATCAACACCTAAGAAATTTAAAAAATATATATTTGATATTTTAACATTTAAAATTTTTACTTCATGTTTATAAAATCTGATGAGCAGAGTATACATGAGGCAATTCCCTTCACTCCATTCTTGCTAACCTGAAACTGACTTTTTTTTTTTTTGTCAACAACTTTGCTTCTTTTTCTTGCAAATTATATTAACTGTTCTTTTTATCTTTTGTATTTAGCATTTTCTCTTTATGTATAGCACAACATAAAAAAATAAATAAAAAAAAGCAACAACACATTGCTTGCATGGCAGAGACGATTCCAAATGAACTGTTCTGTCCACACTCACCGTTGTGTCTTGAGGCAGGATGAGTAAAATGTAGATGATATAGTGGTAGTGCAGTGCCAGAAGAATAGAATGAAGGATGAAGTGGAGGGGGTGGTGGTGGAGAGGATGGATAGTTCAGCCCCTTCGATCTTTTTGCCTCTAAGCCTAAAAGTGTTGTAGCAGAAGTAAGCAATAGGTTTAAAGTTGTTTCAATGAAGAATTAGTAACACCTACAAACATTGAAATAGAATGTTTTTTTTTTTTTAGATGTATCATTTTGAGAGATATCTTGTACTTAACTAAAAAATAACAACACTAGTAACAAACCTTTGACTTTCTTATTCACATCCTCCCCACAATCTTCAAGGCCAAACTCTAAACGAAGCCTCTCTGAAAGACTTAACTGTTTCTCTGTTTTTGGCTTCTTTTTATTTTCACCTGGAAAAATTTAAAATAAACATGAATCTGCACAGATAAAAAAAAAATTTATGTCATTTTTTATATACATTTTGTCCACACTCACCGTTGTGTCTTGAGGCAGGATGAGTAGAATGTAGATGATTTAGTGGTAGTGCAGTGCCAGAAGAATAGAATGAAGGATGAAGTGGAGGGGGTGGTGATGGAGTTATATATATATATCTTAGGCAATTAATTCTTGTCAAATGCGAATCAATTATACTACTCTTTGAAGCAGAATATTAAACGATTCATTTCAATGATAATTTAACTTATTAAACTCTTTCTCTCTGGAATGATGCTCCTTTCATTAATTTATAACGGCCTTTTCTGTCGGATGATGAGCCCATTTTTGATGCTTTAAAACTCATTTCTTTTGTTTTTTTCAGCCTAAATGTTATTGATTGCTTAAAACTTAAATCTAGAATAGTTTTCCATTGTTTAACAAGAAATTTTTTCCTTTTCACAATTCACAATGTTTTTACAGATTATGATGTATTAACAACTGAGTTTTTAGCACAGAGACAAGTGTGAGACTGTGCATCTTGTCTCCCTTCCTCTAGCTCCTAGCCATTGACTACATAATGAGTAGAGCAATGAATCAGACTACCTTCAGTATTCCATTGCGTGAACAAAACAGAACGACAGACTTCCCCAATGATGTTGCTCTACACGGGTCTACAAATAAATACATACAAGAATTGACAGAGAGCAAAGTAGAGAGGCACCCAAAATTGGCCTCCGCATAAACCTGGATAAGACTAAAATTGTGCGAGTGGGATATAAGGGAAAGGGTGCCTCCGTCAGACTTGCGAGTCAGAGCTTGAAGAGTTGGACAAGTTCAGATACATTGGCAGCAACATAACAAACGGTGGAAATGCATACCATTACGTAGTCGAATAGGAAAGGGAGGGAGCATTTTCAAAAGGCTGCCTAATTTGACAAGCCAAGCCATTTGACTATAAACAAAAATACACCTTCTTAACACAATCATCATCCCAACAGCAACATATGCATGTGAGACATGGAAGTCATTTGCCAAATTGAGTAAAAGACTAGATGTGGCTCAACAAAAATGGCAAAGAAGGATTTTAGAACTCAGTTATAGAGATCAGGTCTCAAACAAGGAAATCTTATGCCGAACTGGGAGTCGACCACTTAGTGAGGTGTGAGGTTTGCAGGACATGTTCTCTGACAAAATGAACTATGCATACCAAGAGGTATGAGGAAAGCGCAAATATGGACGTCCTCGTATATATATAAATCACAAATAATATTTTCTGGTAATAAACAAGAGTTGCTGAAGTTTAATCATAACATGCTACAAATGGGCCAAGTAAATAAGTATGTAAAGAATAATTACAAAGAGTTAATGATACATGAAAGAAAAGCACTGCACTTTAACTTCAAAATTAGTTTTTAAGTTTTAATATTACAATGTCAGTTCATTACAGACCTTTCTTTTCATCAGCTGATACGAAAAGCGGAAGAGTTGCTAGAGTTGGCATATGTTGCTTTTTATGATTGGAACTCATCAAAGGTGACTTTGTTGGTGATACAGAAGATGATGTTGATGGTGAAGATGCTAAATATTCTGACAAAGTTGCAGACATTTTGTGATTGTGTACTAAAAATGAAGATGAACTGGATGTCTCTGTTGTTTTAGTTTCTGTAGCACAAGCTGGTTTTTCCTTTAAACGTTTACGATATTCCAACAAACTGACCTGAACAGTAGAATAGTAATAGAATTTAATTTAAAAAAAAGACATAAATGTTTAGAGAAATATTTGTTATTAAATAATACTAATTTCTAAAGCAAGTAAGTAAATAAAACAACATTAACAGACAAGTGTTACCTATGGAAATTCTTATAACTCAACTCTTAAAGAAGCTTTTTTTAAAAAAAAATATAAATATTTTTTGTGAACGCAATGTCAGTATGGATTGGTCACTAATCCATAAGTTTCCTATTTATGCACAATTCCTTTGACACATCTCAAAGTGTAAAAGGTGGATGATGTTAGAGATAATAAGGGTAGTAGAGAGATTGTTTTTAAATGTGAACAACATTATATAAAACACTTTGGTCAACATTGTGACATGCTTATCTTCTCTTGGGAAAAATTGCTTTAATTCGGAAGTACTGTAATTCCTTATACATATATATATAATTTAATATATATATTTTGCATTTTGCAGATCTACTTTTAAATTAAAACGATATTATCAATCACAATGTAAATGATAGAGAAAAAAAAAATATGTACAAAAAAAAAAAAAAAAGATAAGCTGGGATCAAACCCAGCACTACTTTCTGTGTCATATATTTTACCACAGATCAGTGTATTTTTAGGCTCTGAACTTGAAGTAGGTTATGTACATCTGGTTTTACCAAAACATTTCATAAATATTGTAGGCCTATATGTAAAACATTAGTACTTTTTATTTAATATGTTTATTTTTAATGAAAATTAAACAATTACAATATCAGATTTAAAATTAAATTAATGGTGAAACTTCTGAAGTCTAGATCCAAAGCTATTTATTACACATAGACTGAACATATTTTTTGTTGAATTTGACAATGTAAATCTGATACACAGTAAAATTTATCACTTGATTGTAATAATAGTTATAACAAATATTATTTATAGATCTATTTAAAAAATATATAAATAGGGCCTTTCAGAAATGTTATTTGTCTACATCAGATGTGGAATTTGCAGCTGGGTTTGCATGGTCATGTAAAACACTGCACTCATCCTTCTTCAGAATCCAAGACATTGCTATTATTATTATTAGAGTATATCTCTACTGACATTTTTACACTTTACAAATTTGGTTTTGACTCAATATTTTCTATGTTTACATCTAATATTTAGATCACAGCCCTATAGAAAAAATTATATATTAAAATCTGAATGCTGTCTACATTTAGACTAGGAAGTTTTGAATCGAAATGGATCTGAGATATGAGTACCATACAGAAAGCAATAAAGATTTCTTGAACGCTTTCTCCAAAGATGTCAGTGCTCCATCATGGACTTACGGTGGCAAGGCTGCACAACAAAACAGTGATGTCCTTGGACAGTTTAGAGGGACTTCTTTTAGTTTGACAGTAACGATGGGCAGGGCAGATGAATGTATACCAAAACCAGTCCTTTTCGCGATCCAGTCTTATCAAAACCAATGTTGGATCTAGATCTTTCTTTTTTTTTTTTAGTTAGGGTTAGGGGTTAGGGAAAAATTGTAACTATCAAACTAGAGTTGTCATGGTGTGGCCAACAAGCTAGTAATTTTTTTCTCAGCCATATAATTCAACTGTTAAATTTCTAGGAAACTAGAGCCTTTTTGAGATCCATGTCCAGGTTCCACAAGTTGTGACTTGAATAGATGTATTGTAAAAAATCTTTTTTTTTTTTTAAAAGCAAAGGGGGTAAAACCACAAAATCACTGCCATATATCTCAATACTCCAAGAATAAGCTCCCCCCCCCCCAAAAAAAAAAAAAAACAAGATTAATTAATTAGCATTAATTGATTAACCAAATGGGTAATTTTTAATTGATTAATGTATTGTCATTGACTATGAATAATTGTGCAAAAAAGTATAGGAAGTGGGAGGCAAAATGTGCACGAAATGTAATGAGGAAAATAACTCCACTTATACAGCCACATCTCTCAGTAAGTAGCATTTTCCCACCTTGTTCAATACCAAACAAAATAATTGATTAATAATTTGATTGATTTATGTTTTGTTAGGTACAACAAAATATTGAGTCAAGTTTCCACGTCATACGAGAAAAGTTGCAGGAGAAATAATGACTGTGTACAAAAACAGGCAGGTAGAGTGAGTTGATTTGTAATTAGATACTATCTGGTCTATATATCTTGTACAATAAATAAAAATAATATATTGGGGCTAATTCATTTCAAATATATTTAAACAATATTTATTAGTCTACAATAGATTTACTTCATCCAAATCTATAATCTCTTTCTGTCGCAAGCAGCACACAGTACATAAGTATGTGCTTCTCACATACCTAAATATTTTTTCTTCATTTTCTTTTGTAACTTAATTTGGAAACTGTGGGTCAAATTTGAACTGACACATTAATATTTTATATTTTAGCAACATGGCCCATTTTAAGCTTTACAATTGTTTGATTGGTTTAAAGTCTATGAGACTATATTCAAACTAGATGTTATAATAACATTCATCTAGAAAATTCTTATACGGGGAAAAAAAAAGTATAACAAAGGATGTATGTATTATTTTCTATTAATTGATTGTTTCGACTGATCACTATATTGAACTACTTAGTACTATACCCATAATCACAGAGCAAATAATGTGGAAATACTATTTTGGTAAAAGGTACCATGTTCAGACCTTGTGATGTATATGGGGCAGATGATGTAAAGCTCATCTATGGTAAATTGTTAAGAAGGGCACCATGTGGCCAGCACAATGACCAACCTCGTTTACTTCACTAACATAAGACAAGTACTAATTAGAGTTGAGTGGACTCAGAAGCATCCTTAAATTTTCTGATCAAATTCCAGCCTTCACCAAAATTCAAATCCCTTGGTTTGGAAGCAAAGCGCTTTACCACATCGCTACCACGCCCCATAAAAAAAGATTACTTGGACAGTTGTCAACTGTAACAGCATATGAGTTAAAAACTATTTAAAAAAAACGGTAATGTAAGTAGAAGTGAAAGGTGATTAAGGTACCTGGATAATTTGTTAATCATGACAGATAGAAAATGAGGTAAAACTATTTTTAATAATATAAAAAAAATATTTAAAAAATAAGATAATTTGAATAATTTGTTAATTATGACGGATCTCTTTTCGATACCAAAAACTAATTCCAATAGGTGACTATGATGTTCATTAGTAAGGTCCTCACAAAATAAATGAATTCATATTAATTACCTTTCACAAAAATATTATAAAAAGATTTAATTGTTAATAAAACATGAGCAAAGAAAAAAAAAGAGTCCCATCTAAAAAGTTACAAAACTGATTACCTTTTTTTTCACAGAGGGTGTAGCTTCTCCTGAGGATGATATTGGTGGTGAACAACTGATTGAACTGACATCAGAATTGGTAAGTGACACTGGCTGAGCAGATGTGCCAGGTGAAGTGGAGCTTAGTGCACATTCAACACTAAACATGGATGATGATGGTGAAGATGAAAGCAAAGAGGATGATGGTGGAGATGTTGTGAAAGAACGTGGAGCCTGAGAACTACCAGGGACAAGACTGCTGGCAACTGTACAGCTTGTAGCTGATGCTGTTCGATGGCCTGCAAAAGAAGATGATGATGGCTGTGCTTCTAAACTTTGGTCTGACTGATCCTGGGTGACTGGCTCAGGAGGCAAACTCTGTGAAATTCGTGAAAGGCATTCAAGATTTTCAGTTGAAACTGCATTGTCAGTAAAAACGTCAGCATGAAGATGCTTTCTTCTATAACTTTCCCAAGAAGAATTATTTAATAAAGAATCAACACCATTTGAAGAAGAGACACCTAGGCCTTCCAAAGATGATTCATCACCAGCATTTACATGTTCTGAGAGACAAGGTTCACTTGGTTGACATTCATAGTTACTATCACAACATCCACCTTCAGCAAGGGTCATCTGTCCACACTCATTCACTTTAGCTTCATTTGAAAATGATGACCTAATGTTTCTTACAACTTCAGAGCTAGTGGAGTCTACATTATTATCCAAGGTTACTGTGAAGAACGGAGCATTTTCTAAGCAGTGTGATTCTGTGACAGCAGTGTCTTCTGTTTCTTCAGTTTCATTAGTAGTACTAATAAACAGACGACTGCTGGCTTGGTTTATGCCTACCGAGTCACACGTTTCTTCAGTATCACTGTTATCTTCTCCTTCCTGTGCAGTATTATTTTCCATATTAACATTATTAGAATCACACTGCAGACTTATGGACCCAGTTTCCACATTATGCTGCTCAATTTCTTCTAATGAATCACAAACAAGACTGTGTTCCACTGTCATAGAATCATCTACATTTGATGAGGTCAAACCACTGGAACTGATACATTCCAACTCATGTCTGGAACTGGAGGATGTAGGCGGAATACTTTCTTGAGCTCCAGAAGCCATTACATTGCTTGGCTCTTCAAATACTGTTGGTAATTCATTAGTTTCTATCCTATGTACATGTTGTGAGCTATCAACAGTTTCAATCTCTTCTCTCCCCAAATGGCTTTCATTTAAAGTCCTCTGACAATCGAAATCTCTTGCACCATTTAACTGTACACATACAGAGTCTGTGCAACTATTATCACAGATATCACTATTGTGGCCAGGTGTGACCAAAGGCATAGTTTCAACAACATCCTCTGAACTATTCACTTGACACTCATTGCCTGTACTAAAGCTCAGCCTATCCTGACGACAACTTCCAAAATATCTGTCAGTAAGATTGACACTTGTAGTCCCATCTGTTAAAGAAGAGGGTTCCATCTCATGGGCATTGAGATCTATTCGAACAGTGGCTGGACTATCGACATCCATGATAGTCTTGGCTGTGACACAGCCTGCTTCACTGCTTTCATCTATTAAACTATTTACAGTTTTGTACACAGAGTTACTATTTACAAGCACAACATGTGAGGTTGATGCAGAACTATCTATTCTGTCATCTTCTTCAAGACTTTTATACATTGGCTTCAACAAATGAAGCCCATTCTCATCAATGCGAGAGGAAGAAGCAATAGGCTTTAAAACGATGTCCTTATTTGGAACTTCACTGCTATCTACCTCCATTCTTTCAAAATGCCCTCTGTACTTTAGTGAATATTGTGAAGGTTGCTGTGGAAATGGCACTGTCAAAGTAGACAGCGATTCTGCAATACCATTTACCCATGGCAATGAAACTGGTACTGGTAAAGGATCTATTTGCGAATTAGATATTGATTCAAGTCTTTGATCTAAGAGTCTGTTCCGAGTATCCAAGGTGTTATGTTCTGTGTGTGGTGCTCCATTAGTAAATCTAGAGTTTGTAGCAGAGCTAATCTTTCCATCATTCATAGCGCCTGTTTCTCTTATGCCATTATGAAGTGGGTAGCCTTTGTGCAACAACAACCTCTGAAGGGAACCCAGTAGAAAAAAGAAATCAAAACAAAAAAAATGAATTAAAAGCAAATTAGTGAACAAAATTCTAAAAAAAAAATCTAATTTTAAAATTAACATTTTGCACAAGTATTTGCAACTGAAGACTAACACAAAGAAATAATTAATAACTAAAGTTTAGATTTAATCTGTTTCATTGAATCAACTTTATTTACACTTATCCATATTATCTAGCATTCACCGCCCAACATTCATCCCGCAGAAAAGCATAAACAAAACAGCATTCATGATTTATTTCTATACAGCTATGTACACAATTTATTCACACCCTGCTCCCACTCCCCAAAATGTTTGACCACATTCCCCATTCAATCAGAGATTAGTGGACTTCTTACATCATCAACACTGTGACGGTGAACTGGGAAAATTTGCTTCACACCATTGGTTTTAGTTGTGATGCCAATACTGTTTGATGAGAAATTCTCAGACAAAACACCAGCACTGGGAAAAGGTATAGGTCCATTGGTCTCAACAGACAAGGATTCCCTCATTAGCCTTCGCTTTTTTAAAGGGGTAACAAAGTCTGAAATTGAATGTATTACAGAAATGGTAAATAAAATCATGTGCATGACATTGTTCAACTATCACTTTATGATTTGATGTGATAGTTAAATGGTTTACATCTGTTGATATAAGGTAGATGCATGCTGGTTACAACATAGGTTACAGTGATGACTCAATAATATTTAAAGATTAAAGCAATACAAATTTAAGTTTAATAGTTTGCCATTGCCATTATTGTCATATATTAAACCCTAACCACTTATGACTTAATGTAAAGTAGGTCAGAAATTGGAAACAAACTCATTGTATTATCTGCTAATAAATTGTGATTGCTAAGATACAGCTTACCTAAAGGTGATGCTGCTCCAGGACTTACTAGACCTGTGCCTGGGTTAGGACTAGAGCTACCATGTATAGGCGAAGACCCACCATTTTCTGTATTGACTGACAGACTTGGATGAAATGCAATAGGGGCAGGCACGTCATGCATAGCTTGACGTAACCATCGCTGCAGAATATAGACAATGAATAATAACAATTTTACCATGGAAAATATAAATATCATAATTACTCTAAAAAACCTTGATGTAATTTAGAGGCACTTTATTTGAACCGCACACACAAAAAAAGATATTCTTAAAAACAATTGAAAACATGAATAAGATAATGTGCTATTAGATTAAGACAATACAAAACAATTCAATGCACTTTTTAAAACTTGTATGTTTTTTTTTGACAAACAGATGTTAACTGGGACTTTCCACAAGTTGAATACCTTTTTAGCAGATCCAGCACTAGATTCTGTACCTTTGCTGCTACAACCAGCACTGCTGGAATTTCTTCTCTGAAGATGGTCCATTGTGTTAACATGTGGATTGGGTAAACACTGAACAAACATCTCTTGTTCTTGTTTGTTACTTTCATCTTCTTGCTTGTTAGACCATTCTTCAAATAAGTGCTAGAAACAAAAATTATACAATAGTACAATAGTAACTTTTTTTTGTACTGCTAAAAAATGTCAGAAGCTTTTTAGATTGTTACTATGATTTACAACTCACTTTCTTTGTTTTAATAAATTTGAAAATGCCCCCATCTGTTTCCATGACTGGAGCAGAACTGTTAGCAGACGTTGAAACAGGAGTGGAAGGTACTGAAACCAGAGCAGAAGGAAAACTACCATTACTGTTTCCATCTTCTGTTGATACAGATGCTACATCAGATACGGCTGTGGTACTCTGTACTCTACTTCTCCTAGATGATGAAAAAACATTTAAATCTGTTTATTTAAACAAACTCTTTAAGAAGAAATTAATATATATAATACTTTGCATGCTTTAAGGCAAGAAAAACATTATTTTGATCTATTAGAATAGGCCTTGATGAAAGTTAAAAACATCCCCCCCCTTACTTTTTAATTATATACTGCTTATAATTTTTTACTGCTAACAAATGAACTGCCATCACATGTCTAACTAAAAAGCTGCAGGTCTGAACAATGACATTCTAACTGTACAATGTGCTAGAAACAAATAAACAACACAGCTATGTAGTTTGTAGTATGACACCATAAGACATGAGGGTGTTTAAAATTAAAATAAATATAGAATCACTGGAAGTATAAAATGTCAGAAATAGATGAGATCAGTAAATTTAAACATAATAGAACAAGGAATAATTTTGAATAAAAGTTGGATTGAAGAGTTTCTGTATGAGAAAGCCTGTTTGTTAAATCATGAATGAGTGAAACTATGAAAAGTTCTAAGGACTTGATATGTGCTGAGAAAGTAATGTCACCGAAGGCAAGTCCAAAAGCACAACAGAATTTACTTTGAAAACCTCATCTCAGGATAATTTCAGTCTTTGTCCTTGCTACAAAAAAGCAGAATCAATTTCAAAACATTCCCTTCCCAGACATGCCTACCCCCAATACCCAGAATGTGGAACACTCAGGTTGAAAATGTGGAACATAAATGTGTTTATTACTAAATAACAATGCCAGTTCGCTTCTTATACATTAGATGCACACAGGCGGCTCAGGCCATATGGTCGTTCACCACTGACACAGAGCAGCAGTGGAGTCCGGCAGCCCCCTGAGTGGCTGAGCAGCCCTATTTAAGAGTGCACTGCTCACCTCCATAGCATGAGGACAGGGCTAGAAAAGGTGCCCCAAAAATTGCCTGCTCAAAACTATCCTAGCCAGCCTACCACAGTTGGCTGGAACCCTACTCAAGCGGTGGAAATGCAAAGAAAAAGACGAGGATAGTTCCTCTTACCATAGGCGCATGGAATGTGCGCACACTACTTGACAACGACACATCTGATAGACCACAAAGACGAACTGCACTAATAGCCAGGGAGCTCCACAGATACAACATAGACATAGCAGCACTAAGCGAGACTCGGCTTGCAGATGAAGGTGAACTCTGCGAAAGAGGAGCTGGATATACTTTCTTCTGGAGCGGTAGAAGCACTGAAGTACGACGTGAATCTGGAGTCGGCTTTGCCATAAAAACATCAATAGTATCCAAACAAGTTGGGCCTCCCAAAGGAATTAGTGATAGGCTCATGACCCTAAAGCTGCCTTTACAAAACGGAAAGAAACATATTTCCATTGTTAGCTGTTACGCACCCACCATGACCAACCCAGATGATGTCATAGCAAAGTTTTACGAAGAACTAAACTCCACCTTACTTGATATTCCAAAAACAGAAAAGCTACTCATTCTCGGTGACTTCAACGCAAGAGTCGGCTCTGACCATCACATCTGGAAAGGAGTCCTAGGCAAATTTGGGATAGGTCAATGCAACAGCAACGGATTATTACTACTCCAGACCTGTGCTGAACACAAGCTGCTCATATCGAACACAATATTCAGTCTTCCAATAAGAAAGCGAACTTCCTAGATGCATCCCCGCTCAAGACACTAGCACCTCATAGATTACGTCATCACCAGACAATCTGACCGTCAGGACATTCGTGTCACCAAATCTTGCTGTGGTGCAGAATGTGGAACAGACCACCACCTCATCATCACAAAACTAAACATTCGTATCCAACCAAAAGACGTCAGCAAAAATCAAAACCCCCAAAAAGGCTGAACACGGCCAGCTTAGCAGATGACAAAACTGAAAAGTCGCTTGCAGATGCAATAGAGAACTGCCTCAAGTCCACCCTTCTAACTGAATCAAATGTAGATAAAAGCTGGGAATGCTTCAAAGAAGCTATCTATAGCACAGCATTAAACATACTCGGTCCTATGGAGAGAAAGCATCAGGACTGGTTTGATGAAAACAGTACTGAGATCAGAAAACTATTAGACGAAAAGCACAAGCTCCACAAATAGTGTCTGAACAACCCAAACTCCCAGTCCACTAAAGATGCATTCACTAACATCCGCAAAAATGTGCAAAAACAGCTACGCCAAATGCAAGATACCTGGCTTAGCAAGAAAGTGGAAACAATACAGGAATTTGCTGACAAGCACGATATGAAGAACTTCTACCATGCCATAAACGAAATCTATGGACCCACAAAGTCAGGCTCATCCCCTCTATTAAATGCTGATGGGACAATCCTATTGACAGATAAGGAAGAAATCCTAAAACGCTGGGCAGAGCACTTCGAAAAGGTTCTCAATACACCTTCCATCATAAATGAAGCGGCCATAGACAGGCTACAGCAAATACCAATAAATGAAAAAATGGATGACCCCCCTACGCTAAAGGAAACCGATCTTGCCATTCAACAGCTCGCAAGCGGAAAAGCCCCAGGAGCTGACTCCATTCCCGCAGAGTTCTACAAAAAAGGTGGATTAGCCCTGATTGAAAGACTTCATAAGCTCTTCTTAATTATGTGGGAAAAAGAGTCAATACCACAAGACTTTAAAGATGCCACAATTGTTCATTTATACAAGCGAAAAGGAAACCGCCAGATCTGCGACAACCACAGAGGAATATCTCTTCTCTCTATTGCTGGGAAAATCCTTGCACGCATCCTACTAAATCGGCTCATGCAACACATATAATATGGTCTACTACAAGAAAGCCAGTGCGGTTTCAGAAAAGAGCGTGGAACCATTGACATGATCTTTGCAGCAAGGCAGCTCCAGGAAAAATGCCAAGAACAAAATGCTGACCTGTTCTCAATATATGTCGACTTAACAAAGGCATTCGACACTGTTAGCAGAGAAGGACTCTGGAAGATCATGTCAAAGTATGGCTGTCCACAAAAATTCATAACTATTTCATGATGGCATGAAGGCTCGTGTCCAAGAAAGTGGAGAACCATCAGAGCCCTTCAAAGTATCAAATGGGGTAAAACAAGGCTGTGTCCTAGAACCTACACTGGGTATCATGTTCTCCGCTATGACAGATGCATTCACAAATAGAGAAAACAACGGGATAAATATATCATACAGATTTGATGGTGGCCTATTCAACCCGAGGCGGCTTAAAGCAAAATCAAAAACAAATGCAGCAGCAATCAGAGACTTGCTATTTGCTGACGACTGTGCCCTAAATGCCTGCTCTGAAAACGATCTGCAGAGCATCATCAGTGACTTCTCAAGAGCTTGCTCAGACTTTGGCCTTACCATCAATACGAACAAGACTGAAGTCTTATGTCTACCTGCTCCTGGGAAAGCCTACTCGGATCCAAGCATTACTATAAATGGACAGGATATAAACGCAGTGGACAAATTCACATATCTTGGCAGCACACTCTCCAGAAATGGAAAAATCGATAGTGAAATCGACATGCATATCGCCAAGGCCAGTGCATCCTATGGCAGACTGTCTACAAATGTCTGGAACAGACGTGGTATCACCACAAACACCAAGCTAGGGGTCTATAGAGCCGTCATCCTCCCTACATTGCTCTATGCCTCAGAAACATGGACAGTGTACAGTAAACATGCAAAGAAACTAAACCACTTCCACATGACGTCTGAGAAAAATACTAAATGTCAAATGGCAAGACAAAATACCAGATACAGAAGTCCTTCGAAGAGCGTGTCTGCAAAGCATCCACACAATCCTGATGCAGTCCCAGCTGCGATGGGCAGGTCACGTCTACAGAATGGAAGACCACCACATCCCTAAACGACTCTTGTATGGCCAACTAAGCAAAGGAAAGCGCTCGCAAGGTGGGCAAAGAAAGCGCTTCAGGGACACCCTCAAAGCTTCTCTGAAGGCGTTCAGCATAGACCCAGGCACCTGGGAGACAGAGGCACATGACAGAGCATCATGGCGTCGCGCTGTGAAAACTGGCGCACAGGTTGCTGAGGAAAAAAGAACAACGCTGGTAGAAAAAAAACGCCAGAAAAGAAAAGCAAGACAAACGACACTAGCTCCAGCTGGAATAACCTGCCCAGTGTGCGGCCGAACATTCCGGGCCAACATAGGTCTCACCAGCCACATGAGGAGGCATAAAACCCCAATGCAAAGCCCTCAGCCCCCTGGATGACAAAGTGGTCATCATCGAACCACGATGGACGAACTATATACATTAGATGTAAATAGTATAATATAATTAAAACTAAGAATACTTGTAGTCCTATATCTTAATTATGCCCTATGAAATTAATAGTTATAACTCTATATGATGAATTCCATTGCCTTAACTAGATCAAATGGTTGGAAAAAAAATAAATATAGATCTAGGTCTACATATTGAGTCTAATAGTAATTATAGATCTATATTACAGAAATAGATCTAGATTTACTTACTATAACAGTACAAATATTCTAGAAGTTAAAGAATTTATTCTATTCACTACGGATGGCTGCCTGCGCGCTAGACTGTCATTTAAATTTATCAAACCCTGCCCCTTTGTCCTGCAGGAGGTTTGGACTAGGAAGTAAACTATCTTCAACTCTGAAGGAACATCCGAAACATGTAAAACATTTTACAAACCAACATTTTACAAACACTAAATAGCAGCGCCAGACTTAACCATTGTGACCGAGAAGTCATGGAAAGAGATTTATTAATCTATGTATGTATGACCATTGAGGGGCCCTATGCGAAATGGATTTCGCGGGGCCAAGTTTGGGTAGGGAAGCGGATAATAAGTGAAATTTAAGAGTTAGTATTAGAAAATAAATTCATCTATGCATTTCATTCATTCTTTACTACGTACAGAATTACTTTATGAGCCTTGCGTGTAGCAAAGTCATACAGTATATCATAATAATTCTGTTTCATACATTGATCACGCTTAATAGCAAGAATTACCAAATGTTTCAATCTATCTTTGAGAATTGTTGACCTCAAGTAATACTTCATTAGTTTGAGGCGCGAGAAGCTTCTTTCACCAGATTACACAATTACGAATGATGCATAATGCCACGCGTACGATTGGCGTTTTCCATATTGAATGACACCCCAAAATGACAATTTTTGTGAATATATTTCCATATATTTTAAGGACTTTTTCATATATTTTGCCATTTCTGGAGATTTCCAGCAGCTCCTGGTAAATGGACAGGAGGGCGCGGGAAATCTGGCTAAAAAAAAAACAGTCTAAGAATATAATTATAAGAATAATATAGAGAGACTTAAGTCTTAAGACTAGATCTAAATAAAAGATTTAAAAGACTAACTAATCTAGCTAGACTAGATGATCATGATGTAGACCCAGACCATTGTCAGGAAAGAAAGGATTTTAATGGAGCGTTTGGCCTATTTGCGCTTACTAGATTCTAAGAATAGATCTAGTATCTAGACTACTAGATAGTCTAAATCTAATTTATCTCAACCATATCTTCGTAATTCTCTCTATATTTTTCATTTGGCATTCAGTATTTTCATTTTGCATTATTAATAAATAATGAAAATAACAGAGATTTTTTTTGTTGGAATTCAGACTTGGCAAAACAAAAAAATGGTGAATGCGGACGGTAGGCATGTCTGCCTTCCGTTTAGAATGGTCATTTGTTATGCAATGTATGTTAACTATTGGGGAAAAATTGTTCTGATTAAGTTAAAGATGAACAGCAATTCTAGTCTATCATCACAAATGATCTTAGTCTATCATCACAAACACAGACAAGAAAACTGAGAACTAGTAAAGATTCTTTGTGATCAGCTAGTTGGGAAAGCAAAAGACACTTTTCTCTGACTTTGGATGACAATAAAGATTTTTCTTAAACTGCATATCTGCTGATTTAATAAAACATAACACAACTACGATAGATGATCTGTCTACAATTTGGAATATAGGTTTGGCATGGGATACTTTGCTACACATTTCTACAATTGGGTACCATAAATATCTTATGCTCCAACAGTAGCATCAATGAAAATTAGTGTTTGCATTTTGTATGTTATGTACAACCCACCATTAGGTTTTAACAATTTATGTGGACCATCAAATCTTAATGAAAAAGGTTGCTGCCCCTGTATTAGAAAGTTACATGTACTACTGAAAAGGAAGCACACAATAAATATACGTATGTATATAAATATATATATAAATGTATATGATGATTCTTTCAATATGAAAATTAAATACACATATATTCACCTTCGCTTCCTTTTTCCAGATTTCCTAACAGGCTTGTGGGGATGAATTTCCTCCTTTGCAGCCTTTGTTATCTCAGGTATGGTCACTGTTGTTGTAGTGGAGGATTGACAGGAAGTCATACTAGTACTACTCATTATATTGATGGGGCTTTCAGGCTTTGCTTCAGTGCCAGCATCTAATGATTTAACATCTGTTGGTTCATCAACATGTGTCTCTGATTTCAATTCTAGTTCCACTGAACTTTCTTGTGAACCTGAGCGGGAATGAATAGTACTGCTACCTAAATGGCCCTCATGCTCCTTTAAAAAAAAAAAGAAAAGAACAGGTTTTAAATGAAATAAAGGCAAAATGAAATTTTCATAGTTTTTATTGATATATTTTTTTTATTATTACCTTTTTAGGCTTTACATCCAGACATTTTTTAGTGCCAGTTTCTCCTCTTGCTAAGGCTTCTTTGCGTCTTTCCTCCCTCCTTTCCATTTTTTCAAATGCTTTCATTATAGCATCAAGTTTTCTTTCTTCTCTAGTCTGGAACAACAAAAATATTGCATGCTCTCATTTTAATATTTATTAAGTGTGAGAATAGTGAAAATTTAAAAAAAAAAAAAAAAAAATTGTATTTGTACACATCAAAGAATTTTTTTCCCTTATGTGGCTGTTCGTACAATATAAAAAAAAACTCTGCCTAAAATCTTTAAGAACCAAAAATATTTTGCAAATACCTGGTATCAAGGTTACGCGGCGTTCCAGTACCACCTCATCGTGGTCGCCGCGTGAACACTCCGCTCTTTGGGAGTGGCCAAGGGTACTGGTTGCTTGCCTCTGATGAATGGGCAGCCGGCAAGTGTAAAAGGAACTCAAAGGGGTTATGTCCAGCCCCCCCCCCCCCCCCCGTGGGGCCCCAGGGCAACGGTTAGTAAGAGACTCACAGGTTCTCCGCAAAGCGGATAGCGCTGGACACCAACTCAACGGTTGGTGGGGTTCTCCTGGGACTCGGCTGATTCGCAGGTCTTTCTTTTGGCAATGACTGGACTGACTGGCGCGGCCTTAGCAGGCTGCATCGGGCGGACCGGTTGGCGTCCACGAGCTAGGCTCTATCTAGCCCGTTCCCTGGCACGCTAGTGGCGGAATCCGCCGCGACTAATGGCAACTCTGACACTGGGAATGTCAAGAAACATGCGCCGCCCCACTCCTGCCTTGCAGGAAACTTATATGCCAAACTGTGGCGGTGATTGCTTGGGCAGGTCTCTGCCTTGCCCTTAGTGGCGACACAAGTATAGGCCATGCACGCTGCTGCATTAGAGCAGTAACTAAGGCCGCCAACAGCCTTAACCATACAACCATGATAGGCACAGACACAGAAAAAAACGGGCACGAGCAGACCCGAACAGGCTCCATGCGCTGGGTAGTGGGCGTCAGGCCTGGACACGAAAAGTCAGCTACTAGTCGCCCCGCGACCTCGATGAGGGGGAATTTGTCAGGTCGTGAAAAGTTAGCTAAAATTCCTCCATAGAGTCCTGGGAGGAATCCGACAGAGCATGTGGTGTCTGGCAGCGCATGCGTCACCCAGATCACGACGATCCATGGTGGCGACTGAGGAGGTCAGAGCAGTCAATAGTTGCGCAGTGCAGGACAGAACATTGTCCTATTGGGGCATACTTTGCCCGGTTCCGCACTAACTTTGACTCCCGATGCCGTCACTGTGGAGAGAGCGTCGAAACAGTGTCGCATGTCTTGTAAAATTGTCCCCAGCTCCGCGAGCTAAGGGGGGGACTTGCCTGTGCAGTCACTCGACTTGTATGGTAGCTATGAGGCACTACGCCGGATGGCTAAGTTTTTTGCCAGAGCACTACGGGAGGACTAGTCCTTCCTGCTCTGATTTTTCAATAGTTCATCTCAGGTATCAAGGTTATTCTTAATTCAAAGACCATGAAAAAATATATAATGGTGTAATCTTTCAAATATTTTTTTTCTTCACTATAACAGTTTAACCTATAAAAACTTACCATTTTTCTTGGACATTCAGCACCAGCATTAGAGTCGTCTGATTCATTTCCTGCAGCTAGTGCTGCAAGGGTAGGCAAATCATTTCGAACCTCCAAACTTTCTTCAGGATCCTCTTGGCTTTGTCTCCGACAGGATAGTCTTCTTTCTCTTTTTATTTCTTGATGATGATAATGGTGGTCTTTTCCTTCCTTGTCTTTTGTTTTAGTCTGCACATGAAAACAGCCAATTTGATTGAATTTCATGATAATAAATCTTTTTCTTTTTTAATGCTTAGACCACATGAAAGTTCTTACCTCTTTTATCTTAGAGTTTTTATCCTTACAAGGAACCAGTAACTTGGCCTCTGGTTTCTCTTCTTTGATAGATTCTTCAGATATCCGACTACCTCTACGAGACGATGTGGCTGATTTTGGATGAGGTGCAGGTGGTGGAGCAGGTGGAGGAGGTGCTTGCTATATTGTTATATAAACAAATGTAAGGAAACATAAAAATAAAATGTTTTAAAATAAGTATTAATTTCAAATGGTTTCAGCAATATAAGGGTAAAAGGTTTTTACTAATAATTTTATGCCAATTAAGAATAAGTGATAGTCATTGGTGAAAGCCATAGGTGAAATTCAATTTCTTATTTTAGGATGACCAGAATTTGAAAGTAAAATGTACTTACATGTAATAAATCTGGTACTTCAAGTTTAAGAGTTTTTGCTAAATCTGGCTGTTCGTCCAAAAGAGCAGATGCAGCCAGTAAGGTTGAGACATTTGATAGTTTAATTGGACTGCTAAGTTTTGGAGGTGGGCTTGTGGGTAAAGGAAGTTTGACTGGCAATGTTTTATTAGGTGAAGCCAATGTTTCATTAGGACTAGCCTGGATTGTGCTTGTGTTAGATGCTTCAAATAAGGAATTGGTTTCTACTTCAGTACCTGAAACTCGTCTTCTACGTTTAACAGTAGGATCTTTAGCTGATGACCTTTAAAATAAAATTCAATAAATAAATAAACTATCAATGTTATGCCAAAATACAAATAAAATAATTGCATCATTTATTTGAGCTTAACAGTTTAAATGTATATTTTACTTGAATACTTACTTATGGGCATTCCGAACTTTTTTCCAAAATCTGGATACAATGCAATTGTTTTTTATGCAAGCACATTCAACACAAAAGGAACTAAAGAAAAAAAAATGTAAGCAACAAAAATTAATGCATAAAAAATTTTTTGATTCAAAACTAGCCGGATATGGCCAAAGGCCTTAGTTTGTGTATCACTGATCTAATGCATTGGAATTAGATCTATGTCGAATATGGCTACATGTTTCCTAACACTATATTTTTCACATGAAAAGAAAAAAGAATATGAAAATGGGGTTTATCTGTTTAGCAGACATTCATAGCTAATATTAAATACTGTGAAAATGGGTTTACCCCATTTGTTAAAAAAGTTTTTTTCTTCAATAGAAATAAATGAAGGTATTTTTATGTAGAAATATTGCCTTCTTGTTGTGGGAGAGTCCTTGCAGTGATTTTAGGAACATTCATGCCAAATGTTATCAAGATTGGTCAAATGGTTTTGGTTCAATAAGTAACATTCATAATCCTTACAATGTGCATTATATAGAAGTAAAACAAACAAAAAAAAAATTAAAGAAATTCAGAGCAATTTCTTGAAAACTATAAATAACCTAATGTGATTTTCTTAAAAAAATCTAACAGTTCTTTTTTAAGTTTTTAAAAACTAAAGATTTGATGTGAGATTGCAGACAGAAGTTTGAGTAATGTGAAAGTCATCCATTTCATCAGCAATTACTTACCATTCTTGATAATTGTAATCAAAAGCAATGGTAATTTCTGAACCAACAACAATTTCTTTCTGTGAGACTATTACAAAATATACTTTTCCTTGCGCAAACAAGTGCTTGACCTAAAAAAATTGACATCTTTTGAAATACTAAGCCACATTTTTAATACTTTTCAAGAATTATATAAATAATAAATTATTTCACACAGAATACTAACATTTCAATATTAAAATAATTGTACTAAAATTTCAAAGATGTATTATTTAAATTTTTCAGTAAAAGTTCTTCAACAAAACTTACCTCAGAATTCGGAGTGCATGACCTTCTGATAAATCTGGCTTCATTTCCAAAAACTCTTGCATCAACACAAATATCAACGTCCAATTTGGAGTAAAAAAGAACAAATGGCTGTAACCTACAAAAAAAAAGTGTTTTTTTTATGATATAGACAATACAATTATTAATTTAAACATTTATTTTCAATTAAAAACAGAAGTTTGAAAAAATTGTGATAAATAAAATTAAAAGAAAATCTCACTTTTTAAATGAATTGACAAATGCATACTCTTGATCGTAATCATGTCTAAGCATGACTTTACCCTTGTACTCTATGATTACCTGACCAGCAGGAATTTCTTGTGTTGCTTTTAAACCCTAAGGAAACAAAGACACTTTAATAAAACTTGAAAAAAAGTAATTATCAGACCCTAAGAACAAATATAATAATTACATGTCAATAATGCACTTATAAAAACCATATTAATTGTTAGAATTTTATTAGCAAGGGTGTCATTCATTTTCCAAGTAAACCCTAAAATTTAACTTTACATAAACTTAGCAAATTTGCTATTAAGTGAGCTGGCTGAAATGTTCTTAATTAAAAAATTTGTGAAAAAAAATTGAACAATAAAAATTGATTTGCATATTTACTCGCCATAAAACAATGGTCACTGTAATACAAATCAAACAAAGGTACAAAAAACAAAAAAACAACAACCCAATAATGTAAAATTCTAGGAAAAAAAAAATGTATATACGTATATAAATTACAATAGATCACACTAATAGAAAATACACATGAGATATTAAAAAGATACCCTTTAAAAAACACATTACTTATGCAGAAAAAACAGAAACCATCACAAACTGCATGTGTCATGAAGGTAATCAGCTTTTAAAAGTGAAAATTAGATTGCACAGGTATCACTAAGTTTTATAGGAAGAAGCATGAGTAAGTGGAAAAGTAAAATGAGTGTTATATATCTTGAAATTCAAATGACAAGAGACATAGCTGGTGAAAAGGAAGGCAACAGAAAAGCAATGTCCACATAAGTTGTTAACAATTTCTGTAACAAGTGGTTGTGGAAACTAAAGGCAGTCATTTTCCTATTTTCTTTACAACTACAACACTCCTGATCTGCATCATCTTAAACAGCTAGTCAAGCATCCATGAAACAGTATTATATGTGAAAATAAATAATATCTATGTGAATCAATTTATAAGTTTTTGATTTTAGTCTACAAATGTAAACAATACAGAATTTTGGATCCTTCAAAGCACAAAGATTACTGAATAAACTATTAAATGATATTAATTAGACTAATATCAAACAATTTCAGATTTTAAAAAATTACCTTTCTATTTTTTTTGACGTCTGCTACTGTTGTACATGTGTGATGTGTTAACACATGCTCTGGCAGTAAAGAGGAAACATCCAACTAAAATAAAAAGTAACAACCAATTTATTATTAAAAAGTAATTAAAATATAACTTTCTTTTACTTAAAACAACAAAAAATCAAGCATATTTAAAAAAAAAAAAAAATTCAATATTAAAATATGTCTAAGGGGCAAACTTTAACATGAAATGGAACAGGGGCAGATGACAAGTACAGTATTTTAAGTATTTGATCATCATTTTGACAAGGAAATACAAAATGCTTAGTTCAGGCCACCTTGGTTGACAATAGACAACGATGAATAGGATGATGAATAAGATAGGTGCTAACTACAGATCACTATCTTTTACCTGAATAAAACAGAATTTATTCTAAGGATCTCAAAAACTTATTGACTAGTACAACAAAAATCATTACAATGTTCAGTAAAAGAACAAAACAAAGATAATATTCTCAGTATTCTGTTTAGAAAATTTTTATCAGCCATATCAATTACTGACCACATTAGAATTACTGACTAACTCCTTTACAGCTGCACTATACTGGTTTTCATTAGCATGTTCATATGAATCAGTCCATGGGCTGCCAAAATAAAAAAAAATTGTTTAGATTATTCATATCTTTTTATTTTCATAAAACAAATCCTAATATTCTTTTATATTCATTTATTTAATGAACAACTAATGATGTTAAAATATTGTAACTGACAAAAAAAGAATAATAAAAATGAAAACTTCAATAACACTGTTGGTTTTTTGTCACTTATTTTTTTTAAATAAGATCCTTTCATTGACTCTGTTGCTATTATAATTATATAATTATAATAATTGTGCAAAGACTAAGCTATACATAATTGTTTATTTTTTATCAATTTAAAGTAGGCCTATACAGTTTACTAGAGATGCTTGATGCTGTTTCTCTTAATGTTAGTCATAACTAATGTGGATGATTAACTTTTTCCCACAAAACACAATATAAAAGTTGTAAAATGCTAAAGAGTAAAGCGCATGTTGTTGAATGCGAGTGAAGGAATGAAATAATTAAGACATCTATTTTAATCATAATTTTATTTTATACAGTATTAAAATGTTACATCATACCTTTGACTACTATTCCACGGATCAGCATTCAACTGCTCTACCGTTAACAATGGCCTATTTTTTATTTTCCCTATTTTGATCTTCTGTTGGCCTTGCTTAAACAACTTGAAAAAAAAAGTTCAAATATGTTAACATCCTTAAACAAAAAAAAATGTATATATTATTATTTATATTTAACTTTAAAAAAAAAAAAAATACATTTACTTTCTTAGGCTTTGAAGCTTTTATGTTCTCTTTCTCTTTTTTCCCAGGCTTCTTTATCTTTTTCTGTTCAAGTGTTTTTCCAATTTTTAATTTTAATGGTGGTTTATCTTTTACCTTCGTAGTGCGCTTGTGTTTTAGACCTTTTTTTTTGGTAGAAGGAAGTTTCTTTCCCATCGAAGCTAGGGCATTGGCTGCTTCTTCAGGATCTGTATCAGTTGCACTTGAATCTGACAAAACATTACGAGCTAAAAGAAAACAAAGTATAATATTAAAAAGATAAATAATACTTTTAAAAATGTAAATAGCACAATAATTATCAACTGCAAATTATTATTAGAGCAACAAAGTATAATTTTAAAAGATAATAATTAATGATTTAAAAAATTTTATAAATTAATTGCAAAAAATAACATAATAATTATAATAGATAAATATAATAATTTGACTACAATACAGTCAAAGTTAATATTGAAATTGATTACAATATTATTGAATTACACAATCTAAGAGGTGTAGATGTGGATTTCAGTTTTCCTAGTAAGGTACATTAGTTCTTAAAGAATACAGAAACATGATTACACAATGATGTATATACATCGAGTAATAAGAAAAATTTTTTTTAGCAAACATTACCAGCTAATTCTTCTCTTTTTCTTTTCTGTAAGGCTTTAGCTTTGATGGCATCAAGAGTTCTGGGCTGACATATCTCACAAAAGTAACTTTCAGGGATATTATTTCTATCTACTCCCATGCAGTCTATGTGCTGCCACACACTGAAATACATATTATTTTATATTCATTCTTGTACAATAAAATTATCATTTTTTTATGCATATATATATATATATATATATATATATATATATATATATATATATATATATATATATATATATATATATATATATATATATATAGCATTATTTCTACAAGAAACATCTTCCCAGCATTAAAAGGACTTTGTTACCTGCACTTGTCACAACAAATCATGTAACCATCATCATGGAGGTAACCACATATGCAACGTGTAACACTGTCTTCCACAACCTCCTCTGCCACAGAGACAAGAGGAGTTGTCTTAACCTCTTCTTCCATTTGCACAATGCCATTGACTTGTAAAGGTGACGGGGGCCTGGGAGAAATTGGTCTTGGTGGTGATGGCGGAGGAGGCATGCCATAATTATGATCCTATATAAAGAAAAATATTATAATTTTCTTGCAGGTTTTATTTATCCTTATAGGTATACTGTTATATTAATAATTGGTTGAAATATTCATTACCTGGTATGGCAGACCAAAACAGCTGAAGCTATTAAGAGATTGCGTACTGGAAGGAGGCAGAGGTCTTTGATAAGTATGTTCAGGTAGTGGAATGTCAAGAACATCAGCGCTGAAATAAATGTCAATTCTTTTAAGCAAAAGCATTAATAAAAATAATTGTTAGAAATTTATAATTATGTTTGAGCATTACACTGTATATAAATTATTGACATATTTTTTTCATGCTCAATATGTTTGAGAATCATATTCATCGACATTCTTGCAGTTGTAATCAAGCAATTTATAAAAATTTAAAAACATAATAAAAATCACAAAACCAAATATCTTTTCTTTTCTTTTTTAAAATTTGTTTTACATTTGAGTCTAAAATTAGTATAATTAGCTTCAAATTACTTATTTCCATGGCCAGATTTTTTTCTTTCAAATATATAATAAGCAAAAAATGTTCAGCCAAAAAAAAAAAAAAAAAAAAGGTTTTGGAGATGAAAAATAAACACCTGTTACTGCCTTAGAATGCAATTTGCCTAAACCACTAATCACTAGAAACTTACCTTTCCCCCCCTAAAATATATGTGAATAGGTTGAGCGTTTGGCACATGCACAAGAAACAGATTTTTGCAACTCAACAATCGTTATATATATAGGGCATTGAGAAATGCTTTAAAGAGAGAAAAACTCCCTGAAATCTGTCTAGCAATAGACAAAAATTAAGAAAAACAAAAATTTGTTGTGATTACAATAAAAACAACAACAAATACATTCCCATAAATAGAACAGACATAAGAAGTTCATTGAGTGACTATACAGATGTCTTGATCCTATTCATGTTTCTTAGTCAATGAGTAGTGTTATACAGTCTGACAGAGTAAGGAACGAACAAGTTTTTGTACCATTCGGTACAAGTTTTGATTGACAGAAGTCGCCGATTCACGATGACTTGATGTAGATATGATGGAGTGAGTGGCTGTTGTCTTTCAAGATTTTCCCAACTACTTGAGATATTATCGCTCAAAAATTTCAATTAAATATGGTTGTTTTGCGCTTGTGGTTTTTGATGCTCTTTTTATAAGATTGTCTAAGCAGTGCAACAGTTTAGATGAAATATTGCCTTGCCAACAGGTTATTTCATATATTAGCAGATTTGTATAGGACAAATAGCAGCTGGGCAATTTTCTTTGACAGAATTTAAGGTGGTCTTCAAACGAAAGCTTGTTGTCAACAATGACACCTAGATATTTGTATAAGTTAACTTGTATCAGTATATATATAGTTTATCTGTATTTTGTGTATCATTTGTTTGTTTCTTCTGAAATCTATTAGTTCTTTAGTTTTTGTGACATTCAGTTCTAAAAAGTGGTCAGTGCACCAGTTTCTAAAGTCTTCTATTGAGCTTTGATACTGAGTTACTTCTCCTGAAAAAAGACTTACTATGGCAGTATCATAAGGGAATTTTATGAATTCTCAATAGCTAAGGAAATAGATCACAGAATATCAGAAAAATACAATATAAGAATATGAGTTAATTAGACCAAACTGATAAGATGTTCTTTTTTTGTCACTTTCAATTACTTTTTTGCTAGTTTTCTCCTCAATGCCTATACAAAGTCTTGTCTTCTAGGTATCAACACTAAAAAGAAATGTCTTAGAAGGGCTAAATATTATTAATGGATATAATTTATACACACACTGAGTTTAGTTTGATAAAAATTTCAAAGATATGCTAATTTCTAATTACAAGAATTATTTAAAAGTTATGTTTAAAATAATTATCTTATAAGCTAGAGAAAGGAATGCTAAGAAAAAATAATTACTCAGTATATGACGATGATGCCTCATCTCCACTTCCATAATGCAACTCTTGACCACTGACAGACTTCACAGCACCAACTCGTAAAATTACACTCATCGCGAGGGTACAAGATGTAGATGTGGACTTTCTACATCCTCTGCTTTATTATCAATGAACTTTAACATTTCAGAATATAACAGCGCTTAAAGAAAGAAAAAAAAAAAAAGAAAGAAAGAAATGTTGTTTAACAATTTAAAAAATAATAATAAAAACATTTAAAATAGAAATAACTTAGTTGTGCCAAAAAAAAACCATACTTTAACTCTTTGGCTCCGCAACAACGCACAGGACGTTGATTTAAAAAAGGGGAAAAAAGTCGGACCAATGCTGGGGGCATCGGCTATTTAAAATTATTTTTTTCTTTTCTATTTCTCCAATTCATGTTTTTTATTGCTTAATTTTTTTATCTAGAATAGTTTCCCTTTGCTAAACATCCGGAATTTCCTTCATTTAACGTGTTTTTATTTTGTACAAAGTTTGTAAAGAGATGACATTTATTTTTTCTGTGTGCGTGTTTTTTTTAACATGGAGCTTCAACCAAGGCCATATAAACTTTGTAGATCTAAATATTTCTTTGATAAAGAAGTATAATAATTCAGATGACAGTGATTTTGTTTCATCTGATGGTGATATTGATAAATCTAATTATATAGATCTAGTAAATTAATTTATAGATCTAGAATCTAGGGCTAGGTCTAGTAATGATGAAGTTTATCAGCTGATGAAGCCTATAGGGAAGCAGATCTGAAAGTAAAGAGAAGCTGTCGGCAAGATAAACGGGACTGGATTGAGCAGAAGGGACAAGAGGCACAAGCAGCTGCAAGCAGAAATGACACAAAAATCCTCCATCGTATTGTCCGAGATCTCACTGGAGCAAAGGGTGGACATGGGGCACCAATAAAAGACAAGCAAGGCAAAACGAAAGAAGAACAGGATGCAAGATGGGTAGAGCACTTTAAAGAGACCCTTAACCAACTGTCGCCAGACCTAACTTACATATTCAAGGACCCATCTCCAGACAATGATCTCAAGGTCAAGACCAGACCCAATAACTGCTGAGGAGGTTACCATGGCCATTGCAGTGCTAAAGAATAACAAAGCACCAGGACTAGACATGATATCAGCAGAAATGCTAAAATATGGGGGACAGTGCATTGTTAACAGAATGACTGATCTCTTAAATATCTGTTGGCGAACTTCAAAAGTCCCAGAGGACTGGCAAAAGGCAGACTGCAACAACTGGAGGGGTATTACTCTCCGCTCTGTCCCAGGCAAAGTTTTCAGCACTGTTTTGTTGAGACGGCTTCAACAGTCTGTAGATAAAAGGCTCAGAGAAGAACAAGCAGGTTTCTGAAGAGCAGATCATGTACAGAGCAGATTTTCGTTTTACCAAATATCATAGGACAAAGTCTTGAGTACCAACAACAGCTAACGATCAGTTTCGTGGACTTCAAAAAAGCGTTTGATAGTGTCCACCGAGAGTCACTATGGAAAATAGTTAGAGAATACGGTATCCCAGAAAAATTCGTCCAGATCCTACGACACCTTTACAATCAGTCTAGTTGCTGCATTAAAACAGAAGAGGGAACAACAGAGTTTTTTACAATCGAGACAGGTGTGAGACAGGGGTGCATCTTATCTCCCTTCCTTTTCCTCCTAGCCATCAACTACATAATGAGGAGAGCAATGAACCAGACTGCCTTGGGTATTCCATGGCATGAACAACTCTGATTGACGGACTTGGACTTTGCTGATGATGTTGCACTACTCGGGGCTACAAATAAATGCATTCAAGAAATGACAGAGAGCCTAGACAGAGAGGCACCCAAAATTGGCCTCCACATAAACTTGGATAACACTAAAATTATGCGAGTGGGATATAAGGCAAAGGGTGTCCCCCGTCAGACTTGGCGAGTCAAAGCCTGAAGAGCTGGACAAGTTCATGTACCTTGGCAGCATCATAACAAATGATGGAGATGCTTACCATGATGTAGCGTGCCGAATAGGAAAGGCAGGGAGCATTTTCCAAAGGCTGCAGTCTATTTGGACTAGCCAAGCCATTGGCAGACATGCCTACCCCCAAGACCCAGAATGTGGAACACTCAGGTTGAAAATGTGGAATTTTGGGCCCCAATGTGGAACATACACGCATTTATGTTTGTACGCAATATAAATAAAACTTCAATTATATTACTTTAATAACAATACTAGTTTGCTGTTATAAATTTTATGTAAATAGTATAATATAATTAAAAGTAAGAAAACCTTTAATTCATAATTATGTCCTTTGCTTTTCTAGGGCTCTACTCTAGTCACTCTAGAAGTTGTCTCTAGTGCTAGATGTAAAATAATTTAAGAGTCTGTCTACTAGTAGTACTAGTCTAGGACTAGACCTACATCTAATCTAATAAAATAAATAAGTCCTCTAAGTCTAAGAACACAGATTATAATAATAATATTATAGATCTAAATATTTATGTCTAGATCTATGGACTTAATTGAGAACTAAATTTATTACATACGATAATGATGCATAGAATTCTAGAGATCTATCACCTTCTATGTCTATTTCTCTAGATACTAAGATAGATCTAGATTTAGTATCATCTATCTTTAATCTAGTTAAATCTAGTAATCTAGTGCTGGATCTAGATACTACTAATTTAGACTATGTAATAAGTAGATATATATATATAGCCTTATTTAGGCCTTAGCCTTACTGTGTCTAAGTTAATTAATTATATTTAGGTCTAGATCTCTAATAACCTATTTGAAAAAATATCCTTTTCTTAGACTTAGATTACTTAACTTAGTCTTTAAGTTTAGAAGCTAAGAAACCTAAGAAACCAGACTAGTCACGTTACTGTTAGAATAGCGCCTTTGTCTGGAAAAGAAAGGGATTTGAATGGAACATTAGGCTTATTAGCACTTTCTAGAGTCTAGATTCTAAGAATAGATCTAGTATCTAGACCTAGAGTACTAGATCTAGATCTATGTCTAGATCTAGCTCAACCATATCTTCGTAAATTTAGGACACACCGGGTCCGGGAGGAGATGAAATGTAAACAATAAACACAGACCTAGATATATGATATATTTTATTTTGCATTCCGTATTATTAATAAATAATGAAAAATCTGCTATTTTTTTTTGTGTCGGAATTCAGACTTGGCGGAACAAAAAATCGTGAATGCGGAACATATGAGCTTTTTAAATGCTTTTGCGGGACGGTTCCGCATAATGCGGGACTGTAGGCATGTCTGCATTGGACTCAAGACAAAAATACACCTTCTCAACACAATTGTCATTCCAACTGCTACATATGCATGTGAGACGTGGAAGTCATCTGTCAAAATTGAGAAAAGACTAAATGTGGCTCAACAGAGATGGCTGAGACGGATTTTGGGAGTCAGTTACACAGACCAGATCTCAAACAAGGAAATCCTATGCCGAACTGGGAGTCGAACACTTAGTGAGGTTGTGACTGAGCGTCGCATGAGGTTTGCGGGATATGTTCTACGTCAAAATGAATTACAAACACCAAGAGTTGCGATAACATGGAAGCCAAAACGAGGAAAGCGCAAACAGGGACGTCCTCGTATTACCTGGCGACACACCTTCATGGAGGACCTCAGAACAGTGGACACCAGGTGGGAGGAGGCTTCAGACATTGCCAGTGACAGATCATTATGGAGACAGCTTTCCGCCCAATGCGCCAAACGGTGCAGGAGGACCTAAGTCTAAGAAGCAGCTCCACCCCCAGCTAATGTTCAATGTAGATCTAGAAATAGTTTAGCTGTCTCTACATCATCTAGATCTAAATCTAATCAGATAGAGGTAGATCTCTAGATCTATCATCTAGGCACTGAAACAGATCAATTTCAGATTTGTTCCATCAAGAAATTGGGTTGTCAACCTAGACTTAGTCAGCACTGCATCTATTGAGCTGGAATGTTTTTTTTTTTTCATTGACAATCACATTGTTGATAGTCTTGTCAGCAAAATAAATAGCTATACTGACCATAGGATTAAATTGAACACCCCTGCTAGAATAAGATCCATTTTCAGAGAATGGAGACCTATAACTATAAAGAAAGACAGAGTATGTAAACACTGTAGGTCAGGGAGAACGGTTTATGTTTGCGCTGGATGGGAGTTGAACCCACACTTCATATTGACTGCTTCCATGAATATCGCAACTAGAAGGAATATTTATATACTAAGTACATGAAGAATTTAAGAAGAAAATATAATAAATATATATATGCTGTACAGTTGGACTAGTTTTAGGGTAAAAGTTTTTTGTTCCAAGAGTGTTGCTTTTTTTATGGGTGTTTTCATTAAAGTAGTGACATTGGATTATTAGTTCCAGTTTATTATTTTTTGCATCTATTGCTGTTTCTTCTATGGTGTTCTGTAAACAAATGGATAAAAATGAGAAAAAAAGCTATTTGGATTCAATTTGAACAATAAATTTCTTGTAACATGCACTTGGATGGATATTTTCAATGTCGGTGAGTTTTTCATTTTTAATTTTTATATTCAAAACCCAAAATTACAAAAACATGATTTGCAAACTAGAAAACATAAGAAATGGAAAGAGCATCCATTTCTCTTTAATTCTATATCAAATTTATTATTTTCCAATAATAAATAAAAAAGTTATACAAGTTATATCGAAGCAAAGTAGCGCACTCTGAAATGGTGGAAAAATTAATTCCGTCCAAAAGTGGCAAATAATTCAGAAGTAATTCCGGAGCCAAAGAGTTAAGGAATTTTTATTTTCTCTGTATATTACTCATTATTTACAGGACTTAATTGCAAAATTTCAAATTAGATTTTTTTTTACCAAAATGTTTAAAGAAGTAGAGGACTATTTCAAAAGTCTTAAATGTAAATTTATATTGAAATTATCAACAAAATACATTTCTAAAACTAACTCAATGATCAATTATCACTAATTCTCATGCTTGCTATGGGTGATAAAACGTGAACATTTAATGTTATTCCTTTACAAGTTTATATAAGCCATTCTCTCTCACGATCAAAATAAAATTACCAAAACAATTTATTATTTGCAACAAAATGTTTTTTTAAAGCCAACATTTAAATGTCTCATTTCCTTCTGCTTTAAACACATATTAACACTTTTTTTTTTGGTGCATTACTTTCTTTCAATCCATTTTTTTAAATTTAAATTTATGTTATTTTTTCTACAAAGATCTATTATTCCAGTCTGAAATGTAACGACTGACGACTTGTCAGTAGTTTTAATTTTTAATTTTTATAATGCAAAATTTTATTAATATTTGGCTTTATAAATAAAAAATGTGTGTTACATAAAAGGGCATGCATTTCCCTTAAATTCTATACCAAATATAACACTTTCTGATGGCAAACAAAAAAGTTATTGAAGTTAAATCATAACATGGTAATGAACTATAAATAAGCAAAATGAATAATTCAGTTTGAACAAGTGGTCATGAACAGTTACAGTTAAATCTCTATGCTTGACACCCAGTGACTTAGATACTATCAGTTAAAGGAAGTATGTGAAAAGACAATGAATTTTTGTCTTATGTCCAGTTTAGGATTTGAGTGGAAAGAAAACAATTTATACAAAAAATGTGAAGGAATCCTTTTTTAACAAGATCTAGGATTTGTCTGTTAATATCAACACCCTAGATTTGCTTTAAATTGGCTTAAATCTGGTATAGCAAGATTTCAAAGATAGTTTCTTGAGCCTAGAGTAATTCTATCAGGGTGAAATATTGAAATTGTAAATAATGTGTGAAATTGCCCAAAATTGTGGCTTTTGATGTAACACGGAACACCGTGGTATGATTGAATTAATATCATACTAAAACTGCTAAACATTGCATTTCTGTTACAACAAGCATGAAAGATTTCTTTGAAAGTATTTTTTTTTCCTTAAAAGTTTTCTAAACATGCACAACGAGCATAAAATAGGTTGAGTCTCAAATGAAGCGCCTGTGCTGCGTGTGTTAAGAATGGGATTATTTTTCCCACGACACTACTTTTTATGAATGAGAGAAGTGCAATTTCCGCTGGAAATACTAGCATAGTAATTAACAGGAGTACTTAAACAATAGCGTGTCCCACAATTAATGATTGATGCGCCTGAAGCGTTGACATGATCAATATTGTACAAAAAACTCATTTAAACTGTTTTTTTTTTTAAATCTTTTGTGGAACAACAACAACCCATCAGGTACGTAGATATTTCATTATTCTACTGAAATTTAAGCTTATTACAAATAAGTTTGATTGCAATATCCTAATCAGAGTGCTTTTTTAGTACGAGGTTACTAAATTTAACCATTTAATCATGATGTCACGTGAAGCGTCTTGAATACAATTTAGTCTTAAATCGTAAAATTAATCAATTTTAAAACCTGTTACTAAACAAAACATTTATATTTTTAAAACAATTATGTTGATGTACTAGTGGACGTGTGTAGGAATTTAAAAATAATCTACATTTTTAAATTTTGATAAGTAAATTGGATTAGGCGTTGAGGCGCTCCATGGGACCCCGTGTTGGTGTTTTCCATGCATAAATTATGGCCTCACATGTAGCGTCTAGTACGAGTTCAGGTTATTAAGTTTTTTGTATTCATGGAAAGTTTCAATTTAGATTAAATAATTTAAATATATGCAATAAAATATTTTCATAATTAATAATTTTAAATGAACATTTTTTGACATCTTTCATTATATTTTTTTTTTTGTAATTTTACTTTACATCCTTTGAGGCGTTTTAGTTGACAACACTTCATTTGTTTACTAATGGTGTCCTAGTTAAGTCCAAATAGATTTGAGTGATATTTTGTTAAAGATTTTACAGTGTCAGATAATATTAGCTACATCTAAAATAATAATAGTGGTAGTGTTTAGAAATATTAAATAGTTAAAATTTACTTATTACTGGAAATAAGATTTAGATCTATTTGATTTTTCGTTGGAGGCGCATCTCGGGCACTTGTATTTAAAACTTTTAAGAGCTAGACTAGATTAGAACTAGTCTAGATCTAGTTCTAGTCTTTTTTATCTAATTCATTATCTAGATTTATTCTAGACCTAGATCTAAAATCTAATGATCTAATTCATTATCATTAGATCTATTTACTCTTGATCAAGACTATTCAAGACTTACTCAATTAGATCTAAATCATTATCTAGATTTACTCTTGATCTATACTAACTAGACTAGAACTAATTCATTATCTAGGTCTAATTCTAGATAATAAATAAAAAAGTAGATTCTTTCTTTAAATTGACAAGTAATATATTTGTATATCCAGAAGTTCAGGATATACAATTAGTGTATGCAGACATGATTGTTACTGAAGTGATGGCAATAGTTTGAGAGAGTAGAGAGTGGAAGGCTTTGATTTCTGAATTTGTCAAATGAAATATGTGTACAGATTTATGAATTTTCTTTTCTATATTTTTTAAACCTATTTCTATGTGTTAGACCAGGGCTGGCGAACCTTTTTCAGTCCGAGTGCCAATTAATTTCAATTTAAAAACAATGAAGATTGTTGCGTGCCCAGTAGCTCTACTAGTGACGCCGCTATATAAAAGAAGTGCTACAGCCAGTAAGTCAACTGCATGTATAAAAACAGCTTAGTAACAACATTACTTGTTTATTCAATTTTATTATCCTGACCTACAGATTTGAAGTCTTAGGGCAGGTCAATCAGTGCGACTTCTGCTGTTGTGTGGTAGACGATAACAGTTTGATATCTGGTGTATACCGTGTATTCTTCAAAGTTACACACGCCGCACTTAGTTCATCGGTCAAGCAACTTCTGGCATCTGATTAATATAATTCATTGTAGAAAATAAAGATTCGCATGAGTAAGTAAACGAGAAAATTGACAGAATAGATGTTGCTACTTTTATCAGAGAATTGAAAGTTTTAGGCAGGTCATTCCAAACTTGAAGAATCTCATTTTCTGCTAATATCTGAGGTTCTAATGATCCATTTAACCGTTCACGTTCAATTAATTCAAGTCGTATTCGTAAGTTAATAAATTTCTGTCTCCAAATTGCGCTGGACTGAAACTCAACAAGTTGCATTTCAAAGTCGTGTAATCCCATCCAAGAAAACATGGTCAAATCCAGAGTTTCTAACTGGATATTTTATAAATTTGGAGGTGTACTCGAATTTTCGAAATTGTTCAAAACGCAGTGAAAATTGTTCAGCAGTTGTGTCAATTATCTCTAAAAATAATCTTGTCTGATAATCTTTGCCGGTAGTATCATGAACTTTTAAATCATCATAAAATTTCTTCAGTTTGTTAAAATATTTTAATTCTTCCTTCTCTATGTCACGTTTGTAAATCTTCAACTTTTTCTCAAATGCTGTCAAGATGTCAAATGCCTGATCGACAGATTTTCCGAAACCTTGCAACTTCGTATTAAGTTCATTTAAATGAGATGAAAAATCGGTAAAAAACATTAGTCTGATAAGCCAGTCAACATTTGTCAATTCTGAACAATTTTGTTTGTTATCATCCATAAAGATTCGAATTTCATCAAGGCATTCCACAAACCGTTCCAGAACGTACGTTGTTGTACATTAATAAGCCAAAGTAACTGGACTGAACTTCATTTAGCAGCTGTTCAAATTTTCTCTAATTCAGTAATGAAGTTTACGGTTTTTGTTACACATTTCATAATGTCTTCAAGTTCCTTTAAGCCGTTTTTTTGAACATAGGGCTTGTTGGTGAACAATGCAGTGAAAAGTTATTAGTGGGTGTCCAACATGCCCTATAAACAAAGTAACGAAACCTGCATCTTTTCCAGTCATACTTGGAGCACCATCAGTTGTAACAGAAACTATTTTTTTGAGATCTACACCTGCATTTCTGAGTTCAGTCACAACAGTTTGACATATATCTGCACCTGTTGTTGTCTTTGGTAAAGTTGCTAATTTTATTAGTTCATCGTGTATTTCATTTTCTTTGCTATATTTGGCAATGATGGCCAGTCTGATGTTGCATCAGTACTTTCATCAAGGCAAATAGAATAGGCTTGACATGCATTAATATTCTTCTTTACTTGTTCTTGAATATTAACGTGCAATTTCATAACTCTTGCTTTAACCGTGTTTCGGCTTATTGGCAAATCCTTTATTCTCTGAATGACTTTATCCTTGTTTTGAAAGTCTTCAAACAAATAAGACGCACATTCTAACATTGCTTCCTTGATATAATCACCGTCACTGAAAGGTTTACCATGCTTAGCTATAATTTTTTAAACTTCAAAACTTGCAACCACTAAGTAAGAAGAACTTTTAACAAAGTTTACAAAAGAACTGGATTGTAAAATCGCTTTTTTTAACTCACGCGATATATGTTCTTTTTGCTCATCCTCGCTTTTGCCTAAAAGCCAGCTGTGATTGGACTCATAATGACGTTTTACTGATGATGTCCGACAAACAACACTTTCCAAATATATGGCACATAAGGCCTTGTTTTCTCTGTGAATCATTCCATATCTTTCAGTCCACCACTCTTGAAAAGGTCTTCTTCATTTAGTTTTCTTTTTTTTTTAATTTTTGAGAATGACAGGTTATGGTAAATATTCTGATAAAAATTTATTGATGGTAACGCTAGCAATCGATGTAAGACCGACACGTTTTCAGTATCAACAAAATGGCGGAAGCTAAAAAGATCTCGTTCAAATACAAGAACTATCTTGAAAAAAAATTATTATGCCCTATGCTCCCCAAATGAAACACAGTCATATGAACAAATTATATGGAATATGATCCACTAGCGCTTCTTCCATATTATTTACAGTTCTCGGAATTAATTGAACGTTATTAATTATGGTAATTTGAGATATCCATGATTTTTCCAAAAAACACATTTCTTAAGGGGGTCAACGGGTCAAAAATAATCAATTTTCATCAAAAAAATCGATTTTTCAAAAGTTGCATATTATGTTATAAAAATATCTTATAAATGATATTTTCAAGCTAAAATCATCAAAATATCAATATTTAGATGTAAAAAACGAGTTTGAAAGGGGTAGGGTGTAGCCCTTTTGTTCAAAATGTTGAAAAAATCGTCATTTTATGATGCCGATTACCACGTTGCCCGCAATGACAGTGTATCATGTTTGGTATGGTTGTAAAGCTTACGACCTCGTCTATACTGCCCTACAAATGACCCACATGTGTAAAAATAGCCATAGCCTTGAGACCGGTTTGAACAGCCTTAGTTCACATGTTTCTATTCAAATCCGATTGGATGCCGTATGTTTATATACAAAACAAACGATTTTGATTGGTTGTTGTCGGCCATGATGCTTGGATGTCAAGGATAACAACGATAGCCTCTTAGTATCGATAGTAGACCTTGTGCTGTCCACATGGAAGTATTGGCATTATACTAGGAAACAATACGCTTGTCTTCATCTTTATTTTCTTACGGTAAGAACAAGCTTTCTTCAATTTTTATAGATCTACATTGAATAAAAACGTTTTTTTTCGTAGATCTAGATCTAGATATAATAATCTAGATCTAGTACTAGACTCTACTATTACACTGTGACTATGACTATAATACTTCTGACTATACTATTACTATTAGCACTAGTAAAAAGTTGTTTAGACCTAGACCAGCGTGTTGTTTGCATTTTTACTGGCAAACTCAACTGTTTTAGTGTTTAGATCTACTATCAGTAACTAAACACTGTATCTATTCCTAGAAAACTAAGAATCTAGTCTAGATCTAGATTCTAGTCTCTGTAGTATATCGTAGCATATAGATCTAATATCTAGATCTAGATCTCTAATTATCATTTATTTATCTCGATCATCTAGACTCTTAAACTTAGACTAGTGACTAGTCTTGATCTAGAATCTAGAGTTAGAGCTAATCATCTAGATCTAGACTAGTATGGATCTGGATCTAATCATCTAGACTCTAGCTAGACTATTATAGTCTGGATCTAGAATCTAGATCTAATCATGATCATCTAGACTCTAGTCTAGTGTCTCTAGACTAGTCTGGATCTGGATCTTCTAATCAGCTAGACTCTAGATCTAGACTAGTCTGGATCTAGATCTAATCATCTACTAGAACTCTAGTAATAAAAAAAAAGTAGTAACTCTAGATCTAGACTAGTATGGATGATCTAGATCTAATCTTGAAGTCTTGATAGAGATAGACTAATATAGATCTAGTGAGATACAGACAACAGAGTCAAATTTAGATTTAGATCTAGAATATCAAGTTTTAAAAAAAAAATCGTAATCTCTAGATTTTAGATCTAGGAAAAGAGTTACCAACAAAAATACAACTCTTGATATGAGTATATCAGATATTATATGTAGATCGACACTTTTATGTTAGGTTATGATGCTTAGATTTAGTTTTTAGATCAATCAAAAACTTATTATAACAAGATCTAGATCTAGACTTCAGCTTTCTTTTTTTATTTTTTTCTTCAGCTAAAGTCGTCAACAAGACCATTTTGGACCACTGTTACACATGATACACTGATGCAGCTATCAGATAAGACTTTTTTTTTTCTACAAATATAATTAGCTCTGTATATATCAATGTTGTGATTATAAATAATTTTGTTTCTATTTCACTTCATGTATAACTTTTTTTTTCTTTGCTTTGTTTTTTGAACAGGCATATATGATCCCAGATTGTTGACAAGACCATTGCTTGCTGATGCTAAAACTTTCTGGAAAAATCACTGCTCTATTCAGATAAGACTTTGTTCTTTTTATGTGGATATACTTATATATATATATGTATATACATATATAGATAGATAGATATACCTGTATTTTTCAGTTGTTTGTAATATTTGTGCTTCTTATTTGTATTAGAATTTATACATTTTCTCATTTTTTTCTTTTTAGATAAAAATGCCTCCACTAAAACAATCATCAATAAAAGCTGCTCCTAAATCAGAGAACAGAAGAAGTAGACAATCAAAGCTTGCTTTGGAAGCCTTACTACGGAAATGTGCTGCATCCCCTTTGCTTACTTCCTCATCGCAAAATACACCTGTTTTTACCTCAGATCAAGTTACTTCAAATTCATCTGTTTTGACACCAGTGCCATCAACATCGCCATCTTTATCCTTACTAATGGACTCAACCTTGTCAACAGATATTCAACAAACTTCGTCAATACCTGCATCAAAACGCAAACTTGCTTATTTTGCAAATAAAGAATCCAGCCCCAAAGAATCTTCTTTGCCCACAACTTATGTCTTCTTAGAAACACTGCAGACCTTATTTGATGGCCTTCAATGTGGAAAATGTGGTACACAGTGTCTACAGCTGAACCATGATGCAAAAAACAAATCAGGGTTTGCAGTGCTTCTTCAGGTGTTTTGTGCCACATGTTCCCAAGTAAAGTCACAAACTTACACCTCGCCTAAAGTGGAAAAAATATTTACTATCAATAGGCAAGTGGTAGCTGCATCACTTGCAACTGGTATGGGCTATGCTGGACTTACCAAATTTTCTGAACTGATGAACATGCCGGTGATGCACAGCAAGTCCTATGCTCACCATACTACGCAAATCCACAAAGCTTCGACGCTATATTCCAAGAAAATCCTTGATGAAACAGCACACATTGTCAGAAATGCCTATCCTGAACAAGAAGGAAACAGTATTGTAGACATCGACATTTCTTACGATGGCACATGGCAGACCAGAGGACACAAGTCTAACTATGGTGTAGGATGTGTCATTGACAATCGGACAGGTCTTATAATAGACTTCCAAGTAATGTCGAAATACTGCCATGCTTGCAGCAAGAAAAAGGACCAACTGAACAAAAAAGTCATTACCAATGAACAATTTGTGGCTTGGCAACAGCTTCACAAGCCATTAAGCAACATCAACCACACCGGATCTAGCGGTAGTATGGAGCAGCAGGCAGCTCTTATCATGTTTTCCAGATCTATTGAGACATTCGGGTTGCGCTACAGAACTGTTGTGTCCGATGGTGATAGTAATACAATCAAAGCAATCCACAAGTCCAATCCATACGTGGGTCTAAATGTGGAAAAGCGCGAGTGCATCAACCACGTTAGCAAGCGTTTGGGTACAGCCTTACGAAATGTGGTGGACACTGCAAAAAAACAAAAAGTAACTCTTGGAGGTAATGGCAGAGGTAAGCTTACCCAAACTAAAATTGCTGTCCTACAAAAATATTTCACCAAGGCTCTGCGTTCATTCACTACGGTTCCTGAAATGCGCAAGGCAGTTTGGGCTACTTTTTATCATTGCACCTCCTCAGATGAGTCCTGGAACCATAGCTACTGCCCTGAAGGATCACTGTCCTGGTGCTTTTTCAAACGAGCTGAAGCACTGGGCGTTCCAGCTGCTTCCCATTAAGAGATGAGTTCCACATATCTCTCTCCATTAGTAGCTGAATACATAAAGCCAGTTTATGAGAGACTTACCGAGGATGATCTGCTCGGACGATACACCGAAGGGCAAACTCAAAATGCCAATGAGTCTGCACATGCTCTTATTTGGAGTCGTTGCCCAAAACACCTTTTTATTGGTAAACAACGTGTGGAGGTGTCTGTTTCTGTTGGGATTGGGGAGTTCAACATGGGCTCGTTGGCGTCTAAATATTTTTTGGATTTCTTAAAATTGGATGTTGGTATTCATACTGAAATATTGGGGTCAAAGAGGGACACAATGCGAATGTCTAAGGCACAGCGAGCATTAGATAACAATGAGAGTCTTCGAAGACAGCTGAGGAAGAATGCGATAGACAAGGAAGGAAGAAGGATTGAGTTGGTTGAAGGAGGTGCGCAGTATATACCTGGAGGTGCTGACTTGTAGCTTTAGAATTTGTAATTTTAAATAATTTTTGTCATCTGCAGTTGCATTTATTTGTTTTTGCCTGAACCACATTTGTATATATAAGTGTACATATCATTTATGTATATGTTTGTATTTATATATTTTATTTTATGATTGATATTGATTTTATTTATTTGCTGAACCATATATGTGTGTGTATATATTTATGATTGATATTGATTTTATTTATTTGCTAAACCATGTTTGTGTGTGTATATATTTGTAAATATCTTTTTTTCTATTCTATTATTAATAATGATTTTTCTGAAGAAAACTTTTACAAATTATCTTCAATTATTTTTTTTATAAAGTTATTTTTGTTTCATAATTAATATAATTTATAAATTGTTTTGCATATGTTGACTAATTAGCTATCTTTTTTTTTTATTTGTATGTTTTTTTATGTTATTTAAAGTAATCACTTGTAAATTATTATTATTCTGGTGTTTCAAACAGTACTTTAAAAAAAAATTTTTTTTAAGAAAAGCGGGGTGGGTGGGGGGCACACAAATGCCATCTTATAAAATAATTAAGCAGAATTTCAATTGGTGCTTGTGTATTTTCTTTTCTTAAATGTCATATCTGCTAAATAAAAGAGTATTTTTTAGCCTTAAATGTACAATTCTTGTTGTTTTCTCTCTTTGAAACTTTATTTTTCGTTTTTCTCAAAATGTCAATTTTCAAGGGGTATATGTTTTTAAGAATCACTTTTCTCAAAAACTATCTATTCAATTATCATAATATTTGGTATAGATGTTTAAATATGGTCCTAGCACAGGATGACAATAGAAAATGTCATAAAATATTAACAGGAAATGAGTAACAGTCATTTTAATGGGTTTCAATGAACGAAAACGCTGTCCGCGGAAGAGGTGAAAATGAAAAAATTAATTAAAAAAAAATTATATAAATTTTTCAAAATGTCTTATTGTCATCCTGTAAGGAGTCTATCAACATACCAAATTTCAGACCTGTAGCTGTAATAGTTATTTCAGAAACACATTCTTAAAAATGAGGTGATTTTACCCCTCGACCCCCCTTTTTGATGGAAAAAAAGTTTAATTTCATTTAAAATTTATATTTTTAAAGCTTTTTATGTGTTTTTATGATCCAATACATCATTTGAATACATCAGATATCATTAAATGTTGAAAACTAAAAAAAAGGGTTTCAAGGTAGATGACCCCCTTAATATCATCGTCGTCGCGTGCCACACAAGATCGTTTCGCGTGCCACACAAGATCGTTTCGCGTGCCACACAAGATCGTTTCGCGTGCCACCTTGGGCATGCGTGCCATAGGTTCGCCATCCCTGTGTTAGACTAACAAAAGATATCAAATATATAGAGTAGAGTCACTATTGCGGAACAGTTTGCAGCTACTTTTAGTTTTCAATTTTTTGCTCCGTAATGGTTAGACCTATGGAAAAACTAAAAGTATCTAGACATTGGCCATCCATTTTCCGATAAAAATAGATGCTTTGTTTAGTTTTTCAACAGATATTTAAATTTTACATTCAATTCGACTGAGATATGGGTAGTCACAATTACGGAACAGGATTTTTAAAGAAGTCACAATTGCGGAACACAGTAAAAATGTCAGAACAAAGCCTATATAAAGCATATATTTTATTAGTCTAATACTTGAACTCCTTATCCTTTACATTAATTTTCTTTTATTAAATCTTAAGACAACACATTGTCACTTTTAGATTCTCCACCTCTTCTTTAATAGTATTTGAGGTCACACTACCCAGATTTTCCATACAAGGTTTTTTTTTTCCACTATTCTTTTATTCTTTTTTGTTATATTAATATTATATATATACATGGTATTATGATTTGTCTTCTTTTTGCTGGACGTATGGTAATCATAAATTATATATTATAAGTAATATTATTCTTTAAATGTTTTTAAATTTATATATACTAATACAAACTCATATTTAAATTTCGATATCTAAATCACTATGTAAATATTAAGCTAAATGATAGTAAATGCGCAGGTCAAATAAATAACATCTATAGTGTTCCACAATTGTGACTATCTTTAAAAAGGTAAAAACAGGATAAACACCTCCTAATTTTTTAAAAATTGAATTCCTGGTAGATAGCTATGAAATGAAGTTTTTCCTCATCCATTTATAAACCGAAAAATATGTGTATCATGCAGGTGATATGTCATTATCATTTTTAAAAAGCCTTAAGCCATGGCCTATGCGGTTCTCCTGGTACGTGAAAAATAATGGACGATTCCACACCTGTCAACTTTAACCTGGAGTCAAAATTAATTTTCTGCTGTGAAAGGAAAATCCTTATATTGGAAATGTAGATAAATGGACCATGCGCAGTACCGTTACAGTAGTTTAGCAGAAAATGTCAAAATAAAGTAGATTTTAACTAATTTCGACGAGCTGTTCCGCAAACATGCCTGCTCCGCAATAGCGACTGTACTATATTTGTCAATGATTAAAAGTAATAATGACCATTTACTTGTGCACAGATAAGACCAAATTTAAACTTTTTATACATTTTTCTACATACATTTTGTGAAATTAAAACAGCATTTTTACAAATGGGTACTTTATGGTTAGAATAGTGAAAGTAATCAAAAGCCTGATGGATCACTTTAGTGTAAGAATAAAATAATTTCTATATTCTCACTGAATATCTTTTTAAAAAACTAACATGTAGTGTCACAGGTGCTACGGTGTCCCAATTTTTTAATTGAGCTCAAATCTACCTTTCCTATGCAACAGCATAAATTTCATTATCTAACGACTAATAACAATAAAGACAGTTATATTATGCTAAAATACAATGAATTTATTAATTGGGTTTTGTTAAATTATCAAGTGGTGTCCCGGCGATGCACCTGTGATGAAAAAGGGGGTACCCCTTGAATGGACGCTGCTGTCAAAATCTACATCTTGCAATTCATTTTCTATTGATAAATTCTTAAAGTACACTGGTTGAAGAAGTGAATACAGTTGAAATGAAACCAAAAACTTAACTTTAATTTTTAGCCTAATGTGACACTTTTTGGCACCAGTACTGGAGAAACACTCAATATATAAACTTTTCCCTTAGCAGAACAAGATCTCCTTAACACAGTTTGGTAAATACTGGTCTAGACTATTCTAGTCATATAGATTTATAAGTTAAATAGATCTAATCTAGATTGTAGATCTATCTAGATACTAGATCTATATATAGATGAATACTGAGACTATCATTAATGACAACGTTAGTCATCACCTAAAATCTAGCTAGATTCTTAATCTATATTTTATATATTTTATTTTATAACTTAACTGTCTAAAACTAAAGGTAAAAGTAAAAATACAGTGACTATTACTATTGACTATTCAGTATTCTAGTTGATCTATATATTAAATATATTATATTATATTTATACTTTAGAAATCTAGTATTTAGATATTCTAGATCTAGTAGGTACTCTCATAGGTGGCCACTTTGGATCTAAAAACACATTTGACATCAAAACAATTTCCTGTTCAGGTTTTACAAAACTGAAATTAAGCATGTCCTAAGAAAAGACATTGCTTTATAACTGAGTGTTTTTATGACATTTTCTTGAGTTTATTCTAAAGATAAGAGGTTCCTCTAATGGCTAGTGGGAAAAATTGTTTTTTTTCTCTTACTATGTCCAAAATGTTTTAATCAGAAAAATTAGAAATTTTCAAATAACAAGGAAAAAAATATAGGTCTCCGTACATATAACATTTATAACCATACACTTAGAAAATTCATTCAGCTTTCCAATGATACCAAATTTATTATGATTAAATGAGTCATCGACCCTTTAAAACTTAGCACATTTTTTTTGTGTACTAAAATTACACTAAGGTCGGAATGACCTTTTATCAATAATACCCGTTTTTTTATATATTAGTAAAATAAAATAAGTGAACACTAAAACATGTACAATGAACAATCACTTATTTATACCAATATCATTGATTATTAACTTAAAATGTAATAAAGATCTGCATGCTTGGGAGTTCTTTTGGACAGTCGATGTCGAAACACAAGAAGCTAAAATCTGTAAATCTAGGTATCTAAAATATCCTTTCAAATAAATATACTTAGATCTAAATCTTAAATCTGATGATTATTTTTCAAATCTACACTTTTGTTCTATAACTAGATAGATCTAGATCTCAACTTTTTAAGCTCGGCGACCCCTTTTTACAACCCCCCACCCTGCCGCGACCCCCCCCCCGCACACACACACATACAACAATAGAAGAATAGACAATAACAATCCATATTTTCGATGGTATTAGGCGACCCATGGCAAATCGTCAATCGACCTCCAAGGGGGTCATGACCCACAAGTTGAGAACCCCTGATCTAGATCAATTTAAAAGCTTATTGTGTTGAAAACTTGACAACCAGGAGCATTTTTCTTTTTATAGTCTTTAATCAAAGAAAATTAGAAAAATTTTAGTTTTTCGTAATTTACTAATGATATTTTAAAATTTTAATTTTATTATGATTTGCCACTTATAAATTAAAATTCCTCCTTTGAAACTGTACAATTTGATATATCTTTTTGAAATATTCACAAAAAAAAAATTTGCTTCACTTTTTAAAAATTTCTCTATAGATCTATTGAATCTATTGTAGATTCTTATACTATAACTGAACACTGACTTTTGGGAACTAGGTCAAATTTTTATTTTATTTTTGTATTTGGTGAAGGTTTAAATTACAAAAAAAAAAAACAAAAAAACTGAAAGCAGATTCTTATTCTTCAACTAACGAACAATAAAAATATATGCGTTCCTATGTATTACTACTCATAGTCATAGTCAAAATTTTATTTTAAAATAAATTGGGTCACTTCATTCTCTTAAGCTGAACGCAGTTTTTGTGCTTTCCCCTTCATTGGACACTGAGCACTGTCGCTGAACACCACTATGTAATTGCTAATAAAAAGATCTAAATCTAGATTAGAATAATTAGCTCTACTTTAGAATCTAGATCAGCTTAGTCTAGCCTAGAATGGCCTAGATCTAGATTATTCTAGCTAGATCTAGAAATCTAGATATATATTTATTATTTTAGAACATCTGCCCTGCCATGATCTGGGCTACATCTCTAAAAAAGAATGCCTAATCATGACTTATACACTTAAGATCTAAATCTAGATCTAATAATCTATGACTGGTATGACAAGTCTATCATTTATCATGATTCATATGATAATGATATATTATACTCTAGACTAGACAGTCTAGACTCTAGATTCTACTATCAGTAACTATCTAGCCCCTAGACCTAGAGTTAGACTAGACTCTAGACTAGAGTACTAGATCTAGATCTAGCTAGAGTCTAGACTCTAGTGTCAGTGAAGTCTAGTGTCTAGAGTTAGAACTAGCTAGACTCAGCTAGAGTAGAGCCCAAAAAAAAAAGTAATCTAATCTAGATCTAGAGTCTAGAAGCTTATTTCAAATATGATATCGATCAAATAAAAGTAAAAGTTAAAAACACTTCACTTTTTTACTAACAAATTTAACGCTAAAAGAAAAAAAGGAAATACTCACTTATAGCATCAATATAATATAATAACAACCATCCTAAAAAGAAGAGGATCTTCTATCAGCATATTAAAATTGTCAGTTGGAAATGAGAAATATGAAAGTAATCCAAACAACCGACGTAAACAAAACAAACGCTCAAAACCTCAGTCGGTTTGTTTACACAGTTTAAACTACTTTGCACATCAAAATAACTTCGATAATATAAAAATCCAAAGATAATGTAATGTATTCCTAAAAAATGTAATACTATAACATCAATATTTCGTTATATATTACTGTTCAAAGCAAAGAATAAAGATAATAAATTAGTTTATGATTTTGATGCCTATCCATTATGGCGGCCATAATATTGAACATATTGAAAGGGGTCTTCATAGACGGTTAGCACGGTTTTTCTCGCGTGATTATAGAATATATTTCTCAATAAATATATTTTTTAATAATTTAGATTGAATTCGTGGGATTTTAGTAAAATACCCAAAGATCTAATTTTTTAAATATAAATAATAAAAGTATTTTATTTTGGTCTTGTAAAAGCTTCCGTAATTAATCATTACTAAAGCGCATGCGCGGAAGCCAATACTATCACATATCAATGTCCGCTATTTGTTAGAATGATAAACAATTTGTTCACTAGCTAGATCAAACTCTACAGGTCTAGATCTAGATATCTAAATGTAAAGCAATAGCATATTCATTTGTTAAACCACGATAATGCTTGACCCCTCTTCAAGTGAAGAGGAATCTGATAATGGCGCTGTTGAAGATGGGGATGAAAATAACTCAGATGTTCTCAGTTTGCCTAGCGCTGAACAGAGAAGTTTGTCTGCTAGCGGAGATAATCTGAGTGTTGTTGGTGGACATTCTCGTTCAAATAGCATTAGACCCTCTAGTCCCAGTCCATCATTAGTAAGTGACAGAGATAAAATAGATGATTTCGATAAAAGTGAAAGAGAAGAAGAAGAAAGGAAAAGGAGGTTACAATTATATGTTTTTGTGATGCGCTGTATTGCTTATCCATTCAATGCAAAACAACCAACTGATATGGCAAGGAGACAAACTAAGGTAACAAAAGCTCAGTTGCAAACAATTAAAGAACGTTTTCATGCTTTCCTAAATGGAGAAACACAAATTGTAGCAGATGAAGCATTTACAAATGCTGTTCAAAGCTATTATGAAGTTTTTTTAAAAAGTGATAGAGTTGCAAACATGGTTCGAAGTGGAGGATGTTCTGCTAATGATTTTAGAGAAGTGTTTAAAAACAACATAGAGAAAAGAGTAAGAAGTTTACCAGAAATTGATGGATTAAGCAAAGAAACAGTCCTTAGCTCATGGATGGCTAAATATGATGCAATTTACCGTGGTGATGAAGATCCTAGAAAACAACCTCAAAGAATATCCACAGCAGCTTCAGAATTAATTCTAAGTAAAGAACAACTCTATGAAATGTTTCAGAACATTTTAAATGTCAAGAAGTATGAACATCAGATACTTTACAATGCATGTCAGGTATATTAATTATATAATCTTTATTTAGACCTCTAATATCTTACAATGTTTAGAATAGAATTATACTTGAACATGAGAACATATAAAATATACTCTTCAACAATTAGACATTAGCAATACTTCAATAGATTCATGCTTGTTATATATTATACTTTTGCACACCAAAAATAAAATAAATTCTTAGGGGTTTATTATGTAATTATGTTTATGTAAATTAGCCTCCTCCATTTGTCTTAAAATTATCACTTTATTTTCACGGCATTACTATTGATATTTTTAATACCTTGCTCAACATTTTAATCTGCTTCTTTTTGACCTACATTCATTTTTTTTTGCATTGTTTTTTTTTTATTTCTCCCTAGAAACTAAAATACCATGAAATATCATAAATATATCAGGCATACATTTTTTCAAGCAATGTTTAGTTGATTTTATTTATTGTATTTTTTTTTAAAGGAAAACACAAACACACTCAGAATATAGAACATAGATGAAACCTAGGTGTGTTTATTTTTGTGTTATTAAAATTAAAATTTACACCCTGAAAACTAAACTCTTGAAATCTTATTTCCTTGACACAACCAAAAAATATGACTTGGATCTGGAGTATCCAGAATTTAGCATGGTCCTAACTTATTTAAATAAAAAAACAAAAGTTATATATGGTAAGTTGTTGCAGAAATATTATAATAAAATATAATATCATATATAATTAACAAAACATATACTTTAATTTAATAAATCTAGATCACTTTTTTTACAGGAACATAGGAATCTAGTTTTGTAATATATATACTTAGTTTCTCAATTCAAAATGATCACTTATGAAGTTATTATGATAAAACATTACACGAAGAGAAATAAAATAATATATATGTCATATCGTTATTATACATTTGGACATAACTTACATCACTTATAATTATTTGTTACTACAATAATAAGGGTAATACAATAAAAAATAAATAAACAGAGCTTACATCAGCTTAAGATCTACCAGACACCATTTGCTTCCTGTGAATTTTTATGAATAGGCTCCATTCTATGTTATATAAATTGAAGATAGTAAAATAAAATATACAAGTTGCTTGAAATTGCTTTGCAAATATTGTATGCTTTCATAGCACAAGTGAATAAAATGAGTTAGTAACAAATCTAGAACTGAAAAATGCATCTCTCTATAGGTTAGGTCATGACAGCTGGTTCTTCATTTCAAATATATTACAATAAAACATGTTTAATTAAAAGGTATGTTATACTAGCTAAGCTTTATCCTGCACTTATTATTTGGTGCTATAATCTATACTAACCATCAAATAAGCTTTTATTAAATCTCTCATTTATAATGCAAAGGTGAATTAGGTAATTAACATATATATATATATATATATATATACATATACTCAAGTTTATTATGTCAGAGTCAGTGCCTTATAAAACAAATAGCAGTAAATTAAGAAAATAAAATGAATTTATTCTCTTTGTTATGACTGTCTTTTCTTGAAATTTATGAAAAAGAAGAAATAAAAATGAAAATAATTTAAAACCCCTTCAAGAAGGTTCTAAGTTTAAAACCCCCATCTGCAAGAAAAAAAAAGGTTTTTGAGAGTTTATTTCCCCCCACCCCCCACCCAAAAGGAAAACTACAGTTTATAAATTCCATAAATGTAGCCAAGGAAGTTTTGAGGATAAAATCACTTTCCAATAAAAGCAAATAAACTACTGTCACTAAATTACAAAAGAGTAGCTAAAAAGTATTTTTTTGAGCCCCTCCCCCTTTTTTTTTCCCAACAAAAATCTGAGGGATAACGTCACCTAATTCCATAATTGTAGCCAATGAAGGCTTAGATGTTAAAACCTCAATCCAATAAAAATTAAAAAGCTACTGCTACTACATTTCATGGGCGTAGCCAAGACCAGTATGAGTTTAAACACCCCCTACCCCCCCCTTCCAAAAATAAAAATAAAGGGAAACTGCAGTTAAAAAACTCCATGAGCTAGCCAAGGGGGGTTTTGTGCACTGTAGATACCTCACAATATATTTTTTTTTAGTATCTATTACAGGAAATAATAGTTGTGCTCACAGTCCTCCCTCAGACCTCCTAGCTAGCAAGGAGAGGTGACTACTTTTGTTCCACAAACTCCAGAAAGAAACTATTCTAGGGTACAAAAGACATCTGAAAAAATGAAAGGACTGTAATGAAGATTAATTATATATTTAAATATTATATATATATGCATGTCAATGTGTGCATGTGCGCAAAGGAAACAAAAATCACTTCCCCAATCTTCTATATTACTCATATCGTACAGCTAGCCTCCATAACTCAGGCCATAACAACAATAACAAAACTCAAGGGCCATGACTCCACTTTACCTAGTCAACCAATGAAATAATAATAAATAAAATAAATAAACATAGAAATACTCACATCTTACAACCAAGGTTCTATAAAGTGTTGTCCACAATGGTCTATACAAACACAATCACCACAATCTCCATCAATCCCAAAATGACTGAATCATCTCATGGAAATTTTAAAAAATGGCATTAGTTATGGTCTGAATGGTGTCACCTACACAGCAGTTTTTCCTCCCTATGTAGCTGATCTGTCCCTCCTCATGTAGCTGATCTTTCCAAAGAAACTGCTAGTGTTGGTACCATTTAGGATAAGTGGCATCACAGGCTTTGCCAGGATGTTGCACTGTAAGCTACCTAAAGGTTGCTGGCTCATGATTTTTCCTGAAGCCTTTCTCATATTTGGGTATAGATGCAAGGCAGCAGATGTTTGAATTCAGTTTTCCTTCTCCTATGTGGGGAGCCAGCTAGAAAGCTGACAAACCCCTTACTGGTTAAGGTCCAATTACTTGCCTTTGCCCCTTCTGTTGGTCATAACAGTTCTGCTGGACCCAATATCTAAGCCATATATGAAGGCCAGAAGTTGGAGTGGTTGTCAGAAACTATTGGAGATGCATGCCAATGAAAGCTTTATATATTTTGTGGAGTGATTATTTCCATTAAAATCATAACTTAACAAAATACTGAGACTAAAAAAAACAAAACAATGTGCTAGGATAAATTCAAGAATTTTGTTTGCAAATTTCATTCATGATTGAAATGTATTGCTTAAATCAACCATGAAATATAGTTTAATTATTTAATTTAAACATTAATTGGATCAGCATAGGACATAATAGCATCTATAAAATAATATTCTAATTTGTAAGGAAAGTCTGTAATTATTTCTAAGATTATTGATGACATATATCAAAGTTAAAAGACTTGTTGCATTATCCACCTTTTTAAAAATATCTTTGTATTACATATATCTTTTTGTTCCTGAAGTATGCTTTATTGACACTTAGCTAACCAAAAATGTTTCCCACAACAAATTACTCAATAACATTTGGTTCAATGACAATAGGTTCACATTGTCTGTGAAACAAATTTGTTGTTAAGATTCATTGAACCATTTTTCTTGTAGCTAGTTGTTTGTGCACCACTTGTCATTTAATACTAAACCCCAAAACTCTCAGTTGAGTACTAACAACTAGTTGAAAGAAGAAGGAAAATAATGTGAAAATGTTTCCTAAGTAGGTAGATATATATATACTTATTCTTCTTTTATCATATTGAATTGAAGGTAACTGTATGTACATTTTAGAAAATATTTAAGTTGTAAAGACTTTTTAAGCACTATATCTATTGAATTCTCAATTCTAGCTGTTAAGAAATTGTAACTTCATTGCCGATTGAGCTGTAATAAGCTACAGCTTAGTTTTTGGTCTGTTAAGCTATTGATTTAGTTCAAATAATACTCACAGTTTCTCCTAAACAATAAATTAGAATTAAATCATTTATTACCTGAACCATATCTCCAATACTTATTTATTATAAAATTTCACAGTTGGACAATGCTGATGAACAAGCAGCACAGGTCAGGCGTGAATTAGATGGCAGACTCCATAATGTTGAACAGATGGCTAGGGTAAGTTATTATGTGCAGGTCACATAACATATTAGATAAAGTTCTTGTATACTTATATTGTTTTCATTATTTTTTTTACCTGCTCGATATTAGAATATGAACACTTTTTTTACACTATAGATGCCATTTTCCATCCTCCATCGTTCTTAATTTATGGATAGGAAGATTTCTTTCTTTATTTCTTTCCTATCTCATGATAGCTTGTAGGATTGTTTTGGAAGGACGTTTGATGTTTTTATTTTTACAATGTTGTGCCTGATGTTGAATATTTGTATTGGCCATTTTTTTTGTTTTACGTTCCTTGTAGGAAATGTACATGGTACAGTGGCTTTAAGAATAGACCAAAATTGCTCCTGTATCAATGCTATTACAAACAATAAAAGATTTTAGCTGTTTATTTTGTGTCACAGATTTGCTATAAAAACTATTATTACACATTGTTTTACAATTTATAAAAACATGAAACTTTTATCAGTGCATTGTATAATGTGTTATACAAACATTCAAGTGAATTGTATTGCAATTTCTATCTTCTTTTGCTTTTCTTTTTTAAACTGTGTTTATTAGTTTGCATCTGTTCATTATCCAATAATTGTTTATGATTGATTTAAAATGCCCATTTTTTTAAACTCATTCCATCACTCAATTAATAGACCCTTGATTAGTGTCTAAAAGTAGTTTTTTCCATTTCTTTCTGTCAAAAAACTAGCTAGAACTAGTCTTAATCATTGTTTAATTAGTTCATTATCCTGACTCACTTGAGAAAGCTACTGAGGCTTATGGAGACAATGGAGTCATTTAACATTGAACCATTCATATAATATGGAAGTATCCAGTGTGCAGGCTCTTAAATAAATAATAATAAAAAAACATGTCTGTAGGCTTATTGATCTTTGCTTATTTTTTTTTCTTCTGAACTTCATACAATTATACTTTCCCTATAGCCATAAGAGAAGCCTCTGTACTAAATCTGTAGACATTACATTTGCATTGGTCTCTTCTGGAGTAGAGAAATAACACAGAGAAGCAAAAAAGCCTTACAGAAAGAAAATACTAAATATAAGACACAGCTAAACAGCTGTTTACTATAGTGTCTGGCAGATCTGATGAGAGGGAAAAAAAACACTATGTACTATACCAGATAAAACCCAATGTTAAAATGCAGTCAATTTGCCAAGAATTTACCAGCTTATAGACACTATATTAAATTTAAAATATGTCACATACACTCTTAAGTAAATGTTTACAAACACAACAGTAATGCATAGCTTAAATTAAAATAATACTGATGTGTCATAAATATTTCTTATAGTCCCCCCCTCTGGGGTAGCTTGTAAAATGGCCAGTGAATTTTGTCTACACCCAAACCATACTAGAAGATCAATAACTGAAGAGTGTGCTGTGCAATCTATTCCCACAAAAATGTTGACAGGATATGTTTTCATTTTTTTTTTTTGGTAAATAATGCTTTTACTATTGTGCATAACATTTACAGACCAGACGCCATCCAAAATTTGTTGTGAAAGAAATGGAAAGTATGTACTTAGAAGAACTGAAGTCTTCCATCAATATTTTGAAATCTAATTTGGAAAGCTTGCCTGTTTCTAAAGGTGGCACTGATTCAAAGTATTCTTTGCAAAAGCTCAAAAGATACAACAGGTATGTTAGTCACTCAAATACAAAGGTAAAAGTAAACAATAAATGTATACATATATACATGTTTAAGGTCCAAGATGTTTGAAAGTAGTTTGTACCTCCATCCTAACTAGCAGAGTCAAATATTATTTTGAAAAATCAGTTGTCAGACATTCTGTTACCTACCAGGAGTTGCCAATGTTTTATTTTCTCAATGATAATTCTCCATGTAGCATTAGCTTGTCAAACATAACAAACATAAGATTCTTAGGTATCTTATATAGTCTTGTTCCTCACACACACACACATATTCTACCTACACTTACAATAATAACCTTTCTTCTAATAATCTTGTGTACACTCAACAAGTGGTCAAGGGATGTACCATTGAGAAGTTGCTCAGAAACTCTGTACTTTGAATAGTGGTGTAGGAGCAAGTTTTAGACAAGATTTGGTATTATTGGGTTTACCTACTGGTCAAATATGGATAATAAAAATAATACATTGTCATTATTTTGAGGTCTGATCACATTTTGCATGTGTTGTTACAAATTATTGTTGACTTAACATTAGAGTCACCTGCCCAAGAGAAATTTCCCTGCAATATTTATGCAAACTATTAGAAAACCACCACACCATATCATGCAATACAAGATCTCTCTTTGTGTTCAATAACATTTGTAGAGTCCATGTCACTTCCTACTCTGACAATCTAGTAGCCATCTTTTGTCACTAGGCATCTGGGAACTGTCTGCTTAAACCTTTCAAAAAAAATTTTTTTATTTTTTTTTTTACTAACAATAAGTTGTTAATTCATGTCTATCTAAATAAAAAAAAAAAGAATGCAAAGTTCATAGTTATATCATTTGAAAGATTACATCAATCTAAAGTTTAACTAACTATAATTTGAATTATTCTTTCTATCTGTATTTTTCCCATGTACATGTTTTCATTTAAGTCATTAATAATTGTTTCTTGGATTTTAATATATTTATTCACTCATGAGAACTTTTGCTTTGTGCAAACTTGCATATCAATATAAATACAAAATAAGCAAAAGACAGCAATGTTTTTTTTTTCATTTTTAAATAATGTTTTATTTGAATTTCTAAAGTATTTGGCTAGTCATAATGTTAATAATAAGAAAAAGATAATTCTTGATACTAACATGAGTGAACATTTGAAATTGTTCTTACTATTTTATTCAGTTGCGTTAAACAATAACAAGATCACCCAAGTAAATAATTAAATATCAAAATTAAAAATAAAAAAAAACAAAAACATATCCTAAATCTGCTTATGAAATGAATTATTTTATCACTTTTAATCAGCACATTTAAATTCAAGCAAATTTAGACACTTAATGTGAAAAATCAAACTCTCTGAATGACTCGACAAATTTTTTAAAATCAGTTGTTCTAAACCATATTTCATCAATGCTTTTCACATTTAATTAGCAGATAATTTCAATATAATATATTCTTTCTTAAAAAAAATAAAAATAGATTTTATGAGATTTTCATTACCATTATTAAATAGCGTAACATAGTTTCTTTTGATTTAAATAACATTTATTAAAGCAGAATACAGTACTTTCTGTTTCCTTGACATCAAGAACATAATCTAATGATTCTGTCATTTCCTCAATTTCACCAATATATATATATATATATTCCCTTTGTTCTATTGTTGATCAAAACGCTGAGCAGGCCTGCTGCCCAAACTTCACCTACAAGGTATTATTAGTAGCCATGGCTCATATAGCACCTTGTGTGTTTGGAAGATTTCTGTGCAGATTTTTGTTTAACATTTTTCTCCTTATATTTGTTATTGTCATGTTTACTACATGAGATCAGAGAGACTTGACCAAATAGAGAAAGTAGTAGTAAGACTTGAGTGTTTCATAGAGGCATTTCTTTTTTGAATGCTCAATTAACTCCTTAGATCAGTGGTTCTCAAACTGTGGTCTGCTGACCCTTGGGGGTCCGCGCAACAACAATAGGGGGTCCAAAGAAATATGAAAATCTCATACAATTAAAATAATTTCTTCGCTAAATGCTAGTTTATCTGATCGAATAATTTGAATTATAATAATCATCTTACTGTTTAATATGTATATTACCAATTATTCTCTGACAACCTAAATGAAAGATAACATTCTCCACTTGGATACTCACCACTTGATATTGAGCACTTTTGCATTTATACGAAATCAGATCCCAATCACATTTTAATCCATTCTAATACAATTACAGCTTACACAGCTTATTTTAATTAATAAAAAAAAATGAGGAACCAATTTTTGAACAAATTCTGGTTTCAATAACAGATAACAACTTTATATCCTGCATTATGAGTTATTGTACAGAAGTTGTTGACTGCTTTCCCGTCTTCTTAGTTGGTACTACGTTGATACATTGCCGTCATGAACCTAATCACAAATATAAGAAATTTGTGCTCATTGAGATTTGCATTAGCTATTTATAAATATTGTGCTGGACTCATTATTTTTATTTTTTTAAATTTTATTTTAAACAAAAGTTATAATTTCAACAAAATCTTTTTTTTTATTTTACATTTGTAATTTATATACTACCGTATGCATTTATGTAGCTTTTTCACTTTGGAGTCTGTGGACAAATTTTGACAATTTTATGGGGTCCCTGGGTCAAAAAAGTTTGAGAACCTCTGCCTTAGATAATAGAAAATATCCGTAGTCATAAACAGTTTGGCTTATTCTACTTCTTTAGACAATAGAAAATCTTATTAGCTGTAAACAATTTTTTTTTTTGCATGCAAATTAATTATATTGACGTGATTGTCAAACATTTTTTGTGAACATTTAATAGCAAGAGAAAAAAGGTTGTATAAGAACAAAGGCAGAAAGAACCGCAACTCCCAAAGAAAAATAATATATAATATTACTCTTTAAACCTATTTCTTGTGTCACTCTTTCTTTTTAAGGGTACATGTGCTAATGTTGTATGTTCTATATGTAATGCATTTCTTTTGATTCTTGTAATACACTGAATGAACTGGAGTAATATCCCCTATCACCCAACTGTCATATTACCTTTTTACTTCTGGCCTTTGGGTGTCTGTTGAAGTACTCTTTGGCCAACACTTTCTACTTTATAGAATTAAGCACCATCGCCTCTTGGCAAATTTCTCTGTCATGCTTCTGGAATAGTATAACTAAGGTTTTTCTTTAAAATTTTACATTAATTCATTGCAAATTTAAAGTACTGAGAAAAGAAAAGAAGTTAAACAATACTTTTAAGATATGTACTTCATTAAAAACAATTTTTTATTTGTTTGACCTCCTGGAATCAAAGGGCAAGTTTTAGGTGAATGAAGATAGCATGCTCATTTTAGCTCTTTTTAGTTTACATTATCAGTGTGCAGTTTGAACTGTAGAATGTTTGGCTTGATGAATTTAATTCTAGTTTATTTACAGTATCTCAAATTTTTGTTTATTACATTTTATTTATAAGACTTTGAATGATTTTATATATATTTGTAGAGACATTGTCACTGCTGTGGCAATTTAGAGACTGGCTATTGAAATGGCTTGTACTATTTCTCATATAGTTCTTGAGTTCTGTCATGACTTGCTGCATGTACTTCACATTGACTGCACTTTGAAGCTAATCATACTATGGAGTTCTGTTTCTTTTCTTTAATGAAAGCATCACTCTTAAACTTAATACCATTCTACCCCAATGATCACTATGCTGTATGATCACTATATGCTTTGTATCACTTTAAACCTAACACCATTCTCTACCACCATATTATTCTCTACCATTATATCCAGTAAAATAAAAAAGGCCATTTTACCCTCATGATCACAACACCATTTATGATACCCTGTTGGTGAGTCAAAGTACTGTTATAGTCACTATAATGCAAGGACCAGCATACCCTAACAATATGTATTCATTTAAGTTAGGTTGGTCAGAGTGCAGTATTTATACTAAAACAAGTGATAATGGCAGCTTCTAATATTCAACTCACACCTAAATTTCACTTGCACCAGTAATCATGAATTAGTCTTAAGAGATCATTAGAAACATTAATTAGAAAAATAAGCATCTTTTTTTCCATTTGATCATTAGTTTTGTTAGATTGACTATTATTATCCATACTTTAACTCTACCAACTCTTAGTCCCTACACTTAGTTGTCTCTTATGCCTAAGATTTTGAATGCCATACAGGAAAATACTTATAGCAGCTTTGTGCCATTTAGGAAGTTACTGAAAAAATGGTTCAGTGGTCTGGTGGAGTTAGTATATTGTTATGTATTTATAATATAAATACCTTACATACTATTACATTAGCTGACTAGGAAGTATTACATTATTACATACACTGCCAAAAAGATTTAAAAAACCAACCAACCTGTGTTGAAGCTATTTGTATGAACACTTAATTTTACAATTAAACTAGCATCAGGGTAGGAATGGCTGTGACTGGTTGACAAATGTGACGGAGGCAGTGATCAAGCATGGCAAGAAAGGGCTATTTAAGAACACACTCATGCGAACACTGCATTCCGATTGCCCCTGTTATGGTCATGTGATCTTTTAGTACAGTTCAGCGTTTGTACAGTCAGTGTCAATAAATTACAACACAACTCAAATTTGAATTATCAAGATCTTGAGTTGTAAAAATGTTTGTAAAATGTTTTACATGTTTCGGATGTTCCTTCAGAGTTGAAGATAATTACTTCCTAGTCCAAACCTCCCGCAGGACGACGGGGGATAGGAGCGGGCAGGGTTTGAACCCGGGACCATTGATAAATCTGAACGACAGTCCAGCGTGCAAACCGCACGACAAGGCAGACCAGAGTTGGTTGTGATGTTTTGTCCAACATTAGTAGTGAAATAGAGGCTACAGTATAACTTAAATCCTACAAAACTATAACACAATCTCTCTTTATCAGCATGTTTTTACAATTTATTTATTGAAGTTTATTTATTTTTTATTTTTTTGTAAATGCATACTTAATAAATATCAAATAAATGGCACACTTTCAAAATAGCACAAAATGCCATTGATCCTATTTGAACATGATAAAGATGATAATACAATTTATAAATATTTCATAGCACATAACTTTCACTGTCATTTCTTCATTTTGCTTTAAAAATGTGTACATGTAATATGCATACTTATTTTTAAAACCAAAAGAGCATGCTTTCAGTAAACCATAAGTAGCCTTTGCACCTATTTTAAACACACTCTAAAAAAAAAACACTACATATAAACAGCCTAAAAATGAAGTCATATTCTGTTACACATGTAGTCTCAAGATAAAACTTGCAATAACACAAACTGCTTTTTGCATCTCTTTTTTAAGAAATGGATTAAAAATGTGGGCATACAAAAACAAGAGGGCATTATTTTATAAAACATTTGTAACCATTCAATTATTTTCAAGCACCATGTGGATATTTAAATTGGAGCATTAATAGCATTTTTATTTTTGAGATCTAAATAAAACAAAGTATTAACAAAATTGATGTGTTCCCTACACATTTGACATATTTATTTATTTTTTCTTTCTTAAAGCTTTTTAAGATTATTGTGAACAACAAAAATGTATCCTTTCAGAGTAGTAATATATTTTTAAAACAGTACTTCCAGCAAAGAGGACATTATTGTAAAAAGATCCAGGCTAATTGCATAAAAAAAAGATTTTTTGTTAAATATAGATATAAATATAAAAAGAAAGTTCCCCTTTCAGACCTTGTGGTCTGTAGGGCAGATGATGTTAAGGTCATCTTTTTTTCTGGCCTATACTTAACGAGGGTGTCATGTAGCCGGCACAACAACCAACCGCCTTTACCTTTCCCCAACTAATGTCAGGTACCCATAGAGCTGGGTGGACTCAGAGGCACCTAAAGATCCTGAAATTAAAAATCCATCTTCACCAGGATTTGAACCCCACACCAGTTCGAAAGTCCAGCACTTTACCACTTAGCCACCACGCCCCCTAGATACGATACACAGTTGTTTAAAAATAGAAAAAAATTAATAAATAAAAGGATATATTCATGTTTGTGTCCTAGACAAACATTACTGCTAAGAAAACCTTTAAATTTGCCCAGCAAACAAGCCAAAAAAAAAAAAAAAACCTTGGGAAAGTTCAAATTTTTTATATGAACTGCGAGAGAAACATGGCTCTAACATTTCATTTGTTTTCATTTCCATCATCACTCTTAAGCTTTGAATCAATTTCTCTTTGTTTTGAGCAATATTTTGGTTTGTAGTGCATGTCAATGTGCTGTCATTTTCCTGTTTGAAAACTGCCAGATGTCAAAAGAAGAATTCAACGTTTTCTTTTTTCATTAACAAGTTTGCATGCTCTTTTGAAACATTTGGTGATCTTGATTAGTTGCTCTTCTTTCATGTCCTCTATTTTTCTTCTTTTGTCAAGTAATTTTTAGTGAAGATCATATTAGCCTATGATACAAGTACTAAAAGCAACAACCACATTACATCCTAAAATTCATTCATTTACTTTTAGACATAATTATTTCAAAGAGTAACCCTCGACCCTTTAAAAAAAACAACAACATATTAAACTGTAAGTTTAAAGAAAAATCTTTAATTTAAACATTTTAAAGTTTTCTTGCCTTTTTTTTTTTTAAATCCTGTATTTTCCTCCCTAAACAAATTGTTTAATAAGTTTTGTGCCATGCCAACATTAGCACAATCTGTCCAATTGAAATGGCTGATTAGTTGTCACTAAACTATGAACTACTTGTGTGCTGCTTGTGTTTAACTGAACTTGTGTGTTATTGTATGTGTCATTCATAGAGCACAGCATTCCTCTCTTTCCAAACTGGATACTAATGAAGACAACGATCCAGGTCTGTCCAAGATGGATGTCGTACTCACCTTCACACTTGAGGTAATACTCACAGACTTTGATCTACAACATTGTCATTTGAAACATACAGATATAAATGATTTTAAATGTTTTCATCTTGACTTGCTATTTGAATTCATTTTTTATGTGTTTGCTATTTCATACAAAAGAATGATTAATATTTTACCTTTAGTAAAGGGAATATGAATGATGTTTTTCTACTTAATGTAATTATTTTGTGTCTCATAGTGTTATTGTTTCAATATTTCAGTTATCACTTATATTGTATTAAATTGTGGGTGGTAACTTTGAAGTAAGAGGATGTGAAAGCTGACATCACAGACAATATTTTGATTTGGTTCAAAGATTGGCTTGTTGTGAACTTTCATTTTCATTTGTTTTTATCTTGTATTTACTGCTTTTTTTTTTTAGGTCCATGTCATTGAAGTCAAAGGTCTGAAATCTCTTGCTCCCAATAAAATAGTTTACTGCACCATGGAAGTGGAAGGTGGCGAGAAGTTGCAGACAGATCAGGCAGAAGCATCTAAACCTCAGTGAGTATCCATTTGTTTTGGTGAAGTCATAACTTATCTCCATATATTTTTATCTTTTTTTTTTTTTGTTTGTTTTAATGCATTTAGCTGAAACATCAGCTGACATTTAAAACTAGTTTTTATATCTAAGTCATAATCTTTAGGATTGCAGATTCTACATATTTTTTATCAACATCACACGGGTGAAACTGTTGTCTTTTTGAGGTGGATCAAAGATTTAATTATATATGCTTCATTGGTATTGTATTCTCAAAGATCTTTGCAAAAGTAGTCAAGTATTTCCCTTTAATCGGATGCCTCAGCTGGTCTTCAAAGTGTTTACAGAGTAACTGTTTTGTGCATTATGAGCTCACAGAAATAGGTTGCTTAGCATATTTACAATATGTATTGCTTCTATTAACCATAATTTCTTTCACCATTTTATGCTTATGATCTAGCCGACTCCTTAGGGTTGTATTGAAATGAAATATAAGCATACTAGTCAGAGGACTTGAAATTTTACTATTTTTGTTACCTTGTTTATAAAAAAGAGGCTAAACTTTTTTGGTTTCCAAGACAATGTCATCAAATAAATAACTTTAAATCCAACTTTTGTTTGCAGATGGGACACGCAGGGTGATTTTACAACCACTCATCCACTTCCTGTTGTTAAAGTGAAGTTGTACACTGAAAGCTCAGGGATGCTCAGTCTAGAAGATAAAGAATTGGGAAAAGTATAACTTTCATTTTGAGTCTATTTACTTTTATTTGCTGTTTATTTCAATGAAATATACAAACTAATCAAAGACAAGGGAATTAGCACCCTGTAGATCCCAAGGTCTGCAATGGGTACTTTACATTTTTTAAGTGCAGGTATGGCTGGAGGGATATCATATCATGATCAGACAGACATTTTAGTAAATGTTCAAGATTTGGGAGTGAGATAAAAAAACTCTTGGAACTTCTGGAAAAAAACAACTTTTCTTTTAATTTTTTTAGCGACTCCCGAAAGGGGAAAAGATAGTTTTGTGTGAAATGTCTGTCCGTCCCGTTTAGATCTCGTAAACTAGAAAAGATAGTGAAAATCCGACATTATAATATTTTAGTCCATTCAAAGTTCTGATGCAACGGCTGCTTTTTTCTTTTCTAAAAGCGAAAAATCTAATTTTTTAATTTTTGAAATCACTTATGCAAGCAGTTTTTTCATAAAAATACACCACTTTTACAACTATTCACTTTTAATAGTAACAAACACTGGAGACTCTTTAGTAGGGGAGATGACTATTTGCCATATTTCTAACACATTTTGCAAACGGTTTTTGATTTTGTCAAAAATTATTTTTTTTACATTTGTATTGCTAAGTTATGTAAGTTCTGTCATACTAACTACTACATTTACATGAAAAAAAATGTTTTCTTTTTTGTTAAAGAGAAAAAATCTATTTAGTATGCATATAAGTTGAAAAAAATTGAAAACAATTAATAAGTAATTTTTCATATTATCGTGTGAACTGCAATATCTGAAATGATAAATAGAATACACAATTTTTTTTTTTTTTTTTTTTTTGAGGAATTAGAGATTGACCATTTACAAAGCAATTAGATCAATTAGATATTCATTATAAGACATCAGTAAACAGGTTCACATTTAACTTCACATTCACTTTCACCTATCCTTTGGTTTGCTAGACCACTGGGGTACCACACAAGATCTGTCAACCTTCTTTCTCCATTCTTTTCTGTTATTTGTCTTTGATCGAATTTAATTCTGATGTTCTTTCTGAAAATACTGATACCTGCCTGGGTGGACCACTTCGGGGGCTGATTTTGAGTTTGTGTTTCCACACAAACTGTCTTTGTAACCTTGTTTTTATTATACCTTTGCATATTTTTCTTATGCTTTAGGACTATCGTGACTAATTTTTTTAATTAACTTCGTGACAAGAATTATACTTTTTATTTTTTGTATCAAAAGGTTGTTATCAGACCAACAGCCAATAGCTCAAGAACTCCTGAATGGCACCATATGCACAAAACAAAAAATTTTCCAGATGATTTAAGAATAAAGATTGCAGTGAGGATAGATAAACCACAAAATATGAAACACTGCGGGTTGGTCTCTCATATTTCTCACTCACTTTTTTCATGTTAACACATTTATCTTATCTTATGAAATACTGACATTACTTCAAAAAAGAAGAAGCTATCATGCTAGTTTATGTATTTGTGAGACATTAGATTTTAAACAATGCGAATTTAAATAAACCTTTGAAATTTGAAGTTTTAAATCATTAAAAAAAGTAGTTAATGGTATAAATCTGAGAGATACTTAATAATGACAAATATGTTTTTGTTACAGGTATTTGTATGCACTGGGAAAAACAATTTGGAAAAAATGGAAAAAACGTTACTTTGTTCTTGTGCAGGTAATGAAAGAGTTTGTTCATAATAATGTTAAGAAGGGGGGAGGGGGGCAGAACCTTTTGATGCAGTTCTATAATATAGTTGTGAAGATATTATTTATAAAAAAAAAAAGAGATTGCTATCTTAATTATTGAGTTTTAAGTGTACTCGTTTAAATTTGCTAATACATTCCAGGTATCTCAATACACATTTGCAATGTGCTCATATAGAGAAAAAAAACCTGACCCAACAGAAATGATGCAATTAGAAGGTTTTACTGTTGATTACTGTGAGCCACTTCAAGGTATTTGATGAGATTATTTATTTTGATTGAAAGTCATAAAGAAAAAAACTTGTATTTTAGTAGTCATCGTGGGGGGAGCATATGAACAAAATTCCTATTTCTTTCTCTCTTCAGATCTAGATGGAGGAAAGTACTTCTTCAATTTGGTCAAGGAAGGTGACAGCTTAAACTTTGCAACAGAAGATGAATCTGAGCGCACCTTATGGGTACAGGCCATTTACAGAGCTACTGGACAGACACATAAACCAGTGCCTCCTGTTGTGCAGACAAACAAGATTTCTAACACACAAATCTCTCGAATGCAAGGAGGTAATCATAATTGCTTCATAATTTTATATACATTTTTTGTTTTTTGAAATATTTAAATAAAAACACACACACTTATTATAAAATAGAACAACAAACATAAAAAAATAGTCTACTTTTAATAATTTAGAAACAACAACACCTAATTAGCTTACTAGTTAGCCTTTACTAAAAGTTCTGGGCACACTTTAATTAAAAGTGATGACAAAACAAGTAGGCCTACAGTTGTCAACAATTTGGTTTTCACTTAGAAGAAAATATAACATACTCTTTTAAAAAATAACATTTTATATGAGATTACAAACATATACTTAAGGATGGCTGTTTTCTACTGTATTAGGTGTCCTCTTTAAAAGCCACAAATTCTACTAAGAATATTTTTTTGGAACTGTTTTCATCTTAATAATGAATTTTTAAAATGGATTTATCTTTTATAAGCTTAATTTTATCCTCTGAACTTAGTACAACTGAATGGATTTAATTTTGTTTTAACTTTAACATGGACACCTGAGTTTTGACACTGATTGTTAAGATGTCAATATTTTTTTGACAACATGAAAATGTCTTATGCTTAAAAATAGGTGTAATATTATAATTATTAGGTGTAATATTATAATTATATAGTTTCAACATTAATTAATATATTTTAAAAGGTAACAATTTTTAGTCTCAACACTTATTATAGCAAGAAAATATTAGATCCATAAATCTTTCTCAAAACATCTACTTGTATTTCTTAAATGGTGAAATTTTGTTCAATAATATACAAGCTTTGTTCTTAAATAAATTTTCCTTTTACATTTTAATTAAGAGAAGACTCATGATCAGCTAAAGCATTGTTAAAAAAAAAAAGAAACATTTATGATGATACAAAATCAGTTGAAAATGCTGGCCAACATAAATTGAAAATACCAATTTTTAAATGACTTTGTTGTTGAACACACTTTTGTTTTTCTAGACAGCCAAACAGATTTAAAAAGTAAGTAGATCTAATCACTGTAAATCTTAAACATGAACATAGTTCAGCCTTCTTATTAGTTACTGTAGAAACCATTTGGTTAATAGGTCAACAGTTCTTTTGCTGCTCTTTTTGTTGTCCAGGTATTTCAATAATGAAATGAAGTTTCATAAAAAATTAGTTACTGTATACATACAGCACATTTTATCAATCAGTTAAAGATATAATTTTTTAGCATTTCTAAATAAAATGAAGTAAGAAAAAATATATAAGCTGAAGTCTTTTTTTTCTTAAAGTTGCAGGTATTTTGATGACTTTTTATTGTTTTAACTTTAATTATTTTTATTTAGTTAATGAAAAAGAAAATGAAATTTAAACCTAGTATAAATTGGTAATTTGTTTATTAGTATTGAGACTCAACACTTAAAATACCAGTTCAAATATTTTATCTATAGCAATAGTTACCTTAAGTAGGCTTAGACCTATGTATGTATTTTTTTTTCTTAATTTTCTTTAGAAGCCAATTTTTTTTAAAGTTCTTTACTTATCAATTATATATTAACTTACCCTACAACTACTATCTGAAAGTGCTAGGACTAAAACAGAAAGTGTATAGATAAACCTCCCTAGCTATATTTCATCATATTTTTTTCTTTTCCTAGACATCTCCTTTTTATTTATGACTGATCAACCTTTACCTAAAATTTTTCATTTGTCAATTAATATGAAAACAGCAACGTTGTTTGCATAGCTTGTTTAAAAAATAATTGTTAATTTGGCTTTCTTATGCTGCATACTAAATCATGATTTTTATGATTATATTTGTTTTATACACTCTTTTTTTTATATAAATTAATGTAAAATATCAGATTGATTTACTTTTGAAACATTCATCGGTCCAACAAATAAAGATTAAGTAATTTTTTTTACGCAGTCTAGGAACTACAACTTGGTAGTCAAATTCTATGTTTTTTAAGCCTACCTGGGAGATTGGAGGTTTAGTCTTTTTGAAGAATTGTAGTTTTAATGTAGAATGTTAGGCCATTTCAGTCGACCCAGTTTTTTTCAAAACAATAGTAAATTTCATTCATACTTCTTTTCTTCATTTTTCTGAATACTTGAGAAGTTTAAACAAAAGCCAATGTTGTGAGATTATTCAATGCAGACATCCATGTTGGTGATTGTCTCTGTCTTCCATCTTCATTTTCTAAAGTTTAATTAATCATAACTAAAACTCCTTGTTCTAGTAGGGTTGATTCTTGCTGTACAAATGAATTTAGTTAATGAACAAAATATGAATCCACAATTCCATTGGACATCACAAACTAAGATGCACTCAACATTGTACTGCAAAACATCTATATTTCAGATTTTATGATGTATAACTAAAACATATAGGTTACAGTAATTTCTAAATAAGGTTTGATAAAGAAAAGTAAAGTTCCCCTTTCAGACCTTTATGGTCTATATGGTCTATATGGCAGATGATGTAATGGTCATCTGTTTCTGTGGCCCATGGTTAACAAAGGCTTCATGTGGCCAGCACAATGACCAACCGCCTTTACTTTTCTCCAACTAATGTCAAGCACCCATTAGAGCTGGGTGGACTCAGAGGCACCTAAAGATCCTGAAATAAAAAATCCCAGTTTTAACTATGGACACCTTGGTTTGGAAGTCAAGTGCTTTACCACTAGATAAATAAAAGCTGACTTATTTTGACCCTTGTTTCAATTTAGTAGAAACACCTTGTCATTCAAAATTGTACTTATCTCCTAGGAAAAGCTAGAAACTCAAAATGATTTTTTAATGGTTGAATGTTGATTGCAGCATTCGCAACATGGAAAAAGGGAAACTCTGAGATGCTCTGTTCACCAGCTTTTTAATTTCTTGATCATAACTTTTAAGTGCATTTGTGGTAATTAATTAAAAGCTGATTTTTCAACGTTTTGTAATGTTATCCTCCAAACAGATGCAGACAGGGCACGTAAACATGGGCTGGATGAATTTGTTCTGGCAAATCCCTGTAATTTTGAACATCATGAGTTGTTTAGCATTCTTCAGACATTGACTTTAGACTATAGACTTAATGATGCTTACACATGTCTGGTAAGATGTCAAGAATAAAGCTTTTGTTTCATTTAATCAAGCCTTGTTATAGGAAACTATATTTATGTATATTTATGTAACATCTACTATTCTGTGTGGCTGAGTTGCATGTTCAGTCCTCTGGGGCAATCACATTTGTTGGGAGATGTGATATCTGGGAGGTTTCTGAACTGTTTTGAGGAACTTAGCAAACATAATTCATGTCAAGTCAAATCTTACATTAAAATTCCAAGTCTACATAGGGATTTGAACTTAATCTATGCCACTTAGCCACACATCACACCCGTGTTTAGATGTCTTGGCTAATCAAATCATTGGTATCAGTGAAATCTAAAGCCATACATCCCACCCATATTAAGATGACTTGGCTAATCAAATCATTAGTCTAAATAAAATATATAAACACTTAATAGATCATAGTACATAATGACTCTAAAAATCAATTAAAATATGCTTCTTAGAATTTCTAATTTTGACACACAAACTTACCCTATGTATGTTTAAAAGTTCATTTGTGTGTGTGTGTTTCCAACTAACTTGTTTTAGATAGAAGCTAATTGTCATATCTGTCAACTGTAGAGAATACAAGGAAAACTTTTTTAGCATCTTTTGCAGATTATTCAGCACTATTAATCTAGTTTTAAAAGAAAAAAAAAAAGAGGAAATTCAAACACTTGTTAAAGGAAAAAGAAAATACATTAGTTGACATTATCTATATTTCTAACAGGGTTGGTTCAGCCCAGGGCAAGTATTTGTTCTAGATGAATACTGTTCTCGCTATGGTGTGCGAGGTTGTCACAGACATCTATGCTATTTAAATGACCTCCTAGAAAGAGCTGAGAAAGGAATTCTTATTGACCCAACTCTTATACATTATAGCTTTGCCTTTTGTGCCTCACATGTCCATGGAAACAGGTAAGGTAGTGAGTTTTGGTTTGGTGTAATCTATTGGGTTCTTATTTATTGATAGCACTGCCCTCACACTTTGGCATTCTTCATCAGTTTGTAACAGCATATGAAAGCTTATAATTATTCAATATAAACGTGAAGCTAAGTGCTGAAATGAAATATTTATTGCTTTGTTTCCCTCCCCCTAGAGCAGGGGTGGGCAACCTTTTTGTATCGAGGGCCGCATAAAAAAAAAGTTTGGGAATGGCGGGCCGCATATATATATATATATATATAAGCTTATAAGCTTGCTGTGTAGAATGTCTTTTAATTCATATATACACTGTATTATATTCACGTTTCTTTCTTTATTTTCACACTCCACGTTGAATTACAACAAGAGTTAGCAATTTTTTAAACCAATTTTACATTTTTTTAAAAATTGCTGTTGTCTTTTTATATCACAGTATCCACACAAATATACAGTTGTACTTAATGTGCAGTATTTTACTTCTTACACTCGTACATAATGTTTCTTAACTCTGAAACTATCTTACTAGTTGTTACCCCCGTGTGTGACTGCTGTCAAATTACAGTCAGTCAACATTGACCAGTGATTATACTATTTTAGTTTCCACAAAAAAAAGATGCTTGCTCACTGAACGAGACAATAAATATTCCATAAGTTAAATGTCGGGACGAGCGAAACCTGCCCTTGTGGAGCATAACCAGAGAATGCTGACCATGTCCTTCAATTGTGCATACTTAATCAAGAGACCCGAACAAGACTGGAAACTACTACGCAGTTCATATCTTATTACTGATCTGAACCCTCCAATATGTAAAATGAGAACGAAGAAGAAGAACTGATGTATGTGTACCCAAATAGTGTGAACAGCAGCAAAGCTTTTTTAAGTGTGGAAATACAGCTTCTGGCACCCATAAGACTCCTGTGTTAGTACTGACTGGAACTTCTCTTTGCTTTGAGTTATGTCCTCTGGATCGGCTTCTGTGCTAAATGGTGAGCTGATGGTATTAAAAACTGGTTCTTGGCGTCTTAAAATTTGCTTTTATAAATTGCACAATAAAGGAATCTTTATAAGTGTTGTACTTTAAATCATTCCACTAATAATAGTTGCACCTTTCAGTAAAGGAAAATTACAAAACTATTTTCTTTTGCTTGCTTGTAGAAATGGGAAAGTCTTGTTTGAAAAGATTTAACATGTATTTACATTTCATATGTAAACAATCAATTGCAATAGCAGTTATAAGTAAAATAAAACATGAAATTTGTCTTCCACTCTTCATTAGAAATATTGGTAACAAGGTCCTTCAAGGAACAAGCACTTTCTTCCTTGAGATTTTATATTTTTCTCCTTTGCCTTGCCTATGCTAAGATAGCGGATATATTGGATTATTTATTCAAAATCAGACTACATGTGGTTTTAACCTCTAGCCCTATTAATCTTATATACTATTCCCATTAGAACTATTCAATGTTGAAATTACATGCAGCTTTGTGCAAACTTTCCTGTTTCGAGTTTATGGTTCTCAGTCAAAGATTGCGCTCCATCAGTTGTTACACTTGCCATCTTGTTCCAAGCCTACCCAACACTCAACACAGTTCTTCATAGCATTGTGTCTTCAATTGTGTGTATCGATGTATAGCCGATAATCATTAGTCGTCGTTTACTTAAAACTTTTTATAATAAGACAGTTTCAATAATCTATTTAAAAGTTGTTTATAATATTTGCATTTTTCTATCTTTATACTGTGGGCAAACCTGATTTCTGTAGGTGTTGGCGGGCCGCATAAAACACCTCGGCGGGTCGCATCTGGCCCGCGGGCCGTAATTTGCCCACCCCCTGCCCTAGAGCATCCCTTTCTTGAAATTGTATTCTACCATTTATATCCCATATTATATAAAAGCAGCAACATCTGTTTGTGTTTTATTTAGGGAACATTTTTTTGTTTACAATGGGCTAAGACATGAGTACCTAGATTTCTGAGTGAATGTCTCAAATATTGTTGTCAATTTTGGTTAGTTCTCAAAGTTTTATTGTTTTTTTCAGGCCTGATGGTATAGGCACAGTTTTGCAAGCAGAGAGAACGACATTTGATGAAATAAAAGAAAGATTGAGGATACTTCTGGAGAATCAGATCACACATTTTAGGTAAACTTGCTAGTGTTAGTTTCAATTTTGTTTACTGTATGCATCAACTTACCTCAGTTTAATTTGGTCTGCATTGCATAAATTAAAAAAAAAACAACTCTAAAAATAAACATTTAATTTGTTGTTTTATTTTGAGTAAATTCTCTCTTTAGATATTGTTTTCCCTTTGGACGTCCAGAAGGTGCTTTGAAAGCAACATTGTCGCTTTTAGAAAGGGTATTTCTATTTTTTTTTTAAATTTGTGTGTCTTAATTTCTTCTCTAGCTGACAGCATAATTGTGAGTAAATGACCCATCTGCCTTTATTTTTAACAACTTTTAAAATTTGCTTTCTATTGGGAGCCATATTTACTCTTCCTCCTGGGACTAGTGGGTCTTCATACAATTGTAAATAGCTCTACATTCAACAGTAAATGGTGGCTGAGTGGTAAAGTGTTTGGCTTCTGAATCAAGGAGTCTGATTCGAATCTTGATGATACTTTAAATTTCGCGATTTTTATGATGCCTGTTCGTCTGACATTAATTGGGGAAAGTAAAAGCAGTTGGTCCTTGTGCTGGCCACGACACCCTCGTTAACTGTCAGCCATGGAACCAGATGATCTTTACATTATCTGCCCTATAGATCACAAGGTATGAATGGGGTTCTTGTACTTTTTTTTTTTTTACTCAACAGTCAAGTAAATATAAATACTAGAATTGCTGACATCTTTTTTTATCAGTGGTCAGTTTATTAATTCCAGGAAAAATGTTTTGTGTTGTACAGTTTGCTCATAAGGATTCCTTCTAGTTCTCATAAGCTCATAATTTCTAGAATTAATTTATTTCCATTTGTATCAAACCATTTTCTTTTCTTTCTTTAATCCTCTTTTTTTCTTTAATCCTCTTTCTTTCTTAAAAGGTTTGTTTCCCTTTAGGTCTCTCTTTTTTTTCTTTTATTTCTTAGATATAAATGTTCATGTTAACATCTGTGACTACATAATTTCAGGTTTTAATGAAAGATATAGTCACACCAGTTCCACCTGAAGAAGTACGACAGGTCATTAAAAAATGTTTGGAAAACGCGGCTCTAGTGAATTATACCAGAATTTCTGAATATGCAAAAATAGAAGGTAAGTTGAAAGTAACTTCTAAAAAAAGAACTGTGGGCAGTATATCGTTCTTTTTTTATTCTGTTATATTTCTAAACTTGTTTCTGTCTATAAATTTGGCATTTAATATAAAAACTATTCATCAGACTAGACCAAATGAACTTGTGTTTTGAGCATTATATTCTTCTAAGCCTTCTCTTTCTCTCTGTTTTTTAAATGAATCTATCGTACATCCAGGCAGATATGAGCTAATATGTTTACTGCATTATGTTTGTCTAGAAATCTAAAGTAGTGCATTTAACCATTAATCTAGCATTGTTTAACAAGTAATGTAGAGGAAACTCTGCGCTGTGCTTTGCTTGGATGTACACAGCATTTGGAAACGGTTTTAAAGCATGAAATGCATGTGTGCACTTTTCAATTGGGTACTTTTCTATTTGAACAAAGTAAATTAATTTTCCCTACCAAATTTTGATTTATCTGACAATAATTGTTTTCATCTGAAATAATGTTCAATCTACTATTCTTCGTCTTGGGCACACAGGCCGTAAAAAAGGTGATCTTATTTCTGTCATGTCATTGATGTGTAGTTCAGTTTCAAATTACCTATTATTTTCTTCCTGATTCACATGTTCATTAGCTGTAGTGTTTTGTTTTTTTAACTTAGTCACTTTGAGAAATAGTTTGCTGAAAAACTTTTTTTTTTCTTTCTTCGTCATCTGTATTATTAAAATATTTTTTTTCTCTGTATTATTTTTTTTCTTTAGAAATGTACTTGTCTGTCACATGAACATATTTAGATTTATAACACAAAATTATCAATTAGATGAATTATACAAAATGCTTATCTTTTTTTTAAAGTTGATTTGTGTATTGTGGTAATATACTTAAGATCTTGTTACTAGGTACAGTAAATTCTAAGCATAGTTACCTTTAACTATTCAAAAAATCATTATAATTTTTAGAAAAGCAAAGATAAATGTAATTGTTCATTATATTTCATGTGTAGAAGACCTTGTTTTTTTTTCTTTTTTAAAAATGTATTTATTATTGCCATAGCATTGGTGGGATTGTTTTTATTTTCAAATCAATATTTACATCCAAACTTCAGTCGTAGAAAACTGTCATATCATTCACAAAACGTCAGTTAGTTCTGCTTTCATTTGTTTGATAGCTTTCTATTTCTTACATTCATTCACCTGTTTATCCACATTCTTGTAAACACATTTGTAAGACTGGGTTTTATTGTGGAATATTTGCATCTATTTCTTGTATCGAAATAATAGGTAAAATCCTTGAAAAGGGAATTGGGGAGGGACAGGGGAGAGTAGGGTTTTTTTATACAAAGAAGGTGTGTTTTTGTTTTCTTCATACCAATTTTAGTATAAGGTTTTGTTCAAATATTTTAAAGCCTTTCACTTTCTTTTGTAGTACTTTTTTTAAAGAGAATCTGGGGCAATGGCAGGCAAATAACACAAAAATGGAATTCTTAGTAACATTAGTTCATAGTTTCATAGTACCATTTTTTTTTGTAGACTTATAGACTATGTGATTTCCTTATTATGTTCTTTTATTTTTCTCCCACTTACTTTAATGCTTCTTCAAAAGTCAATGTTGTTTTGCTGTTGTCAGTATTACAGCATCCTGAATCAGTGATTGGTATCAGTAGTTATGTACTTTTACCCTCAACTCTAGATACACATCTAGTGCAAGATACTAGCATTGGAAACACATAAAACTACATTCATACAACAAATATAAAGATTACTTTCTTTCCTAACTTTTCTTTTCAATCTTTACTGATACAAATGTAAAGATCAGAAAATTGTAATGAAATTATTTCATGAGTATAACAAAGTTTAGAAAAATAAATAGGACTTAACAAAAAAAAAATTTTATTGTATTTAAAAAAAAAAATTAAATTGTTTCACCATGCTATAGCTACCATTCCTTTGAAGTTTTCTATTTATGCAACTAATTGGTGTTGGACATTTCAACTCCTTACTTTCAAGAGAAATAAATGTGCCATGAACTTTTGTTTTCTATTAGTTGACTTTTAAAAATGGGTGTTTGTTAAAATGAAATAACTTTTTTCAATAATTATTCTTATCAAGTATCATATTTTGTAACCTCTTGGCCAGTTCTTTCATAATTAAATCATTTTTTTTTTTATAATTTAAACTTGCTTGTTTCATTTTATTTTATTATTTTTTATTTTTTTTGCTGTTAAGTCCTTCATTCTCTTCATTTATGTGCACATATTCTGGACTTGTGGTATTTTTTACCAATGTTATTCATTTTCCTTTTCAACCTTTTATGCACTCCAGGAACTGGTGGTAGGTATACTTTTCTAAAATGGCTCTCCTTTTATTGTCATTTAATGTGTCATGAAAATGTACATTTTTACAAACTTTTTTTTTTTAAAGATCCAATCTTGTTTTTTTGTTGTTGTTGTTTTTTATATGTTTATTATCTCACAGCTAACATTTTTGTATTGTGTATAATGAAAGGTACAAATAAAAAAAAAAGAGAAAAGAATATTTATTTTATGTTTAACTCTTCAGTTTAATATATCCTTGTTAACAATTTTTTTTTAAATGGCACAACATTAGTTCATCAAGAACATATTTTAACAAATATGTTAAATGTTTTTGAGTTGTTGTTTTTTTTTCAAGTAAACTGTTTATGTAAATTGATCTTTCTTCACTCATTTTCATTTTTTAAACTATTATTACAATTCTTTTGCTTTTGTTGTTGTTGTTATTTCATTTACTTTCAACTTTTTGAGCTGTAGATTGTAAACAAAATTGTTTCTGTTTCAATGAGTATCATGTCTGCTTGTTGTCATTTCTCTAAAAAGTATTGATGTCATATTTAAGTAGGTCTATGTCTCTTCTTGAAGAATTTGAAAATTAAAAAAAAAAACAATTAAAGTAATGAAAAGGTTTGATTTGTGGAATTAAATGAAAGGTAGACTTAAGTTTCAAATAACCTAAATAGGTCCTCTGTTCTTTTTGATCTCTATTTCACTATTCATTGTGTTAGTGTTAAACATTCTTTACAAGAATAACCTTTCATATTTTACTTGTCTACATAATATTTATTCAAAATTTGAATTTTGATTGATTCATTAGTGAGCAATAGTGTTTTAGGTTTATTAAAGAACTTGAGTTGAGTCACATGTTTGAAAGTACACAGTTTATGTACATTTATAAAAGTTTATTAGGAATCCTTTTAATTTTTTTTTTTACTAGATTTAACATTTATTACATATATTGGCATCATGGTGGCTGAGTGGTAAAGTACTTGGCTTCAGAACCTAGGGGTCTCTGGTTTTGAATTCTTGTGAAGACTTGGATCTTTTAAATTTGGGATCTTTAGGCCACCTCTGAGTCCAGCCAGCACTAATGAGTACCTGACATTAGTTGGGGAAAAAGTAAAGGCGGTTGGTCATTGTGCTGGCCACATAACACCCCTATTTACTGTGGGCCACAGAAACAGATGACCTTTACAATATCTACCCTAGTTCTGACAAAAGGGTACTTACATATTATATTAACTCTTATAATAATACAACTGGTGCTCACTGAACCATAGAATATATTTTTTTCAATATTTTTTACATTTAAATTAATACAAATTATTTTACTGAAGAAAACTAAGTCAGTAGAAACAAAAAATCTGTCTTCATTTTTAAACCTTTTTCTTTGCAATTAAAATTTTCCAAATTGTAAAATATCACGATGCCATGTTGTTGATAAAAACAAAAGAACATTGTACTATCAGCCTTTCACACCATTCTCTATCAGAAGTACTAGGGGATGATGTACCACCCAAGAAGAAGTTAGATGACATTATGCACTTGGCTGAGCTGTGTATAGAAGTGCTCCAACAGAATGAAGAGCATCATGCAGAGGTAACCAATCAAACTTTAAGCTTTCCAACATTTCTTGGGGCATTTGTGTCAGATTTTCTTGCTTTGCAAAGTTGCTTGTGAAGTTTGTTATCAAGCCTTTTTTTTTTCCCAAAGCAGGTTTGTAATTCTAACATATACATTAAAATGCTAATTGCATTTTAAAAAACTAGTTCAAAAGGGAAAAGAAAAGAAATTACAGCTCTAAGTTTTAGGTTTGGCTTTTGTAGAGGTATTTTTAAAAGTGTTACAAAAAATTTTAAAATCTTTTTTGGGATATTGCAATTTCTAAAATAAAATATTCCATTTATAAAAATGATGCATTTAAATTACTGAATTTATTTTAAATTCATTTTACTGTATGGATTGCTTAAAACAAAAAAATATCTGATGATTTGTTCAAACAAGACTAGAAAGAAATATTTTATATTCTTTTAATTTTCTTCCAAATTTCCTATGGTAGTTTTCTGGTTCACACAGCAGCCTATTTAGTTCTTTGCCAATTCATTATCAGTATCTGTGTGACATTGGTTTCTTCCATAGCATTGGATTGATTATTTTGAATCAATTAGTTAATACATTGAATCTTTTTCATGTCAAAATCTAACATAAAAAAAAAAAGAAATGTGTATTGTTATTATGTTTCCATTACATATGTATGTTGTGTTCTAGTAGTCCTACTATGATTTGTTATTGAACTTGTTTAATGTTTTTGAATCTCTTAATCAAATATACATATATATATATATATATATATAGGTTATTTTTTTTTTAAATATCAATCTGATCTATCTATACACATTAATCTGATATATAGACTCTTTATTAGATCTAGTTCTCAATGTTTTGTTTTTTTACTTGACACGACCTTCAATTTTGTTTAATTGGCTCTTTTGATTCTAGCAAAGCTCATGTCCTTTTTATTTAGTAAATATTCTCCTGTTGTTACAGGATTATCATTATATAAAACATTTAATTTATTGACTTTGTCCTTTATTTGGATAGTTCATGTGACTTAACAATTTTTTTCTTACTTTGACCCTTTTTTTTTGTTAATCACTTTTAAAAGATTTTGTTAATCACTTTTAAAAGATTTCTTTCATTAATTTCCTTTTTAATTATGAGTAGCAAAACTCAATAAAAGCATATCTTTATGAGGTTATGTGACATTTTGGCGCAAGAGGTTCTGAAGATAATTTATAAAACACAAATCTTTTATAATAAATATTGATTTTTCACTGTACTGTACTGTACTGAAAATATTTACATTCTCCCCTCCCCTCCAGAAAAAAAGATGTAATAATTTTATCTATTTAATTAACGCATATTGTGAATTATGGATGGCTGCCTGTTCATGTAGTATGAGTATGGTACATGTCGTCTGGATGGCCCCTGTTTTGAACCCTGTTGACCAAAATTCTCAGCCACAAACACATGATGTTATTTATATATAATTACACAACAAACTTAAATCCCTAATCTAATGGATAAAAAAACTATTGTTCTTTACAAAATATGTTTGAACGCAAACACACATACAGAGTATCATAAAATGTACATATTGTGACTAAAAAATTTTCTGCCAAAACAGCTATGTCAAAACAATCATCACACCAAAATGCTTCGCTTTATGAGAATTATAGTATTGAAATCTAGATTGAACTAAAGTATCATGTTATTCAGTTACTATTGACTGGACTAGACACAAATGTACTGAGATCTATCACTGCTTTAAAAATACTGAGCGCAGGCTGGAGGAAATGCTATATATAGCAATGTGAAATCTGCACTCCTTAATCTTCGGACTCGAAGACAAACCTAATTATTATTTGTTCTTAAATTGTAAAATGAAAGAAAAATTCAAGCTGTAATCAATCTAATTGTTAGACTTGTTGTGTTCCTTTTGTTCCTGTGTCTATGGTCTATTGCATGATTCCACATTAACACTGTGCTGTTGTGCTTTCTCCTCCCTTGGCTAATATAGGCATTTGCATCGGTGAGTCATTCCATCAAGCATATAGACTTGCATTTTATTTTTAAACTCAACTGTTACTGTTAAGCATCATTTAGTTCTTTCAATGTTCACCATTTGTACAATCACCATTTTGTTAACTTCGAGGAATAAGATATTCCTTTTTTTTTTAATTTTCTATACACTGCTTTACTGATAAATTCTTTTTTACTATTCTAAATGTATTATCTTTTCTTGATTTAAATCAGCCTTTGATATAAACATTCTATTTCCTATCAGATGTCAATATATCTTATTTCTTTATAACTTAACAAAAATGTGTTGATCACGCTAAGTTTGTTTCAGCACTTTTGAAAACAGTCTTGATGTTTGACTTAGTTGGGAGAATGTGCCACTTTAGTGATTTCCCATTACAAACACTTTGCTTTATTAAGTAGTGAGCAATTTGAACAAATACTTTTTTTTTTTTTAGAATAAATTGTTTGCTGTCATTTTTTTTTTGTACTTTAAATTCTAGCTTTATGTGTGTGTTTATTATTATTACTTTGTTATATTTGAAGTCCAATGGTTTGCACATACAAGTCTAGTGCTATTCATTTAGTATGGAAAAAATTATGACTGTATTAGTTTTAAGGCTGTTCACTCTTATATAGTAATTAACTTTTTAGCTCCTCATCTTGATGGGACATATCCATAAGAAGTTCAATGCAGTGTAGTTTTTTTTGTCTAAATTAAGTAGTGAATCACTTGCTAGTCATGTAGTCCTTTAGGCATGACCTGATATGCATGGGAAAGAAAAGTGCACAAAAAGGAGAGATTCAACTCTTTTAGAAATGTCCTAGGGTGTTAACGGAATAGTTCATCTTTAGTTCATGTTTATGGCAATGCTGCATTTTGATTTTTTAAAATTCTATCCAAATTTCAGTCACAACAATTTTATTGCAATTTTTACTTATTTATGTTTAAACTCTTCAGACTTAAGTCTAAATTATTTATTAATTGATCACACACACACAGAAAATCATTTTTTGATTTCATGTCACACTTTTTTTTTTTTTTTTTTTTTTTTTTTTTTTACAAGAAAAAAAAAACATTTAAAAATTCAATCTCAATTTTTAGTTTCAATAGAAAATATTTCCATCTTTGTATCAGCTGCTAAAAATCATGTGAAGAATGTTTTGAGTTTCTGTCACTGGCAAACATAGTGTATGCACATTTATATTTCCAGTTTGTTTCTATCTGCTCATACCTAGATTCACCTGCACAATATGTAGATATCTATTTCTTTTGACCAAAATGAAATGTACCTGGCAATGTCTGCACAGCTTCATTTTTATCCTCAAAGATTTTGAACAAGTAAACGTGTTTCAATTCTGTTACACTTTAAACAAATGTGTATAGCAGTTGAAGAATTTGTTTTGTTGTTGTTTTCAACTCGTTATGTTAATGTTTCTTTGTCTTTTTCAATGTTTTGTAATTAAATGATCTAAATTTAGGTCTCTTTAAAATATAAGTAGGGACTTTCACAATGTTGATAGAAAACTTTTAAAACCAAATGATCTCTCATACAAGTTAACAATGTGTGTGTGATATTCTTCAGTTCTCATTTTAGACATGAAAGCAATAAATGATGTACCAGATATATTTCATAAAACTCTTTTAGGCATTTGCTTGGTTCAGTGACTTGCTTGTTGAACATGCTGAGATTTTTTGGTCACTGTTTGGAGTAGACATGAATTCTGTTCTGGACGCCCAGCCTCCAGACACCTGGGACAGCTTCCCTTTGTTTCAATTGCTGAATGATTATCTTAGAACTGATGGTAAAACATTTGTTTTTCTAATCATTTTTATTTGTAGCTTTTAATGCTGAATAGAAACCACACATATGATATTGTCTTTTTTTTTTGGTTTAAATTAAGTGAAAATGACAAATGATCTCCATTTTGGAACTGTCAAATATTGGTTGATGTAGTCTGTTTATTGAAAGGTCCTTACTCTTGAAACTCAAGCAAATCTCAGATTTTCTCTATTCACTTTCTAGGTTCTTTCTAATAATAATTAAGAATCTTTACTTCCAATCTTCAGAGAATTTGTGTAACGGAAGCTTCCATCAGCAGTTGAGAGATGTCTTTGCTCCGCAAGTTGTCCGCTATGTGGACCTTATGGAATCTTCTATTGCTCAGTCTATCCACAAAGGGTTTGAAAGAGAAAAATGGGATCCCCAGGGGTAAGCTTACTGATGCTTTCTATTAACATTTTTTTTTTGACTAGATTAATTAATTGACCTAAATCAACAGCTAAACATGAAGGCTGCATATTTCATCTCTACTACCATTACTCTTTCTGAACTAAAACTTCTCAATAACTATTTCTAAAATGTCTACTTGTAAATGTTTTATAGCAAATTACAATATCTTGAACATAATAATTTTGTCCATAATGTCTGAGTCTCTTTAGGAATCACAAATGTAGATAAAATCATAAAAATATTATACAGTTTAGATTTTTCTTTTTTTTTTTTTTTATTGTTATTCTACTTCATTTTGAATTAGACAAGTTTTCAAATAGATGTGATAGAAATGTTGAAGAATGTTGTCATTAATATTTTTACAGCCTTCGTCTCTGACCTATGGATTTAGAGTAGAAAACATGTTGTGTAGAACTAATGTAATGCTCAGTTTTGTTCCTTTAACTTTCTTTTTTTTTTTTCTTTGCAAAGTTTTGTTTCTTCTAATACCACCAGATATTTCACTTACCATCCCCTAATGGTTTTACTTGGAGCAAAGCATTTGTACCAAATGTGAAAAAAAAACAAATACTGTTTAATAACAAGCTTTGATTTATCTATTGTTTTGTTTTTTTTTGTTTGTGTATCTACTTTTATGTTTTAAAAGCTAGTAATTTTTTTTTTCTACTCATTTGAAATTATCATTCCCATTTTTCTGTTTTGATTCATTTTTTTTTTGTCCAAATAATGAGAAAAAACTACTAAAACATGTAAAAATGAACAATTTTTTCCCCCATTTTTACTATATATAGTTTAACATATCAAAGATAATAAATTACATTCCATTATTCAGAGTGCACAGCTAAATTAATTGTTTTTAAAAGCTAGAAGGTTTGGGTCTTTTTTTTTTTCCTCTTGTTCTTGTTCACATTGAAGTGAAGGTTTCACTTGGCAACAAAACTACATAATGGTACAGACTTGATTCTACTATTTCACACTTGTATACTATGAATAGTACATTTTAAAGAGTATTAAATATTGCATAGTTTTTATGTATTTTGTCTGTCTTAAGTAAGAAAATCTTAAGCTATTTACCTAATTTTCTGTTTTAAAGCTCTATCATATTTGTTACCTACTTAAGTAGATCAATCCTTACTAAGTTAAAACATAATTGCTACTCTTGTCTTGACTAATACTATAGCATTTGAATGAATTAGAGTCTTTAAAGTCTACAATTTATTTCAATCTGACATAGAACTCACTCCTCTATCCATATCTACGCCCTCTCCTTCCATTTTATTATTATATGAACCTATAAGTTTTGTTTTGAAAAAATATTTTGTTAGTCATTGATTTCCTTCATATTTGCATTTCATTTTAAGATAATTTTTTTTTTCTTTCTCACTTGAGGACATATTTGTAGAGCTTAGGAGAAGTAGTTATATGCAAATATGAAATAAGCATAGGCTAACTTAATGTGTTTTTTTAAAATACATGTTGTTACTTGTAATCTTGACTTTTTATCATTTATATCCATAGAAATGGTTGTTCCACATCTGAGGATATGCTTTGGAAGCTGGATGCATTGCAGTCTTTTATCAGAGACTTACACTGGCCAGAAGAAGTTTTTGCTGAACATTTGGACCATCGGCTCAAGTTGATGGCAGCTGATATGATTGAGGCAGCAGCAAAAAGGTTGCTACTTAGTTTAGTGATATTTACTTAGTGCTTTACTTAACATTAGGTTTTTTTCTTTAACCTTTCCTCAAAACTACCAGCTTCACTTACTATTCTATTACTAGTCAACCCACGGCATAGCATACGCCGCTATTTTGCAGGGCCGGCCTTAGACTTATGCGACCGCAGTGGGCCCCACACTTTCATAAGACCCTGCGCTAATTCTAGGTGTAAATTATTAAATTAAACCATTTTATAACTTATAACAGATTTTCCGCGGCCTCCTGATTTACTGAAATTGCAAAATATACGAAAAAGTCCTAGAAATCTCAGGAAATTATTAAAATCTTTTGAAAACTCATGCAAAACTCCTGAAATATATAGACAAAAATTGTCATTTTGGGGTGTTATTTCATATGAAAAACGACAATCCTACGCACGATAAAAAAAAACGGCATTATGCAATACCCATAATTGTGGAATCTGGTAAAAGAAGCTTCTCTTGCCTAAAACTAATGAAGAATTACTTGAGGTCAACAATTCTGGTAGATAAATTGAAACATTTGGTAATTCTTTCTATTGAGCGTGATCTAGATAGGAAATATAATTTTTATGATAAACTGTATGAGTTCGCTAAAGGCTCGTAAAGTAATTCTGTATTAGTAAAGAGTGAATAAAATGCAATGATGAATTTATTTTCTAATACAAAGTCTTATTTTTCACTTATTATATGTATCCCTACCCAAACTTGACCCTGCCAAATCCATTTTGCATAGGGTCCCACAATGGTTAAGTCCAGCCCTGCTATTTAGTGACGGGTGAATTCAGAATATATTACCTGTTCTCCCCCCCCCCTTCTTTTTCACATGGGGTAACTCTAGTCTGACTTGCAGAAATAAAAGAGTGATCTTTCAATGACTTTTTGGTCACAATGGTTAAGTCCAGCCCTGCTATTTAGTGACGGGTGAATACTAGTTGTTCTCCCCCCCCCTTATTTTTTGCTACTAAAGTTACGTAGGATAACTCTAGCCCGACTTGTAGAAATAAAAGTTATCTTTTCTTTACTTCTTGGTGTCCAAACTGTTGAGCCAGTAAGAGAATTATATATATAGATTGCTTGACTTGAAACTCTTGATCAATTCAAAGGCTTTGGAATGTACACTACAATTCAAAACAGCATTATTAGATTATTTTTTTTTATAATTATCATGAAAAGGAAAATCTTTTTTTTTTTTTCTAGTTAATTTTACACAATTTTTTAAATTTACTTAACTCAATGAGTGCGGAGCGTCTATCCCATAGACGGTCTGTCTGCCCCTAAACGCACGGAACGTCTATCCCATAGACGTTCTTACCCTACCTTTGTTTCGTTGCATTTTTAAATTAACATTTTTAACTTAAACAGTGGAACTATTTTTACTTTATAAAAGAGTTCTTCATCATTTGTTTACATAGAAATTAGTAACTTTTGGCTTTATTTAGACATTTATTTATTACTTTTTTTACAATGTAAAAAAATGTCGCCATGACTACGCTATTCCAAGACTCACCCACACTGTTTACTACTGAAAAAACTTTATAATTATTCTAAAATTTATCACAAATAAATAGTAATGATGAATTTTATATACATATATATATATATATATATATACATTAGATCCAGGTAGGTCTAAATTTAGTGTATTTATATCTATATTATTAGTATTTAGATCTAAATCTATTATTGTCAGTAGGCTAGGTGTAGAGTGTAGTCTGTAGATCGAGATTGACTAGATCTAAGCTTTTATCTCTAGGCTTGGACTCTAGATCTAGATATATCTCTAGATTGTCTAGATCTACGCTTATGATAAATAAAAAGAAAGGAAATGGTAGATCTACATCAAATAATCATCCACTGTGGAAATTTTCTCGTTTTTTTTTATAGTAATGTTTATCTGTAAAAATCTACAACATCATGGCTATGCTTGTCCAAGACACACCCACAATGTTTACTACTGAAGAAGCTTTATTATTGTTTTATTTATACTTCTATGAATTGTAATAATGAAGATCTTGATCAAGATTTAGCATAGGATGAAGCAGACTTGGACATTATTAGCATTTAGATTTAGATCTAGTATTGCCTTATGCTTAGGCCTTTAGGTCTTGAATGTAGATCAAGGTTGACTAGATCTATACTTTTATCTTTACACCTTTGTAGATTCCTATAGATCTAAATCTAAGCCTAAGATAAATGAAAACAACAGAAATGGCTGATCTAAACCCAATATTCATCCACCATGCTGGGCCTTTTCTTGGTATATTTTCTAGCAATTTTTTTTAGTATTGTTTTTTGGTAAAAATCATCACAATCACTATACTGGTTCAAGTTGGCACTCCAAAAGGTTTACTACTAAATAAAAGTAAAATATAAAACTATTCTAAATCCATAATTTATCACAAAGGAACAGTAATAATAATTTATTAGATGTCTAAATCTTAGGTAAAATGAATTAGGATTTTTATTGTCCTTCATCTAGTTAGAGATTTAGGCTTTAATCTCTCGCTAGCCTATGTCTTGCACTGGTCTAGTATTAGAATGAAAGATGTTATAGCCAAATAAAAAGAAGACAAATCTAGATCTATATCCCATTCATTCAAATGTACATAATATTTGAGTGCATTTGGTTGATAGATTTAGTAGTGGTATCTATTGTTATTGGTAGTAATGAAAAGCGCAATAATTTTCACTTTTTTTCTGACTAAAAAACCAGGTAAAAATAATAATATAATCAATGATTCATCATCTTTTATTGACTGTTTTATCACATTTCTTTTTGAAAATGCTGTAAATAGTCTAAATATGCTGTTTCAACAGTAATGCAAAGAACAAAATGTAAAGTTAGGTCTCAAAAGTTCTAAATTTGGCATCCATTTTTTTTTCTGAGTGTCATATTAATTAGATTATAATTTGTATCTTATATTTAAATAGAAAGATGTTTACATTTTCACATTCTCCATTCATTTACCTTTACTTTGATACCAAATATGTTACTATAGCATCATTTGTACTTAAATAATAAATTTTTGTTTTAGCCATGTTTGGAACATTTTCTTTTTTTTTTTTTTTAAAGTAACATTTTTTTGAAAAAAAAAAAAACTGCAGTCAATGAGTTAAGAAGAATACCAACAAATGTTTATTGTATTATAAAGTCAATTCTATCCTAGTTAATAAAAGGTCTTATACACTAACTTTCTAGGCTTTTGCAATGCAGTGATGGGAATTTTCCAAAAATTAAAGAATTTCAAAAATTTTGTCTGATCCTTTTTTTTAGACAAAAAATTTGAATTTTTTTCCCCCCTATATTTCTCTGATTAAAAAAAAAACATGCAATTTTTAATTTTTTTTTTTCTCTGTAGAATGTGAACTAAGACTTGATTTGTTTTGTACATTCACATATCCAAAATCTCCTTTTATCTAGATCTAGATTTACAGTGATTTGAAGCATTCTAGACTAGATTATGCACTTTGAATTTGCACATTTTGAACTATCTAAGGTCTGGATTAAGATTCTAGAAATAGATTAGACTAGAAGAATGAGTAAAACTGAAAGCCTAAATCTAGATCAAGACAATCATCATCTGCTGAGAGATCTTCAGTAGATAGAGATTGTAAGCTTAGATCTAGGTCTAGATTTTATTGACAAAAAAAAGGTTATGATCACAAATCTCCTGGACTGGAAGCAAAATAAAATGTACAGATAAACACCTAGCCTAGATGAGTAGGCTATTGACATAAATCTAGATTGTAGAGCTAGATCTAATAGTGAGTAATAACCGTATATATTATATATTTATTTATCTACTATGTTTGCTAGCAAGAAAGTGTGCCACACAAGGAAGCCTTTAGTTAAACTTGAATTAATATGCTTATTATGCAATTTCTTCTCATGGCTCATCTGGTTACTCTTACTTAACAACTCAATGGAGATTAAAAAACTTACTCAAAAAGGCTTTTTTAAGCATTCTTAGTGAAGCCAGAGTAAAGTTCCTTTTCATTCTTCTACATTTAATCAACCAGTGAAACAAACAGAAGTGTAGCTCATACTTTTGAAGCATTCAAAAACTCAACACCTTAGTTCTTTATAGTTATTTAAGAGAGATGTTCTTACAATATACATGTTCAAACTGTGTCAAATTGTGCCACTCCAGAAAAAAAATGGGCTTGATTAGTCACACCAGATTCTGCCTAAACTTAAGATGAAGCCAAAACCAGTGACTCATCTGGGTGCATCCATTGTCTTCCAGGACAGAAGGAGACATTTATATCTTACAATACCAGTAAAGCATAAATCTATTATTGAATGTTCAATCTGCCTGGACCAGTTATAAAAAGCTAGGTGCAAAGTGCAAAAAAAGAAAAGCTGTCAAAGTTTTCTTATCTAAATGTACAAACAATAAAGTTCATGTCATGAAATTGATTTGTAACATTATTTAGAGAAAATACTAAATATAGTTCATTTTTACTTCATTTAAAAAGAACTTAGTTAGGTTACCATGACTTGGTGGTTCACAAACACGGGTGTAGAAAATTTCCTAAAAAATTTT